>NC_079449.1:13022462-13112462 GCF_903798145.1 Danio aesculapii | reverse complement strand
TTAAAAAAATTAAAAACTGCTTTTATTCTAGCCATAATAAAACAGATAAGACTTTCTCCAGAAGAAAAAATATTATCAGACATACTGTGAAAATTTCTTGCTCTGTTAAACATAATTTGGAAAATATTTAAAAAGAAAAAAAATTCAAATGGGGGCTAATAACTCTGACTTCAACTGTATATATATATATTTACTGTATGTAATTTGCATATAATTCCATGTATCAGATTTCTCTATGAGACTGGAGTACAATTTATCTAAAGAAAACACTTTCTCTGAAATGAAAATTTATGCATAACACACCAGCAGCTCTTATAAATCCCTGCTCTCACAGTGAAACAACTGCAATATTACATTCAAATTCTCACTGGGGTCTCTAGGACCCACCACTTTCCTTCTGACCTTTACTGTTAAACACAAAGCATCTATTCTTTCTCCAAACGTTCTCTCCTCAGCTCTCAGTTTTTCCCAAATCCCTCTCCATAAACTAACATTTGTCCTTAAGGGCTGCGTGATTCATGCTCAGAATTACAGATACCAGAAAACACCAGCACACCTTCACAAACACACAAAAACCATGTGTTCTTTAATTTTCCACATGCACACGCACACGATGGATGCTGCACAGTGGTGTCCGTTACGTAAGAGCGTGTGTGTGTGTGTATGTAGGTCAGTTGTAGCCCGTCTCCACACGGCGTCAGACTGTGTAATGAGTCCTGCTGTTCTGTCTGTACTGGGCATTACATCATCCCAAGCTCAGTGGCCACACACAAACACACTCGCTCATGTCTCACACAGCCTGTAAACAGGACAGCACTTGTTGGTTTACCACCAGAAAGAGACTCTTGCTGATTTGCAATTCAACAATAACAGTGTTTTTCGTGATTTAATTTCCCAAAATAAAACCGTAACATTTTTGACAAAAACTCTACTTTACTTGTATTGTCTTGACATTAAAATATGACACCGGCATACCATTTGCAAATACAATACACATACAGTTGAAGTCAGGATTATTAGACCTCATAAATTATTCTTCAACAGTATATTTCTTTTCGCCAATTTTTGTTTAATAGAACAACACATTTCTAAATAGGGCTGGGCGATTAACTGAACAGTATTCAAAATGTACATTCAGAAACAATCATCGATCAAATTTTTCCAGGTATTTTTTTTCCAATTACTTTCCCTGCTGTATGTGGAGTCACAGAACCGTGCTCTGTTAAGGCTGATTTATACTTATTTAATTATGTTTTTTTTACTTATTATATTACTCTGATATTATACTTCTGTCAAGTGCACACATCCGGTCCGCCGCAGCCTTCGCATACCTGCGCTCCTCTCAAAAAAATGTAACTACACGCCACAACGATGCGTAGCGCAAGCTTTGTGATCGATCAGTTTGGTAGCGGTGATGAAGGTGGGCGGCACGGAGAGTCGTGTTTTAGGCAATGTGTGTTTTATTTCAGTTGTTCAGCGCTGATGTTCAATAAAATATCATAGATTGTAGATTGTAATAAATAATTATTTTAAAATCAAGTGATGCACCCTACATTCAAAAATCTCTCACTTGTAATATGTGAGCATATTTACTGTACAAAACCTGTCAGTAAACTATAAGGGCAAAAATGTTCAATTAATCGAGATTTTGATTTTAGGTCAAATCACCCAGCCTTATTTCTAAACATAATAGTTTTAATAACTCATTTCTAATAACTGATTTCTTTTATCTTTGACATGATGACAGTACAGAATACTTTACTAGATATGTTCAAGATACTAGTATTCAGTAATTTCAGGGTATTCAGTAAATTCATGGTAATTAGGGTAATTAGGGTAATGTTGTACAATGATGGTTTTTCTGAAGACGGAAAATAATATTGCTTAAAAGGGCTAATAATATTGACCTTCAAATGTTTGTAATTTTTTTTAAAAACTGCAGAAAAAAAAACCTTTATTCTAGCAGAAATAAAACAAATAGGACTTTCTCCAAATGAAAAAAATATAATCAGACATACTGTGAAAAATTCCTTGGTCTGTTAAACATAATTTGGGAAATATTTGAAAAAATAAATAAATTAATAAAATAAATAAATAAATAATAATAAAATAATAATAATAATAATAAAAATCATGAAAAAATTAATTAATTAATTAATTAAAAAAAAAAAAAATCAAAGGAGAGCTAATAATTTTGACTTCAACTGTAAATTCCCCCCCCCCCCATCCCAAAAAAGTAAAAAAGTAAACTGAGGCACAAAGTATGGTTGTGCTTAATGCTTATGGGCATTATTACAATTATTATTATTAATTTGTTCTCACAATTTTCTAAATAATTTAATCTTGCCAACAATTTATATATATATATATATATATATATATATATATATATTTTTTTTTTTTTTTTTTCTTGCATGTCATGTACAAATGCATTTTACCTACTTGGCTTGTTGAAAGGGGAGTGTTTATGCGCAATGGGCTATATACACAGCAAGTGTATGGGAATCACATACACACTTATTCACACACACATACACTACGGACCATTTAGTCTACCCAATTCACCTGTACCACAAGTCTTTGGACTGTGGGAGAATCGGAGCACCCGGAGGAAACCCACGCGAACACAGGGAGAACATGCAAACTCCACACAGAAACACCAACTGACCCAGCAGAGGCTCGAACCAGCAACCTTCTTGCTGTGAGGTGACAGCACTACCTACTGCGCCACTTCATCACCCGTTCACCGTTCATCGAAAGCGTCGCGGTCCAACAGCTGAAAGTTGTCATAGTGGTAACATCCACACAGCGTAAAGCTGTAACATCATTATACAATTTTATACCGTTGATTTTAGGTTGGACTATGGACGTCGACGTCAAGTCGATTTTCATTTCCAAATGACATTATGGTACAACATCAATCTGACGTCATCGTAAGTCTGCTAATCACAAGAACTAAGAAATTAATTTTAAGTAAACAGTCTGCCAATAGATGTTTAGTGTCTTTTTTTTTTCCCCCCCAAAGTGACGGCAGCCATGAGCCACAGTCAGACGTGAAAATGAAACCGGCGCGCACATAATTTAAATGATTCTATTGCATTTTAAAGTTATGATTACGACAAGCATTTGATATGTTTTTTCTTCCATAGCAAACACAAAGTGTTGTGCATGAAAATAAATGTTTACTGTGTCAGTATAACCACTCTAGTCAATATAATGTTGAACATAATGCAAGAGGGAATCTGATAATGACAAATGTCTCATTTTACCAGTGAAAAAAGTGGTCTAATAATGTTCATAATGACAAACGATAAGCATATGTCTCAAACATAATAATTAAATTTCAGAATTATGAATAGTTGAATTCTGATGTCATAACTTTACTGTGAATTAACAAACAGAACAAATTTAAAATCTGTTCAAGTCCACCATTCTAAGTCTATACAAAATGTAGCATTGGCCTTTATTTTACATCTACAGAATCGTGACAAAATCTTAATCTTGATTTTAAGCTAAATAAATCGTGATTCGCATTTTAGCCAGGATCGTGCAGCCCTAGGTCTACTAACTACTTAATAGACATTTGAAAATATGTATCATTATAAATATTGTACCTCACTGTGAAATGTGCACTAGTTTTCAATGTTTTGACAAAACTAATTGAGTTGACATTTCTCACGCTAATTATTTGGCACTCATGTTTGTGTTTTCATCTATTAATCTGTAAGAGTCTATAAATCACAGCTGGTTTAGTGAGTTTGAGTATGCATATGTATGTATGTGTGAGCACTTTGAAGAAAAACACATCAACATGAGTGTCAGATTGAGGGTCAGGGTTCAAAGGTCAAAGGTGACAGGCTACGGCAGGTCTTTGATTGCTGTTTCTATTTGAAGCACCATGTGAAAATGCAGAGGAAGCTCACACATCCACACACACACACTTCCAGACACACATTCTTTTCCCATGCTCCCACTGAGGAAGAAAATCACTTAATGCACAGTTTCATTTAATTAGCAGCAGTCAAACTCTTGCTTTTCTTTTTTTAAATTGAACATTTTTATTAGATATTTTGGATTACTGCAAACATGTTTAATTGTGTTTATTACGATTTTGATCCTTTATAATGATACTGATTCTTTATATTATTTCTAAATTTCTCTCTTTATAGATATTTTATATATATAATTAATACTTATAAGTGTGTACAGTTGAAGTCAGAATTAATAGCCTCCCTGTTTATTTTTTCCCCCAGTTTCTGTTTAACGTAGAGAAGATTTTTCTCAACACATTTCTAAACTAATAGTTTTAATAACTAATTTCTAATAACTGATTTATTTCATGTTTGCCATGATGACAGTAAATAATATTTGACTAGATATTTTTCAAGACACTTCTATACAGCTTAAAGTGACATTTAAAGGCTTAACTAGGTTAATTAGGTTAACTAGGCAGGTTAGGGTAATTAGGCAAATTATTGTATAACGATGGTTTGTTCTGTAGACCATCGAAAAAGAAATACGCTTGAAGGGGCTAATAATTTTGACCTTAAAATGTTTTTAAAAAAAAATGTAAAACTAATAAAATAATAATAATAAAAAAAGACTTTCTGAAAATTACCTGCTCCGTTAAACATAATTTGGGAAATATTTTTTAAAAAATTAAAGGGGGGCTAATAATTCTGACTTCAACTGTATACATACAAATACACACATGCATGCATAAATTTGATATTTTTTATTTGTATTTAGATATAAAATGCATATGATACAAATTAAATTATTATCATTACTATTATTATTTTTATTTATTTATTTATTTACATAAATGAACATATGCTGCTTTTTTGTTTAAACATAAAAAATCTACTGTAATGTGTACCTAAATAAATAAACAAGGATTTGGAACAATTTTTCAACCATTCTCCAACTAAACCAGCATTATTAATTTTGTTCAGACCTTTGTGGGAGAACTATTTAAATTAGCACATATTTTAAAAAACAATGCATCATTTGCATATTTAAAAATTACATTTTAAAGGGGACCTATTATGCAAAAATTACTTTTGTAACGTGTTTAAACACTGTCGTTTGGCAACAGTGTGTGAATATAACCAGCTTCTAATGGTAAACATTAATCAGTTTTATAATCACATGTCATAATAACTGCCGAAACATATTGGTTGACATTCTCCCTTTGTACCTGTCATCAGAGAGAAAAAGCCCCCCCCCCCCCATTAGTGACGATTCCTCATTAGCATAGACAGCCCTGAATGAGAAGCAACCGTCCACCATTAGCGTTTTGAATCTATGGTGATATGTAGTCCTTTATAGCTCCACCTTCTTTTGAAAAGAGGGCTGGGAGAACAATCTCATTTGAATTCAAAGCGGCAAAATGGCACAATTTGGATCAAAGTCTAAAAAGGTGGTTTCAAAGAGTTATAAAACACTGCTTATGGGTTTTTTTTTAGCTGAAACTTCGCATACACACTCTAGGGACATTAGAGAATTCCATTACATCTTCTAAAAAAGGGGCATGATAGGTCTCCTTTATAGAAAGTTGCTACAATTCTTTACGTAATCAAGTAATTAATGTTTTACCTCTTATTTAGCAATAAAATAGACTTTAAACATATTAAAAAGGCTTAAATGCAGAAATATACTCTGCTAATAAGTCATAACACCAAACGACAGTGTTTATAGACAACATTTCTGGAATTGCTTGAGTACTGCTTGAGTAAAGCCACAGTGAAATCATTGTGTTTCCAGTCATTTCCCTTGATGGCTTGCAGCAATGCTCCATGTATTAGTCCATTTATTGGAATCTGACAGTCTAGTAGTGTTTGTGTGTTTGTGTTTGTGTATGTGTGTGTGTACGTGCTGGAGGAAGTGTCTCCACCAGGAATGTGTTAAAGGGTTAAAGAGCCGGACTGTGTTGTTGGCAATGGAGGTTGTCTGGGAAACCGGAGAGGAATGTTGAGACCTGCTGTCCCTGCTGGGGCCGCGCTTTAGACCAGCCGTCTATGTGTGTGTGTGTGTGTGTGTGTGTGTGTGTGTGTGTACGTTACTGAAGTGCGCCGGCCAGGGGTAACACATGCCTGGCGGTCGTCCTGGAAATCATCCCACCATCCCGAAGGACACACATACAGCACACTGATATTGCATTTACAGTGCATATTACAGCTGGAGAAAGAAGGCATATTTAGTGTTTCCTTTTCAAGTGGTTTTCAATATACCTTCACTTCCCTATGAAGTTTAAACATCTGCAGGATTATGATGAAGAACGTTCTGGAGATTTATATTTGGTTGTCAATGCTTGAGTCTATGATTTCTGCAGAATATATTCATAAAATTGATGGAATCAGTGGAAGCACATGGAATTTGCCGATTTGTGTATGAGCTATAGTGTAAAAATAGCTGTAAGTTAGCAGTTTTCTGTATTTTGTGAGTCATGTTTTTATTTTTTGCTGTTTATTTATGTTTGTAAATTGCATTATGGGAGCTTGATATTCCTTCCAACAACGTTTGACCTTGAAAAGTTGCAAAAAGTGACTTTTATTAACATTTTTCAAAGTTTGAAGTGATATTTTAGCCCCTTTCACACAAAAGAGGTTATGTGTGAACAGGAGCTCCGTCCCAAAATGCACACTATACACTATGCACTATGTACTTATGCACTTACACACTCAACAGCACAGTATATGAATGTAGTGTCATCCCAAATGAAACACTAATGTTTTTTTTTACTAAGAGGAAATTCAAGCCGCTTCCCTGATGACGTTTGACGGTCGCCAAATTACTGAACTATATGACCAAACTACCAAATAATACCTGCCATGAGTATAACCGCATTCACCATTGGGAGGCGGAATAATCTCTTTAATAGGAGAATTTGACTTTCACAATCCAATCTGAAAGCTCCACCCCTTCTGCTACATGCGCAAAGCTACGGTCGTTGAGTGCATGTAGTGTCCAACATTACACACTTCATATTACCGGTTAAATAAGTGCATCATCCGAGTAATTGATGTGCACTTATAATTTTTGAGTTTTCAGTGTGAAAGCATTACTTATGGCTCGTTTCCACTGACTGGTACAGTACGGTATGGTTCGGGTCGGTACGGGTCACCTTTATCAGGCTTGCGTTTCCACTGCGTTTCCACGTGGTGTATGACAGAAAGTTCATGAAGTTCAGAAAGTTCGTTATCATTCTCGCTCGAGGAAATGTCTACAATAAAGCTATACAGGTCGCTCACATATCATATGAGAAGCACTACTCACAAAACAGATGCTTTACACACATAAATACTTGTGTATAAATGTTTATTACTAACTTTTCTATGAACATGAGTTGATTATAACTGCAGATCAATGACAGTGCGAAACAGCCTACTGTAACGTCTGTAGTTATATTAAATAAATAAATAAGCATATTTAAACACATACAGCCCCTTACAGTCACCGATATGTTACCAACTACAGAAGAACTACACAGAGCAGACATTTCGTCCTTATTTAGATTAAAAAACAACACAAAATATAGCCTACAGTCAGTGAAAACCTCTCATCTGTGTCTAATGTTCAGCAGCACATGTAGCCTTTGTTAGACAGTAATTCTATCTTTCCCAGTTCATATTAGTCCAAAAGGTGAAGATAATAGTTTTACATGGCATTTTGTTCATGTTTGCTGAAAAATACTGTGCTCCTTTTTTCCGGCTTCTCCTTTGCTTTTTCGCGCTTTACTCTCGTGTTTTTCAGTGTCTGACAGGATCGGGTTTCAAAAGCACGTCCATAATCAAGCGCACGTTATTATCATCAGCTCAAGAAGTTTGTTATTTCAGATATAGATGCGCGGCGAACGCAAGGAAGAAAGCGAAACCACTTGCACTTCAGACTGCCTCATTAAAAACTACGAGGCACAGGGTAGATTCTGCTGTACTCCATGGCTTTGTGGCTGTTCATCAAGACGATGAATTGATGAATTGATGTTTGAGCCTGGGTCGACAATGGCTCGTTATTATTTGTATATTTCATTTTGCTGTAATCTCTCACTGTGTATTTCAAACATGGGTTGTTGCGTAAGCGAATGACAAATCTCTGTAAACCAATAGCGTTCAGCTGCGTTAGCTGCGTCTAGCTCTGCCTTTTGGTACCCCTTCTCGTGTTTGGTCCCTTTCGAAAGGGTGCTGAAAAAGTGGTACGGTACGGTTTGGTTCGGTATGCCTTTTGACAGTGGAAACGGTCATAAAAGCGTCATATCAAATCGAACCGTACCGTACCACTCAGTGTAAACGGGCCATTATGCTATTTATACTACAAAATGGTGTAGAGTAGTCCATAAGTATGCAATTTGGGACACATAGGGTCTTTTAGAAAATACAGGTAAATTTGTTCCGACAATTTTCCAGAAAAAGAAGTTGTAACATTACCGGTAATTTGCTAGAACGCTGCTCTGTGCGAACGCAAAAGGAAAATTGGTGGAGAAAGTGTGTTCACGTTTAGTTCATGCTGACGTGAAATGTCTACTCCAGCCTATCAAAACATTCAGACACATTCAGGTCTGTGCTGTTTATGAAAATAAAAACCTTTAGACACATTTAGTTGCTAGATGTTAGTCAGATAAAATTTCTGTTCATTATTAATGCCAATTATCGATAAATGACAAACCACTGTGTGTTTACCTGCAAGCCCTGTGTTCAACTGCAGGGTGCTCGTGTACATGAAGGAGTGCTCTGGTTAGTGCTACAGCACAAAGACAAAAGTACATCTCAACATGCGAAAGTGTTCCTTCATAGGTTTTCATCTAAGTTATTCACAATACTTATCTATACACGTATTTTGTAACGTAGTCAAATGTGTAATTTGCCATTAGAGCTTCTGCCTTTGGACATCTCTGGAACAAAGTGAAACCCTCAACAAAAGCCTGACCCCTATTATGTTTACAAGTACAAGTGCAGCCATTAAGAAGTTAATTCTGGTTAATGATATTAGAATTTACCAGTATATTGGAATGCACTGCCTAGTCCCTTGCCTATGTGAACAGCTCTTTTATGAACTTACCGGTAAAATCATTCCGGAAATTTTCTAGATATTTATCGGTATCACTGTGTGAAAGGGACTTTTAAATGGGTTGGTGTTGTATATTACAGTACAGCAACCTTGTAATAAACAGTAAATTTTCTTTTATATTACTTATTTCTCTATATATTATTTATTATACATTGTATTATTTCAAACTACTAAAATGTCAATAAATGTCACTTTGTTAAACTGTAGAGTTGAATTTTCATCATCAAAAGTGGACAGAGCAGAGATCAAGGTCCCATAGTGCAATTCACAACCGCAAATAAACAGAAAACACTTGCGAATGACTAAATATGCAAACTGTTAATTAACAGATATTATTTTATAGTGTATAAATCAGATATACTAATTCACTGTATCCAATCTTCACAAAAACAGTTTAACTTGAAGCAATTGTGACTGAAATGTATTACCATGTGTGGTAGAATGTACATCAAAGTAATAAAAATAATGAACTCTACTTTTATAAAAAATAAAAACTTTTGTTTAAATTTTAAATGGGAATGAATTGGGCACACATCAGCACACATCGATATTGTGGCTTCACAGTGCACAAACACTTACAGTTGGAGAAAAAAAGTATTTTTAGTGTTTCCTTTTCAAGTAGTTTTGAGTAAAGCTTTTACTTCCCTACAAAGTTGAAACATCTGCAGAATTCAGTCGAAAGTTCTAAAGATTTATGTTTGGAGTCTATCATTTCTGCCCGAAGACATTCAGGAAAACAGAATGAGATGTGCAAAGATGAATGTCACAGGATTCTGTAAAATGTGGATGCATAAATCAAAAGTTATGGGTTTTTGTCTGTGAATTTAAATTGCAAAAAGACTGTTTAAATATGAAGTCTACTTTGACAGTATATTAGTATTGTTCTAAAATACTATAATAACAATAATTATAAAGAAAATGATAACAAATAATAATAATAATGATAACAACAACATTAATAATTAATATTATAATTATTATATATCATAATTATTAATATTATAAATATGATTGTGATGATAATATTAGCAATAATAATAATAATAATAAATAAATAAATAATAATAATTATTATTATTAATAGTATAAATATCATTGTGATAATAATAATAATAATAAATAAATAACAATAATAATAATAATTATTATTATTATTATTATTGTTGTTATTATTAATAACATTAATAATTATTATTTATATTATAAATATTATTGTGCTAATAATAACAACAATAACAATAATAATAATAAATAAATAAATAATAATAATAATTATTATTATTATTATTATTATTAATAATAAGATTATAAATATTATTGTTATGATAATAATAATAATAAGTATTATTATTATTATTAATAGCAGTTGTATTACTGTAATAACATTAATATTATACAATAATAGTAATACATTAATTAATGTATTGATTTAATTATTATAAATGCATTATAATAATACTTATTATTGTAATAATAATAATAATAATAATAATTATTATTATTATTATTCATCATCATCATCATCATCATCATCATCGTTATTGTTAGAGAAAAGTAAAAGATTTTATATATTTCTCCCTGAATCGAAAATATTAAGAATCAATTACTAGACAAAATAAATTGTGTAAATCCACAAAATTGCATTCAATAGTTTTGCTGATTGATTGTAGAAAACATATGGTAAATATGCACAAGAAATACATTCCAATTGTAAAACCAATTAATTATGCACTTATGATCAATCAAAAGAAATTCAAATTCAGTTTATGACACAGTTTGACACAGTATTTACACACACTGTGTAGTTTCACATTTTTGTACCATCTTTAACATACTGTTGATCATTATTTTGATTGATTTTATCTCAATAAAATAAAATAAAAATGTTAAATAAAGATTGTTGGAGCATGTTTACTACTTTCTTCACTACTTTATTTTACTAGTCTTTCTACAAAAAAAAGTTTATTGTTTTAATTGTAAGCATTTTTTTAAAGCTACAAGTAGTTTCAGCAGATATGTTTGTGTGTTATGAACAAGAAAATGGCACTGAAACATTTCAGAATACATCAACGATACTGTGAAGGACACAAAAGAAAAGCCCTCAAATATATTTACAAATGGCCATAAATCATTCAGCCTTTTTCAGGTGGAGTGCATTACTCTGGCAACATTGTTGTTTGCTCTATTCTTTGCAGCAGCTCCTCCTTTCCCCGAGGGCTCCATTAAATGTTTCCCTGTTCTTTCTTGTTCTCATAATGCCTTCTTATCTGTCAGACATTGAATTGTGAATTGCTGTATAGCGATGTACTGCATGAGGGGAATTTCTTGAGATTTAATAGCCTAATGAGCATTAGGCTTGATGTGAGATTACTGTAAGTCTCACATACATGTGAAGACAAACCAGCAATTTATACAATGGTGAACTTGGAAAGAATGTTTCTGTTTTTTTTTTTTTTGATTATCCTCCACTTACAGAAAACTCTCAGAAGAAATCCTCTGAAGGATGCAGACTTTAAAGGTGAGTCCTTCGAAGTCCACACAGGCCGAACCGAGTGTTACCTAGCAACCCTAACCGCTAGCGTTATTAAGCAGTTATAAAATTAATGACTTTTTTTCAAAGTGATTTTAAAACATATTTTAAGTGATCTGAAGGCAAAACAAGGTTTACAAAAGCTGGAAATATATTTCCTTTGATCCATACATAATGTAAACCGTCTATAAAATCACTTTTCAGTCAGACATTTAAATATTTTTTACATGTATTTAATATCCAAATAAAATAAAATAAATTCATGCATTGATTCTGAAGTTTTCTTTTACAGCCCGCTGTTATCGCACTAAAAATTTAAGTCAGTACAACAACAAAAAAGTAATCCTTATAATCCATAATCCTCATTTCCTTTCGCTTTTTCTTGTTCACTCAACTTTTGAAAACAAAATATATATATATTAAATTATTTTATTTCGTCGTCCAACTGTGTTTCTAGAAAGACTTCCGTTTTTAAAATCTTGAATCTTCTCTGGGCAAATTACAGTTGCAACACTCATCAGACACTCCTTTATAAATTCTCCTTCAGTGAAGGGTTTCCTGTGCTGTGCGATTAGCTGAGCTACCTCATAACTAGCCAGCGTAGAATTTTCTTGCACTTTATTAGCACGAAAAAACTGCTGTTGTTGAGCTGATAGCGCAGCCGCTAAATGTTTTAGTTTTTGCTAAAGGCCTGATGTTTTGTTTCATAATGTCTTTTAATATTATATTCCTTCATTACTGCAACTGATTCCTGGCAAATTAAACAGAAACATTTTCCGCTGACCTCTGTGAAGAAATATTCTTCGCCCCCATGTGACTGAAATTTCCTGCACTCACTGTTGATTTCAATTTTTCTTGGTTGTGCCATGGCTCGCCAAAACGTGATTATCAATTATGTTTCCTTCAGTTTGTTCGTTCGTTCGTTTTACGTCATAACAGGAACTGCTGCCTAATTGAAGGCATGTCATAACAACACCCGGTGGTTATTTATTGAATAATAATCCTTTTTGTTTAGCGGGCCAGATTCTATTGATATTTATAAAAAGCCTCGCGGGCCGCCACACAACGGATTGTGGGCCGTTTGGACACCCCTGCCTTAAAGTGACATTTAAAGGCTTAACTAGTTTAATTAGGTAAACTAGGCAGGTTAGGGTAATTAGGCAAGTTATTGTATAACGATGGTTTGTTCTGTAGACTATCGGGAAAAAATTTGCTTAAAGGGGCTAATAATTTTGACCTTAAAATGGTTTTTAAAAAATTAAAAACTGCTTTTATTCAAGCCAAAAATAAAACAAATAAGACTTTCTCCAGAAGAAAAAATATTATCAGACATGCTGTGAAAATTTCCTTGCTCTGTTAAAACATCATTTGGGAAATATAAAAAAATATATAAAGGGGGGCAGCATTACAACTATTTATACACCAATGATCTCCTGAAGGTAAAGCTATCTGCTGGCCTGGCTTACACATCAGTGACTCAAATTACCCTCATGCTGTTTGACCACAGCTGTCAATCAAACACACCCACACACAGACACACTCACTCTCACACACACAGTCATGCTGCTTTTAGTGGTTTATGAAGACTCTCCATAGGTGTAATCATACCCATGACAATATACAAATAGTCCTCATAAACCACACAAACCAGCGCACACTCTTACACACACTCTCAAACACACTTTCTCACACTCTCTCTCTCACACACCCACCGGCATGCGCACACACTCTCTCACACACGCACTCTCACACACCCACCAACATGCACACACACATACACCCTCTTTCTCTCCTTCACACATATATTCTTTCTCTCTCGCTCACACACTTACAAACACTTTCTCACACGCACTCACACACCCACTGACATGCACACACACATACACCATGTGCCTCTCTTACAAACACATATATTCTCTCTCTCTCGCACACTCACAAACACACACACACACACACACACACACACACACACACACACACACACACACGCAGACATGCACACAATATCGCACATGCACTCAAACACACACACGCACACACTCTACACAATCTCACACATACACTCTTTTCTGTCTTGCACACAATTTAACACACGTGCACTCTATCTCTCTCTCTCTCTCACACACACACACGCACACACACACACACACACACACACACACACACACGCACACGCACACATGCACACACACACACACGCACACACACACGCACACGCACACACACACTTTCACACCAAAATATGCTCAAACATACACACAATCTCTCACATACCCACACATTCACATGCTCACACACATCGAAACAATTTCACACATGCACTGTCACACACACTGTCTCTCTCTCTCTCACACACATACACACACACGCACGCACGCACATATTGAGGTGTGGAATGTAGCTTGTGATCTGATCAAAGCCTTTACACTCTCCCTCAACAACACACACTCCACTGCTGTATGTGTTTGTTCGTGTGTTTGTCCGCACTTTCTAACATCTTGACCCACTGAACGCAAAGGTCAGTAGAGCAAACCACGCCTCAGAGCTCTTACACAACAACACACACGCAACCTGTTTATTTGGACGCGCATGCATATAGTCCATGAAATGTCAAAGGGAGTGTAACATAGTCCAAATGTCACCCTGTGTGTGTGTGTGTGTGTGTGTGTGTGTGTGTGTGTGTGTGTGTGTGTGTGTGTGTGTCCATCTGTGAACTCAATGTTAAAGTAATATTTAGCTAATGATATACAGCAGCCATAGTGCCAAGAATAAGAGCATGCTGTGATACACACATCCTTCACATGCACCCGCTGTGATATCACTTACTGACTACGCAAGAAAATAATTAATACACAAAACAGAGCAAGATACGAGAAGATACTGAATGAATTAGGGTTGCGTTATAACAATTTGCCATAGATATTTACATTAGATGTCGCCTACGCTCTTGTTGTCTATTCGAAGGAATGCGTCAATAGAGCAGCCATTTTAGTACAGGGTAGCGCTCCTTTGAAATGATTGTGTGACCAAGGTGCAGCGTAGGACTGGCCATCATGAGCCAGAGATATATACACATATATCTATGATCGGGAGTTTTCCCAGTGGTCAGTGTGCAAATATTTATTTTAAATTATGAATATTATAATGTTCCATAACTAAAGAGTGTGTGTTTGTGTGCATGGAAATGTATTATCCTCCCTCCCTGTTAAATTTGATCTAATCCGTGTCCTGAAACACACCCCCTCTCGCCTACTTTCACTTCTCATTCTGACGGAGAGAGCGATTTGCTTGTTATCTCCGTTATGAACATCTCGTTCACTTAGCCGACAATAATACAAGTTTCTGGCATCAGCGTCTTGTCATATTTCGTTTACATTCTTTGCTGACTTCATTCAACCAAACTAGCATAATTTAGTGTGAGTTGGTACTACTTTTCCTTTTGCTCAGTGCAGTAAGAGACCGTATTATCAATACTTGTTTAGCACAATAATTCATAACATACAAAAACGTAAAAAACGAAATCTTACTAATGAAATGTAATGTCTTTGTGCTTTCCTTGGTACTACACCCGTACGCAACATCTTCAGATTAGCTTTAGTCTTGACTAGAATGGTTGAAAGACATTTGTCCTGGGAGCACTGTACAAATGTGGCAGTGCTATTGACGCATGCTAAGGGTCCGAGTGTATATATTTATGACAATTTGCTATGTGAGCTTATACGCAGTACAAATTAACTAGCTAATTTAATAATAAATTTACCTAGTAAATCCATTATGGCTGGGAAATGTTAAGTTGACTTAACTTTTTTATATTTATGCACATAGTACATTTACTTAACTGAGTTTACTCATATTTTTTGACTAAAGGCAACTAAAAGCTTACTCATTTTTTGAAGTCAAGTCAACTAATTGCTTTATACAGTGTACTAATTACATTATTAAACAGGAATTTAAATAGAGGATTTTAGCCATTTTTTTACTATATATTTTTTTACATATATTTTTTTACTTATTGGAGACATTCATAAATATTCCTAGCAAATCTAATAAATGTTGGAGACATACTTGTTACATAAACGCACTAAATCACACTTCAGCAGCGTTTATTTGAGCTCACAAGAAAATCTGCTCTTGAGCAGCGTAGTAATATTTAAGGGTGTGCAAGAAGTTTTGTGCACGAACAGAGGAAGTCGGCAAGCAAAGAGATTCGCATGCTCGTATTACATGAATGTGATCTTGACATGTAATACTGCGCTCACGACATTTGTCATTGAAATAACACCATAGGTAGTTGGTATATCTGTGTAAAAGGCCTGCTGCCACAGCTGGAAAAAATCCTAGAGGAAACACTGTATATGAGCAATGTCACACGAGCAGCAGTGTGATATGGCTGTATATCGGCACTGGTGGGAGGCGTGCGTTGGCTCGAGGCCACAGGCCAAGTACCTTAGTGCCCCCCACCAGTGTCAATATACACCCATATTGCACTGCTACTCGTGTGATATTGCATTTATACAACAGTTTGACGGCATAATCGTGTATATAAAAAAGAAAATCAAACACGGAGAGTCTCAAAAACCCTTGTGTACAAGGAACTACTTTCTTCCGCCATTCATTCACATCTGCAGCTGACGTCAGAACAGCAGAAACTGCTGCCAGTTCACACATGTCACTTTAGAGCTAGTATTTGAATGATTCTCTAGCATAATGTCTAAAGTGATGACAAAACAGGTAATTTTTGCTCACATTTTAAGATTATGAACGGCATGAAATGTCATCAGTCTCCAGAAATTTCCCAGCATTTCTCTGCTGCAATCGGGAGATTACAATAATTAACCCCGAAAAGCCAAAGCAAAGCAAATACTACCAGTTTTTTTGGTATAAATACAGCACTACAAAATACAAAAGAGAGGGATCAACTTAGAATGTCACTCACCCGTTTTAAAATGATTTGATTAGCTGTGGTTAGAAATTCACGCTGATAAAATGCTGTTTTTCATTCCTAAGCACTTATTATGTGGTCTTTGTCACCAACTTGTGGCTGAACGTGAACCATCATTTTCTTTGGTCTGCTCGGACAGGCTGATGGCGGCCGATGCACTGAAATTATAAATATTTTAAAATAGGAATTATCTTTATAGATAAACTGCATAGTTGCAATCTAAACAACTACATTCTCGACTAAAAAGCCTCAAAAGTAAATTATGTTGTCTAACAGCAGTAATATTTACACACCTCCCACCAGTGCCGATGTACAGCCACATTGCACTGCTCCTCGTGTCATATTGCACATATAAATATATGGGCACGGTGGCGCAGTGGGTAGCAATGTCGCCTCTCAGCAAGTTGGTTGCTGGTTCGAGCCCTGGCTGAGATAGTACGCATTTATGTGTGGAGTTTGCATGTTCTCCCCGTGTTTGCATGGGTTTCCTCCGGGTGCTCCGGTTTCGCCCACAAGTTTAAAGACATGTGCTATAGGTGAATTGGGTAAGCTAAATTGTCAGTATGTCCTGGTCCTCCATATTGTGCGCTGAGAAATGGGCTAATGACCCACCTCGTAAAAGCTAGATGTTACGAAACACCAACATGGTGTGACTAAATATCGACTTCGATATAAACGGCCCTGGAATTATATATATATATATATATATATATATATATATATATATATATATATATATATATATATATATGGGAATGGGTAAATTTAAGGGTGGGTTGAGGTGTAAGGAATGTTCAACAATGTAATTAAAGGTGTATGTACAGAAATAAATTAATAAATTACAGATATAATTACATTAATGTACTTAATCATAAGTGCAATGTAAAAACATGGATTTACACAATAAGTAAGCACATTGTAACAAATGATTAACTTCAGAAGTACATATTATGTAAGTCTACTTAATATAAAGTGGGACCAAAGAAGGACACTTCAAACTGAAAGCAAAATGTGACATGGAATAAAAAAGTGAGCCTAGACCACAGTCATGAATGTAATTTTTTTAAATTGAGATTTATACATCAACTAAAAGTTGAAAAAATTAATTACCATCTATGTAAAGTTTGTAATGACAGGATAATATTTGGCCGTGATGCAATTATTTGAATATCCAAAATCTGAGGGCTAAAAAAAAATATAGATATTGAGAAAATTCCCCTTAAAGTTGTATAAATTAAGCATTTAGCAATTGACATTACAAATCAAAAACTGAGTTTTGATATATTTACGCTAAAATACTTACATGGAACATGATCTTTACTATTGATGATTTTTGTCATAAAAATTAAAAGATCTATAATTTTTGCCCTATATAATGTACTTTTAGCTATGCCTACAAATATACCTCTGCAACATAAGACAGGTTTTATGGTCCAGGGTCATATATTGTTAATAAATTTAGCCAATTTATAATTCACAGGTAGATAAATAAAAAAAAAAAACTTCCATAACTTTATAAAATAAAAAAAGAACGTCTAAATATTCTTTCCACACCATTAAATATGTTGATCTAAAACCCAGCAGTCAGGCAGGCAAATGTAACATCTAAAAATCTAATCGCATTTGATTGAGACTTTACTGAAAACACATTGCTCAACAAATAAACAAGCATCCTGATGACAACATAGGGCACAGGTCAATGACTTATAATGCGGCTCTACTGCATCACAACAAGAAAGGTGACAACATGCTCACTTGTGGTTTTATAATGAGAAACAGTGACTGCTTGTGTGTGTGTGTTTATTATAATATAAACAAAACTAGCTTACAGTATGATTCAATGTGATGTCATTATCCTGCTTACATAACTGGCAAATACATCAAAGAGCTGAAAACACACAGATTGTGGCCCTTTTTCCCCTCACTTTCAGTAAGCTGACTGTGTTTTATTGGACTCAAAGTAATTAAAGGAGATTCAGCGGCTTCTGACTGTGACTGTGATTAATTGTCAGAATTTAAAAGTGAATATCTGCACAAAAATACCTGTTGCAGTACTAGTCATCGCACACAAAATCTGTGCCCACAGAAATCTGCAGATTATTGAGTTACCTTAATTTAAATGCGTGTAAATATGTTTTTAAAAATATCAGTTTTTACATTAATTTCAGTAACATTATTATTTCAGTAACATTATTAAATCATATATGCACATTTCTATATGCTTTATGTACAATACAGTTTGTAAAGTTATAAATAGATATATATATATATATAATATATTATTATATTAGAGACATAATTTGGTTACCAAACAAGTGTTTCTAATTGGATTTGGATTATAAACCATTTGCAGGGCAAGAGGGGAGTTTGAGCTCAGGTAGGTCTCGAAAACTCCCCTGAGTATTTATGGTTAATGGCAAATTAGGGATTGCTATATTCTTTAGTGTCTGGGGTTTATTTCTTGAATATTTGGATGAACAAACCAGCCTCTCAACCTCTGTGAATTCTTTAGAGAATTTATTTAGTTTATTTATTGCTTTTATTTATTTCTTCATTTTGTTTTCTGTTGTCACCATAGCTAAACTATGTTGTTATTGTTGTTTTGTTCATTGACTCATTGTATGGGATTTGTCCGGGACAGGGCCAAGTGTTCATTCATTCATTCATTCATTCATTTACTTTTCGGCTTAGTCCCTTTATTAATCAGAAGTCACCACAGCGGAATGAACCACTAACTTATCCAGCGAATGCCGTTTCAGCCGCAATCCAACACCGGGAAACACCCATACACTCTTGCACACACTCAGATACACTACGGCCAATTCACCTATACCGCATGTCGTTGGACTGTGGGGGAAACCGGACCACCTAGAGGCAACCCACAGAAACATGGGGAGAACATGCAAACTCCATAGAGAAATGCCAAATGACCTAGCCGGGGCTTGAACCAGAGACTTTCTTGCTGTGAGGTGATTGTGCTACCCACAGTGCCACCGTGCTGCCCTTGAAAATCTAAATAAAATATAATTATTTAAAAAAAAATCTATGGTGCCAATTTGGTTTGGTCAGTTCACCTATGTCACATGTCTTTGAACTGTGGAGCATGAGGAGAACATGCAAACTCCAAACAGAAATGTCAACTGGCCTGGTAAGGACTTGAAAAAGTGACATTTTTGCTGTGAGGAAACAGTGCTAACCACTGGGCCACCGTGCCACCCTATCAAGAAAAAGAGAGGAGGAGTAGGGGTGGAAGGGGGATTCTTCAAGACTAAGATAACTGAGGTAAGAAACTTTGGTTATTTATAGTGAGTTAGGAATCATCTGACTGGTGAATCATGCATTAGCTAATGCGGGACCAGGCGTGGTCAATCATAATTATAAGCATGTGATCTTCTCGAAATTAATTTATAAATAAACTTCACAATCTTTGAGCTACCTAAATTTGCAAAAAAAAACAAACAAACTAAAAAGCACTCAATCGATTTCAGAAAATATTTATGACCACTTTTTTTGTCATATCACACATTAAAATGAATTTTATATAAAATCAGTCCCTGGACTTGCTGCATCACAGACACCAATATGGTAACAATTTATAAATAATTAATCATTGTCTGGCCATCTGATATTAGGCATTGATAAATAAATATATATATATATTGCAATTGTGATTTTTGAAAACATTTATTATTACCATTTGTTGAGCCTCCCCAAACAGTTTGATATAGCACTTGGACGCAGAAGCCACTTCACAAGATGTCACACTTAACAAGCATATTAACATAAAAAAAACTAATAAAATAAATTAATATATACATTTTTAAATGGTCTTCTAATATTTTTTCCATAGCTGTAGATTAGTAAATGAATAAAAATCCATCCATACTTCTAAAAGACTCACTCATTTTAGCTTTTGTGGATATCATTGGTAACCATCGAAACCATATAAGCCACTTTAATAATCAGAACTACAAAATTCAAAAATATCAAAAATATTAAACCTATCAAAAATTGGTTAACTTAAAAATGAAAGTTGCATGTAATAAAAAATATTTGTATATATTTGGGGGGGGGGGGGGGGGGGGGGGCTCTATAATATTTAACTTTGACATCCCTGTATTAGTGGTTTACAGAATAAAACCAAAATTATTTTTTTATAAATTGTAACACATAACTATAAATAGTAATACAGAGAAATTGAGAATTTTCTCCCAATATTCTTCCCATAGCTGTAAATTAGTAAACAAATAAAAGTGCATCCACACGTCTAAAAGGTTTTGTGGATATCATTAAATTTGTTAACTTCTACGATTTTTGATGGTTGAGGAGTGAGGAATAATGTTATGACTAATTATTTCTTTTGCAGTTCTGTTGCATCCATTAACCCTTATGTGCTGTTGGGGATGTTTTCATCCACTCTGGGGTGATTATAAGTCTTACTTTAGCTACAACATTCTCTGTGTTTCAGCAAATGGAATGATTTTTGGTAACAAATCTTGTTTTGACACATATTTTGGGAAAATGCTTTAAAAATTGTAAAAACTTTACACTCTGGGCAAATCTACTACCTTTTCATTCTGTTAGAGGTTGTTTTTGCCCCACTGACTTCCATTATAATAACATAATAATGTTATTATAATGGAATTATAATATAATAAAAAATTGTATTACAAAGCCATGGCACTATATAATCATGCACTCTTGATTGTTGGTGGTTTTCACTGTTGGCAAAAGGTATAATTTTAATTTTAATCTACTGTTAATCTTCAGCAGCAGTACAAAAAAAAAAAGATTAGTTTAAAAAAGCCTTTTATATGGAGTACAATGTGTGTGTGCGAGACACCTTTGTCTCTTATCTCGAGCACTTATCTTGATATGTCCATGTCTATTTATGTCCACACACTATAATCTGCTGTTTTATTCCAAAGAAATTCATATAAAAGCCAGAAACTTTTCTGCTCAAGCTTATCTAAAGGGTTAATGCTCCCAACTGATGATGAACATTAAAGATTTTACCTCTTCAAAACGGAAAACCACAAAAATTAAGAATGCATTATTATATGGTGTCATGGCTATGCAATCAAAAAAAGTCATTATAAGGAAAAGTCAATGGGGCAAAAACAGTCACCAACTTAACAAAAGGGTGGTACATTTAAATAGTACACAAGGTTATGCATGTATTTGCAGTCACCGGACATTGACAGTTTAAAGCAGGTTACCCCTATAATTTGCTTAAAGCACCATGGGGTGTTAGAGAATAGTGGATAATTGGATTTTAAGGCATTGCATTCTGCCACTTGTTTCCAACGTTGATAGGGTGTTACAAAAAGATCTCTTTCCTAAAAGCATTTGAAACAGCGTGTACCGTATCCTCATAATCTTAACTGACTATGCTCCAGTAAATGGAGCCGTTACCGTCGAGGACTGCGCTGGCATTTCCACTGCAGCACAAACACATTCACACAGATGATTTATTGTGCGCGTGGCCTAAACTGACTCGGCACCCTGTGTGCCCGGTAAATCTCAATAGTTCACAACCGCGGAGGCATCCTTTGACATTACACGGCTCAGAGAGGAAGTCCTGTTAGGACAGAAGGGCCTCGGGTATTAACTGCATTACAACTGTTCTTTAATGACCCGCAGCCATCTAGGAGATAAACGCAGAACAGACATATCAGACTAGCTGTAAATTTAAAATAAGTGGCTGATAGAGGACCTCTTGGTGAAGAAATAAAATACTAATAGCATGTACTGTATTTCTGCAGTATTAAACATGCATATTGTACACACGTTCAAATGTGCTGTGTATGCGCAAAATATAAATAGAAAAATTGCTCGCCCAAAATGGAGTCTGCTTTGCATTTCTATGCAAATACAATAGTTTGTAAGGTCATATTTTCTGTCTTTTAGTAGATTTATGATATGAGAGTCTTACATTGTTCACCTAACAAGTGGTTTTAATTGGATTTATATTGTAAACCTTAAATAGTCTATGCAAATTCATGTTCGTTTTAATTTTCCTGATTTTTTTTGTCGTTTAATTTTAGTTTTTAAAGCATGTCCAATTGAAAAAAATTGAAAGAATAGTTGTTGGTTCATTCCACTGTGGCGACCTCTGAAATAGAGACGAAGCTGAAGGAAAATGAATGAATATATATATATATATATATATATATATATATATATATATATATATATTTTTTTTTTTTCAATTAGACATGCTTTAAAAACTAAAAAAAAAAAAAATGTGTATATATATATATATATATATATATATATATATATATATATAGGATTAATAACAACATTTTATTTTATAATTATTCTAAATACTAATAACTATTCTTATTCATTCATTTTCCTTCGGCTTCGTCTATTTCAGAGGTCGCCACAGTGGAATGAACCAACAACTATTCTAGCATATGTTTTACGCAGCAGATGTCCATCCAGCCCCAACCCAGTACTGGAAAACATCCATACACAATCACACACACACTCATGCACTGCGGCCAATTTAGTATGTTCAATTCTCCTATACCGCATGTCTTTGCTATGGACTGTGAGGGAAACTGGAGCACCCGGAGGAAACCCACGCGAACGCAGGAAGAAGATACAAACTCCACACAGGAATGCCAACTGGGCCAGCTGGGACTCAAACCAGCGACCGTCTTGCTCTGAGGCGACAGTGCTAACCACTGAGCCACCGTACCGCCAACTAATCTAATAATTTGACATTTTCTATTATATTCTAATAATTAAGAACAAAAAAATGATTATTATTCGTATCACTAATACTTTGAGAAGTACATTCTACAATAGTAGCTTGTTTTTGTGACAACATCTTCGAGATAAACCAAACTTTGAAGATGCTATAAGATTAAATTACTACATGTTCATGACTGGGCTCTGTCTGCATTTTGAATTTATATATTATAATTGTTTTACAAATTATATTTGTTTAAAGGGCAACTATGATGAAAATCATCTTTTGTAAGCTGTTTGGACAGAACTGTGTGTAAGTATAGTGTGTCATATTGGAGTGATGTAAAAACATTAAGTCTCTTTTAAAATTTCCTGATGTTAAAATAGGATTCAAATCTCTCCCATTTTTAGGCCGACCGCAACTTGACGTAGCAGTGCGGTTTCCCCACCCACCGAATTGATTTACAGCTGCGTATTAACGCGTATAATCATATCAACAAAACAGAACATGTCGGCACCAGTGGTGTAGTGATTAGTGCGTCAACACATGCACTGCAGTGCTCACCGCGACCCAAGTTCGATTCCCGCCTCGTGGTCCTTTGCCAACCCTTTCTCTCTCTCTGCTCCCCATGCTTTCCTGTCAATACTCTCTACTGTCCTATCCATTAAAGGTGACAACCCCCCAAAAAATAAAAAGACAGGATGTGCACAAAGCAACTGGGATTAATCTTCATCAGATGTGATCAAGAATGAGTTTTACAATTTTAAAACAGTGCATGTTGGTAATGAATTACAGCGATTTTACCATCTTTATCACTACAGCCGCATGTCAGTACAATTATAAAAGAAGATGCTTCAATCCCGCTTTGTGGATGTTAAATCAGGAATATTTTGTGCGTTAACATAACATATCCATACAGCAGTGGATATTAACGTGTATCCTGTTACATTTTGCGTCCACTGTGTGTGTGTGTGTATGTGTGTGTGTGTGTGTGTGTGTGTGTGTGTGTGTCTGTGTGTGTGTGTGTGCGCATGAACTTTGTAACGACATTGTGTGTGACTCATTGTTGCAATTCCACAACAAATACTTCACATAATCATTGGTAAAGTTCTTACTGTAGTATTTATCACAAAAGTTACATGAAATCGGCTTCCTTCATGTCTGTCACTGTGCTGTTTATCTGACGCAGCCGAGTCGGAGATTGAGGCACACTCTGACAGGTATGTAGGAAAGGTGGTCGGGGAGAACTAGCATTAAAGGCACAGGCCACAAAAACAGCTACGTTGTGTCCAGAGCAGAAAATTCTAATGCTCTGAACGATATAATAAATAATCTGATGGGTGTTTTGAGCTGAAACTTTCTGACACATTCTGGAGACACAAAAGACTCTTTAATCTTGAAAAAGTGGTAATAATGGTGCCCTTTAAATATGGTTGGAGCTTTCACTTGAACATGCAAACTCCACACAGAAAAGCAAACTTCTTGCTGTGAGGCAACAGTGCTACCCACTGAGCTACTGTGCTGCCATTTCAATAAACATTCATTCATTCATTCATTCATTCATTCATTCATTCATTTTCTTTTCCGCTTAGTCCCTTTATTAATCAGGGGTCGCCACAGCGGAATATGTTTTATGCAGCGGATGCCCTTCCAGCTGCAACCCATCACTGGGAAACATCCATACACACTTATTCACACACATTCACTATGGACAATCTTGTGGGGGAAACCGGAGCACCCGGAGGAAACCCACGATCAACTGACCCAGCCTAGGCTAGAACCAGCAACCTTCTTGCTGTGAGGCGAGAGCACTACCCACTGTGCCACCGCGTCACCCCATTTCTTTAAACGGTGAAGTCAAAATAATAATAAAAAACAGCATCAATACTTACAAATTTAAAATATAACAGTAGTGCCAATAAAGCAGAGGTAATGTACATATTTACATTTATTTATTGACTAAAATATAAAGTTTTTAGCCAAAAGACAATAAATATGCAAAAAACAAAGCATTGTAATATCTCTTGCTGCCTAAATGTACTACATGTATTTCTGTACTATTAAGTTTTTTTTTAATGTTTGCGGTTGCGGTTTTTAATGTTGAGCTTTTCACTCATAATAAAATAAATTGGCTAAAAGGTAATAAAGGATGGGAGATGAGTCTTTCCACAGGATACCTTGGATTAAGCTGGATCTTTCAGTTTTGCTGACCCTCTGAGGTCAAAGAACATCCCGTCTCAACCAAATAAGCGTCTTCCCAAACCCTGTCCTCAATGCGATACATATCACCCCTTCAGACTACGCACTAATCCTGTGTTTACGACTGGAGCTGAATGCCTGCATTCTGTCGAGCATATCCCTTTACCTAATCTGAGTCACACACACTGAAACTGAATTACCCCCGAAACGTCCCGCGTCCTGCTTCAGATGAGTACCACATGACCGCCGCAGTATTTTTGGACAATTTGTAACCAAAACGCGTCTGATTAGGATCCTGACTATATTTAGAGGCAAACACACACAGAAAAGGGAGCCTGAGTCAAAGATCACGTACGGGTTGAAGGAAAACAACACCAAGCGAAAGGAACTTTGTGACCCACCCTCCCCTTTTCCAAAACCACATCTAACATCCATTCAGAGAAAAGCGGCAGCCAAATTATTGGCGTGTGTGCAGCTGTTTCAACTGAATGCATCAAAATGATTTAAAACGCTTGACAGTGCGGATCGCCTTCCAACCAAAATTGTTTTTTGTTCCTGCTATTGAAGTGTGCTTTAAAACTAGCCTTTAAATATGTCTGATTATTCCAAAGTTTCATGTGGCTACAAACCGATTGCAAGCTGTCAGCGCAGAGATCGGGCTGCTAGCTCAAAGCTTAATGACTGTTTATCAGTGGTTTCGGCCTTACTGTTAATGAAAGGGTGGCCTACCACCTTAAGAGCCTTGTCATCTCCTCTTGGCCTCTGATAAAAGCATCCGACTTGCTGGGCTTTGATAATTTTTACCCTAAAAAAGCTAGAACGTAGGACTTGGCAGTCAAAGAAGCTGCACAACAGACTTTGTCGGACCGCTTGTTGTGCCTTCAGGATTGAAAAGTGTTTTAAGAGGCCAGATACATGGCTGAATTAATGGTGCATATGGTGTCGAGCCTCTGAGGTGACCCACCGATTTACTGGAACTGCATTTCCCGTCCCTTCACGTTTAATCACCACTTATCACATTGGGAATTTCTTGGAATGTCAGTCTGGCCGTTTGCAATGTAGTGTTATGATAAATGGATAGTTCACCCGAAAATGAATGTTCATCAAGTGGTTACAAACCAAAATTAGTTTCTTTCTTCAGTTCAACACAATACAGGCCCGTAGCCAGGGGGGTCTGGTTGGTTCGAAAGACCCACTGACAAAGTTCCAGTATTTGTCCCATACATGAGCTTATTTGTTTTATTGTGACTGTTATGCCATCCTAAGTTATTAAAATAACCCATCAAAAAAGACCAAGCGGAATCTGATAGAAGTAACGTCAAAGTATATTTTTTATTTTCATTAAACAATTGTATTTGTATTGCTTAAAGGTGATATATTAACTTAACTTCTACTGTTGAGTGTGATATGCTTTGCATACTAATGAAGCATTTTTTGCAGAAGTAGATGGAACTGATAGAAATGCAAAGGCCTGATTGTCTAAAATTAACTTCAGTTCTGCAGCTAAACTTCCTGTCAGCAGAAATGTGTTAAAACTGAACACAGAATATGTGCAGTCGAGAAAGTCTTATGCTTTAAATGTTGTGCAGAGAATTTATTAAAAAAAAGAAGTATATGTATGGGTGTGGCCAATGGAGGACTGAAGAATGATTGACAAGTGACGAATTTCACTAAACTCCACCTGTTAATATCAACTGCCCATAAAAGCGTGAATCAGGAAATGAAAGTTGTTACGTACCTCCTGAAAGTAACTTTTGCAATGCATTGATGATACCAGAATTCAGTGAAGTGAATTATTCATTTGTATATAATAAATTACTTCAATTTTTTACATTGAAGAAAAACCTCTCCTGACCTTTTTTATTGAACACGCATGGAATTGATTAGATATTCCAACATTTGTTATAGAGAAAACATTTCATAACTTTTATTCTAAATCTTGGATCTTATTCTTGAAAGAAAAAATGGCCAATAAGAATTTGTGAAGCACCAAATGTGGCCCATATAAATACTTATTAGGCTATTGTTGCCATCCATGAATTTTCAAATGTACTTTTTTACAAGAGAAGCTAGAAAAATCGTGAAGCTCTACATTATAAGTAATATTATGTTTATTTATTTTTTTATTATTCAAATGGCCAAATTCTGAGACTGAGAAAAGTTGAATGTCCTGGCCAGTTTATTATTTGCCCAATAAATGACAATAGGCTACAGTTTTAAATGTAAAACTTTAACAGATTACTATTTTTTCCCCTAGAAATATATATCATAAAGTAGTGTAAAAATAAGTAGCCTCTTCATATTTCTTTATTCTAAATGTTTAGAGAATGTTTTGGTACATCAAAAAGTGTGACCATCCGACAAGCTAATCCAGCAAAAAATCTGCTTAAATCTCACTAAAATGCAATAGAAAATGAGTCGAATAACTGCAAAAAGGTCCACTTTTTGAGAAAAAAAGAACCACTTTTCACTAGCTGGCTACAGGCCTGCAATAGAAGATATTTTATCCATTATCTATGTTTCTATCCACTAATTTTTATGGAATATTGCATAAAAAATGCTTAATGGAAACGCAACGCATTTTAAAAAAGTGTATAAAACTTATGCACACAACTGAATAAAATAAACTTTTTATCCAATAAGAAAAAAAAAGCACATTTGGAAACATTTACTGATTAAATTCTAGCATGCACATAATTTTTGGTGCATGATGGAACAGCGTTAATAGACAAACCAATGGATTGAAATTCATTGTAAAACATCTTAAATGTTGTTTTGGTCATTCTAAAATGCCGTAGCCAACTTTCCAGACCTGTCTTGAGCAGCTGCAATCCCAAATATGCCTCTAAAAGCCACTGCGCATTCATTGCATTTTGTCTTCTGAGGTGCACAAAATTTATTATATAAAAAGAAAATCCCGACCACAAATAGGAAGTGACAATGTAGATCTCTTTGCGGGGTTTCTGCAGGTTTCACCAAGTCAAATTTAAAACATTCAAAGACCTTTTCAAGGCCATCAAGAATAAAAGTTTAGACTTATATAGGGCTAAATGCTAAGGATTTTCCTAATGGCCCAGCAGAAAAAAAAATTATTTACTTGCCCCATCAAATACTAAGTACATATTAAGTCACATGTTTTAAATAATGTGTCGAATCAAGCAGACCCTAGTTGTATACATGCAATTTTTTATTCAACTTAAAAAAAAAACTCTTTAAAACTTTAATAAACTACATGTATGCACAACAGACTCTGATAATATTAGTTATAAATCGAGCTTTGCTAAACGTTTTATTGAGATGTATTGTTGGTGATTGGATGTGTGTTGGATCAATTGGGTAGCTTTACATAAAGAAAAATTAGAACCTGTTTAAAATGATTTAAGAGCTACAAGGCAATCTTTCAGTGAATTTAAGACTTTTTAAACGCCTACATTTAGTTTTTAGTCATTAAATAGAAATGGTGCTTTATTCACAAATGTTTTATGCAATATTCCAGTTTTACGGAAGTTTAGTTCACATCTTTAAATAGTAAATGGTTACTTTCTACAAAACATATTACTTTGTGTTCAACAGAAGACAGACAATTAGGTTTGTGACAAGTGAAAGGTGAATAAAAGATGACCAAATTTTCATTTTTAGGTGAACTATCCCTTTAAGTGTAGTCTGAAATGGTCAGTTGGTCACACATGCATATGAGCTGCTCTTTTGCTGTTCTCCCCTCCGTCTGAGTTCAGCTCTACCCCTCTCAGAGTCAGATAAGGACACATCTGCTGAGTATTATCCCCCAGACTGCCGTGGGGCCCCTTTATACATCAACCCCTCACATACTGAACACACACACACACGTACATGTACATATGCACACACCCCCTCGTGGTTTCTTACACACGTCTACTCTTTGTTTTCTGCTTCCAAATGCATCGCTCAACCACGGTCTGATTTTATCTATTTTTTAATCAAATTCAAACCCTATTTTTCATTATTAGGTCTTTTGCTACTTAGCTACTACGTTTGTAATCAGTTTTGACTCTTATTCTTCATTTTTATGTCCTGACTGAGGATAATACTGGACCTCCCAAACATAGGTTCAACGGTAGGTGGAAAATACAGGTGGTGCCTTGAAAAACCATGGTCTTTTTTGCATTTTTTTGTTACTTGTTTTCACTTCCTAACCTCTCCTATTTCCTACTTGTGGTTTTTGTTTCATTAAAGGGATTACATTGGATTTGGAAATCCCTGTTATTAGCTGTGGCTGTTTGAATTTAACATTTTTGCAACAAAATCCAATTCCTGGTTTCAGTATGAATGGACTGAATCTAGAGAATCAATTCCTAAAACCATTTTCTAACAACACGAGAAGCCAAACGATTGTAGAGACAAGTCATTTTTTTTTACCACACCAGGCATGATACGACAAAAACATTTAGGCCCAATCCCAATTATATTCTTGTACCCCTACCCCTTGGCCCTTAAAAATGAGTGTGAAGGGGAAGGGCTTCAGAATTTACCCCTAAGAATTGGGACAGCACTACAGCACACGTCATCATATGTCATCGTGATCTCTTGCTTTATATGGATTCAGATGATGGCGACTGCTGTAGTTATTCCAGTTGTGTTATTTTTTGGTATTTATCTTCAGGAAATCACTGAAGGCATATATCATGTTATCATAACAATATAATGTGGCAATAAGATCATAACTATACTGTGCATTTACACCGTGGCCATATTCATCTATGTAAACACACCTAAAACAACATTAACATTATAGCAGACACTGTAAAAAGGTCATTCCCAGCCACTAGAATTTTCTGACAGGGTATTCAAGTGTCAGAATGTTGTGGGACTGCTGTACAGGAGTTATTATTAGGGATTATAGATCGCAAAATTTAGAGGTTTTTATTTTAGCAGCTTTTTTTAAAGCATGACTGTAAAACACGAACGTGGTCAGAATATATTAAAACATATGCTTGTTTATTGTAAAAATTCGTAATAATGACAAAAAAATACTAACTTGCGGATCTCCTTACTTCCGGGTGCAGATGTATTTTGGTAAATTTTCTTACCCCTTGGTTTCGAGTGTGGTCTTGAAAAATCTTTGTTCGAAGGGGTAACGAAGTCCTAGTCCCTAGTCACCCATCACCTGTGCACACAGCAGCTTAATGACACAAGCATACCGGGGTTCAGAAGGAAATAAGATGGTGTGAACAAAAACCAGCCGAGGGGGGGCCAATCGAACTTAGGTACGGAGAAGACATTCGGACCAAGTGTGAAAGCACCCTTAAATACCAGATATATTCAGGGTTATACAGGATATAGACAGGATAATAATCTAATTAATAAACATTAAACCTTATTAACATTATTAAAAATACATACTATGACTATCGTTGTTGGTTTGCACTGAATCACAGTTTAATATTCATGTTAGTTTATTTGCTGGCGCTCCCAGAATGACAACAAATGTGATGAAAAAGTGGTAATATTTAAAGAAACACTTTAAAATAGACCATTAGCATCTCGCTCAAAAAATTTTTTTTTATTTTATTTATATTTTTTTTATGCCATACCATAGCTGCAGAAGGTGCAATGATATTAAAAGACACCTGAAAATAGTCCCCAACTACCTAGCTAGATAAAAAAGTAATATAATTTCTTCTCCTGCAGCCATGGTATGCCAGAAAAGCTCCTTGAGTATTATGCCAGAATAGATTATAGTTCCAAGCCATATCAGCCTAAAAACTAGCAAGTTTTAGTACACAAATATAACTACAGAAATGTAAAGCTTTAAATAAGAAAATTCTCAAAACTTTTTTTGAGCAAGATGCTAATGGTCTACTCTGATTCAACAATTTATGCTAAGCTAAGCAAAGGTAAGTATTACTGTCAGATCTGAAGATCAGCTGAATGAATTTAAAAAAATTGTGAAATATTCAACTGTTTAACTCTAGGTGACTTGTAAAAATTTCCAAAGGAACTGGTGTGTTCTTTTAACAGAATAAAGCACATAATGAGTACCTGAGGTGATCACTGTTATGGCAGCTGTTATTCAGCAACAATGTGGCAGAAATAAAAACTTTGCATATCGCAGTCATGGATACTTAATTGAAAACCTCCTTTCAACATGGATAATGTACATTTTATTATGTAGTTAGTCACAGTGTAATATTGTTGTTCCAATTCTTTACTTAATAAAACGTTGATCATTCGTGATTTTCAACTAATTTACTTCTAGCGCTACTATTAGCGACACCAGTGGCAATTAGGTGAATTGCAGTAATACTAACTACTTATACACATGTAACCTACAAGAGACTGAACATAATTCAATGCTCTCTGCAAAGTGTTTTTTCATACTTTTGTTAGAAGCAAAAAAAAAAAAACAGAAATACCTTTGCAGCGTACTGATGACGAAACTCCAGATGCGGTCCATATAGAGAGTGACGTTTGGATGAAAATATGTGCTGCACTCTTTCCTCTCTGTAACAAACATTACAAACATGACAGAAGTGAGAAAACAGCATTTAATTAAAGTGTCTGATTATAGTGATATGGATATTTTTGCATAAGCTATGCATTTTACCAGCATCATGTCAACAAATTAGGTAATTTAAAGAGGACCTATTATTCAAAAATCACTTTTATAAGAGATTTAAAGTTGTGTAGTTGTGTGGCAACAGTGTGAATATAGCCAGCTTCTGATGGTAAAAATGTTTGGGTTTTTTTTATATATAATCACACTACATTAAAATCTGTAGAAACACCCTGATTGACATTTTCCCTTTGTACGTGTCATCAGGGAGGGAAAGCCCCGCCCATTAGTGATGATCTCTCCCTCATAAGCATTGGATGTTAATATTGTTTTTGAATCTGCAACTCTGCTCATGCATAGGCATTCATAGCTCTCCCCTCTTTTGAGAAGAGCACAATCTCATTTAAATTTAAAGCAACAATTAGCAAAACAGCTAAATTTTGGTTGAAGTCTAAAAGGGGCAGTTTCAAAGAGTTATAAAACATTATTTGCGTGGTATTTTGAGCTGAAACTTCACACACACACTCATGGAACATCAGAGACTTATTTTAAATTTTGTAAAAAGGGGCATAATAGGTCCCCTTTAAATGTTGACTTTTAAATATAGACTACTGTTTCAGTTCATTCTTCTCAATTTAATACTTTAAATTTAATAATATTTTGCATCCTAAGCAATAAAATGTGATTAATTCATGACAATCTTTAAATTTTGTGAACTTAAACTATTACCAATGAAGTTAAAAGTAATAAAAAAAATCTTAAACTAAAAGTAAAAGCTGTTTCAAAATATTAATAACTACTATAATAGTATACAGATACTAAAATAATATTGATGCACAGGAAAACACACTCTAAGTCTCCCTGTCAGACAGTGTAAACTTACACAGTTGATATCTGATACGAGTGCTTTGTGTTTATCTGTTGGATAGTATAAAGCTAAACAGAAAGATGATTTTGACTGTGTTTGGTTTAACAGCTGGGACCCTCTGCTCTCGGAGTGCTTGAAAACCCGCTGCGAATGTGGATTCTTCCACAAGTCTGCATGATTGTGATGGAGAGAGAAAACTTTATCACAGCAAAGCACACAGGTCTGATTGCACCACCCTACAATAAAGACAACGCTGGAAACATATGCTTTAAAAAAGCCATTGTGTGTCTGCATGTTCTGGTATTGGACCTCTGTCATTCACTCTGCCTAATGAGAGACCATGACTACATCTCTGGCATTCCTGTCAGTCAGCTACCTGGTTACACATAAACACTTTATAAACCAGGTGTGTGTGTGTCCGTGAGGAGGAGGGGGATTTAAAGACTTTAAAAGCTTTCTTTGTTACTGCATGTCGGGTTCATTGTTTCAGTATTGTTCATTGTCCTTTGTCAGTTGAACTTTTAAATCAGTTTTTTGGGCCATAACCTGTCCTGCTCAATTTGAGCTTTAGACATGATTTGTTTTACCTCAGATTGTATGGTTTTTTGAGGATAGGTGTAATTTTAACTATACTGATTAGACCTGTGATTTTTGTGACTTGATCTAAAGCCAGACGAGAGCAAAATCTAGAGACCAGAATGAAAACGCTATAGCAAGTCCACTACAAAATGTAACCTACCAAACCGACCACGATAGTAACGAATTACAAACTACTCTGGAGCACCTAACAACTGCATAGCAACTCACCAATCTAATCTCCCCTGCTACCTACAAAATACCAAACCGACCATCTTAATAAATGATAACATATTTCAAACTACTCTGCACAACCTAACAACTGCATAGCAACTCACTAAAAACTAGAAGTGACAAAATTAATTGTTTCTCTGGTTTACCGCGATGCAGACGCGGACAACTCAGTATCGGTTCAGTAATAGATTATAACCGGTTAATACGTATTGACGTCATTTATCTCATATACACTCTATTGCGGTAGATTACTATGGCAAGGGAGACGATCGCGAGTAATTAAAACACTCGAACTACTTAAAAAACGGAGAAACTCTGCACAATTCACTGCGTGTGTGTTGCTGGACAGTCTTTCACTGACACTGAAGTTACAGCAGAATCCCCAATTTCACTGCTATTGAGAAAATGAAAGTGCTTCTCTGTGTGTCTCTCACTCACACAGTGGACATTTGACCTGCTGTCATGAGGTAACGTTTCCTCTCCTCTTAGCCGTTACAGCGATACTTCTGGATACAGACACCAGCATGTGTCTGCATAGCGAGTTTTCTCAGCTGTGATCGCCACTGCCGTTTATCAGTGCTACTAATCGGTGAACAGCGCCAGAGCATTAGAGCCAATCACAGCCCTTTCTGTTGACCGCGTGACCAGAGGGGTGCAAGAACTTGCTCGACAATGCTCACAAAGTGAGCGGGATATTTACATTTGTTTATTTGCTATAAATGCTCATGTTGTTTTGTGCCTGTACGTTATAGTGCATATATCTTATACCCTGTACTTATAGTGCATATATCTGACTGTTTGTATTAAAAGGACACAATTGTATTACATTTATTCATTCATTTTCTTTTCAGCTTAGTCCATTTATTAATCTGGGGTCGCATTGTATTACAAATAATATATAAATAAATTTATACATTTTAATAGAATTCTTATGCTGTGAAGCAAAATGTAAAATTGTGTATGGAAAGCATCGTCAGTGCACTGTAATGCACCTAGATATCAAATTGAACTCAATCGACATCATGATAAATGTAACCGAATGGAACCACGAGATCAGTGTAGGTTCACACTTCTACTAAAAACAATCTAATCACCCCATCAACCTGTAAAATATCAAACCGACCACTTTAGTAATTGGTAATGTATTACAAATTAATATGGACAACCTGCAGAGAAACTCACTAAAACCTTTATAAACACCCAAGCAACTGCAAAGCAACTTGCTAAAAAAACACGCTGCTCGCTCTAGCAACTAGATGAACAACCACTGTAAACTCCATATTTACTGAAAAGAAACTCACCAAAAACAATCTGATTACCCTAGCAACTGCATAGTAACTGATAAACAACCACGGTAAATGCCATAGCAAATAAATATTAACTCTAAAACAAACGCAAGGTACAGTCCGTCCTTTCAAACGCACATCACGTGACAGCAACTACTCAAACTCCCAAACGTGAAAATAAAGAGTCGCTGTCATTTCTGGAGGACATTCGGACAGTTGTGAATTCCCTCAGAAGAACAGCGCGATCAGACGAGGCATTATCCGGAGGATAATAATGTGTAACACGGCCATAAATAAGGTTGGTGTCGTGATCTCGTTCCTTTCAAGTGCGTATGCACATTAGCTTGGGCAACCTGAAAAAAAAATGCAGATTTTGTTTGATTCGAACATTTAGAAACTAAACTTAAGAGACAGCTAATGTTTAATTTTATTGGTGATTCAAAATATGCAATGTAATCATACGCTTGGCTAACAGTTTTGGAGAATTTGCTGTTTCCCCATTCAGACAGAATGCCTGAGCTTACTGCCCCAGAAGCATTTCAAAGATGGCTATCGAGTGAAATGGCTTCCCTTAAAGGGACTTTGGTATTAGTATTTATTTATTTATTTATTTCTTGCTTGTACTGAAACAGAATTAGGTGAATGAAAGGTGAAGAATTTGTTTTTATTTGATTATCCTCACATAAACCAGATCATTGTGATTTCAAATCAGCGATCAATCAGTCTAAAGTGTATCAGATCCGCTTCTATTCACGGTTGATTTAATAGATTTGAACCTTTGCAGCACTAATCTGAAACAGATAATGGCAGAGAAGAATGGTTTACTGGAGCTAATTGAATTAAAGAGGGGTATCTGAGGACACTGTCCCCAATGAGAGCACTCCCAATCTGGGATGGAGAAAGTAAGGACACTGCCTTCTCAAGCAAGACCTTTTGGCAGGCAGCATGTTCCAATCTCAGTAATACTAAATACAATCAAAGCCAAAATCGCAACAAGATTTTAGGTACTGTATGTAGAAACCTGTATATAACAGAATTAACCAAATATTTGATCAATTAAAAGTATTTCTGTACACTAAATTACATCAAACTCTTTTAGTAGAACTTAAAGAAGAAATAACAGTTTTACCTCCATGTTTTAATTTTAAACAATTAGCATATGAGGACACCCCTTTAAAGTTTTTTTTTTTTATACATTTCTAAGAGAATATATACAATATATTTTAGAGCATTTAATAAACAGTCATACTCATTAAAATAAGAGCGTGATCCCCTACTATATTTAGAAAGGTTCAAATTAAGTAGTGCAAAAGAAAAAAAAACAAACATCAAAAAAAAAAAAACATTACAAACTACACACTTTTAATTTAATTCTACACTTTTATGATTCTTTTCAAGTTTCCTCATTATACCTTTTTTATTACAAATTTTCCCTAACATATTATTTTGGCTGTACAAGTTTTTGCATCATGATGTTGTTATTTTTGTTAATTAGCCGCAGTTTTGGCTTTGATACTGATTAATGTAATGTACATACACACATATCTTTATATTGTATTACATCCTATAGGTTTGCACATATTAATTTAAAAAATAAATATTAATTTAAATTTCCCAGAGATGGGTTGCGGCCTGAAGGGCATCCGCTGCCTAAAAAGGTGCTGGATAAGTTGGCAGTTTATTCCGCTGTGGCGACCCCGGATTAATAAAGGGACTAAGCCGACAAGAAAATGAATGACTGGGCAATATAATTAGAGATTTATATGTTGACATATGTATAAAGCCCAGAATAAATAATCCAAACTATTCAAACTGATCTTTATTTTGTATTTTCTATTGGATTCAAGTCAGGTGATTGGCTGAGCCATTCTACAGCTTGATTTTCTTTCTCTGAAAGCATTACAAAAAATGTTGAAAAAAATCTTCTCTCAGTGTTAAACAGAAATTGGGGGACAAAATAAACAGGGGAAGGGGGCTAATAATTCAGGTGGGCTAATAATTCTGACTTCGACTGTGTATATATATATATATATATGATAGAGCTCTTAAAATGAAACTGTATTAGTTGTAAAAATGTATGAATGTAAAATGTATTAGCAAAATATTAAATTGTATGAATTTTCACATTGCAATTCATTAGTCTTTTCAAGCACAACATTTTAACCAATAAAAAGGGAGTACAGAAAAGTTTACTGATACTGACAAGGTTTGAAATGGAACAACATTTCATGTTTACGTGGTATACATTGTACAATTTATTTCATAAAACCATATTGTCATATAAATTAAATAAGCACAGAACTCAAGTGACTTGACGGTAACCCTTCAAACATAATATTTTGGTTTAACCTAAAGGACCTATGACAGACAGATTAAATGACTGGAATGGAAATTACTATAAAATATTACTGTACTGTAGAATAAAGCAGCACGGAGGCTCAGTGGTTAGCACTGTCACCTCACAGCAAGAAGGTTTGAGTCTCAGCTGGACCAGTTGGCATTTCTGTGTGGAGTTTGCATGTTCTCCCTGTGTTCGTGTGGGATTCCTCTGGGTCCCCCACAGTCCAAAGATACACGATATAGGTGAATTGCATGAATTAAATTAGCCGTAGTGTTTGTGTGTGTGTGTGTGTGAAAATGAGTATGTATGGGTGTTTTTCAGTACTGGGTTGTAGCTGAAAGGGCATCCGCTACGTGAAACATATGCTGGAATAGTTGGAGCAATTCTGCTGTGGCGACCCCTGATAAATAAGGGACTAAGCCAAAGGAAAATAAATGAATGACTGAATGAATTAATGTACTTTAGAGTCTACTTCTTAAAGTAATAAAGTAACAGAGGGCTTCAAATGCAATTGTGTTAGTTGTAAAACTGTGTAATTGTAATTGTGAATTGAAATGTAATTGTACTGTAATGAATAAAATGGAATCTGGGAAAAACAGAAAATCCAACAAATTTGAATCTACCTGGGTTGTCTCACATCCCACGCCATTGACCCCATACACACACACACACAGGGTAAGGGGATCTTTTGTTTGCTGCTGGTCGTCTCTGAGCTCCCGCTGAAGGAATGTCTGTGTGAACTCCATTGATGAGGTACAACTCATGTCATTCTTTCCTTCTCCACATTCTGAAAGACTTTCCATATGTCGAGGCCTCTAGAGTCCAGTCTACATGCTGTAATTCCAGACTCTCCTGTTTAGTACCTGACTCTATGGAAATAAAAGCCAGGACAATAAAGTACAACTAGAGGACAGACATACAGGTAAAAAAAAAAAAAAACACGCAGCACTATAAAACAGATGCTAATGGCTCAATTCAACAGTCCAGCCACACTAGAACACACACAATCCTAATTCAACGATAGATCTGTCTATTGTAATAGTCAGACAAATTAAGCATGTGCACCGTTGTTTACGAGTTTATAGTTTGTTTCACCCTTCGCTTGTTTAAAAAAGAAGATATTTTAATAAATATATGATAAATAAATGTTTAAAACAAGTGAAGGGTGATTACATTTTCATTTCAATTCTATTCAGAAAATCTATAATTCATGTTTATCTTTGCTATATCGGATGTATCCATGCCTGTAAGGTATTTGTTATATATTATTTGAGATTCACTCCCCTACAAAATCACCCTAATCAATCTAAAATGAAGAATTTTTTCCAAATAAAGCTGTATTCACATAGCAATATATTGCAGAAATACAAAATATCGTAATGTCATATTTTTCCAATATTGTGCAGCCCTAGTCAGAAGATTAACGTACATTTACTCATTTGAAATGCAATAAAAACAGTACTATTGTGCAAAATCATTACATTTTGTGATGGCAAAGCTAACTTTAGCTTCATTTATTTATTCATTTATTATTATTCATCTCAACACATCTAAACACGGTTGTGTGATCATTCATTCATTCATTCATTGTCTTTCGACTTAGTCCCTTTATTCATCAGCGGTTGCCACAGTGGAATGAACCGCCAAAATATCTAGCATACGTTTTACACAGCGTAAACCCTCCCAGCTGCAACCCAGTACTGGGAAAGGTTTGGAAAAACTAGATGGGTAAATATAAGTAGGCTACATATTCATTTTTGGGTGAACTATCCCTTTAAATGTTTTCACTGAATTAGCGTGACTAGAATCATTTTACAGAAGGATTTATTTGACACATTCGACTGACGTTACGAAGTGAGTTTGGAGTAAAAACACGGCATTATATGGGACATTTTGACGTCCAACATTAGCATTTACTACACATAGCCATACTTAATTGAGAAGCTAACGTAAACGGCTGCTGTCTTTACAGAACTAACATCACAGAACTCGATGTCATTATCGTCCGAATAAATACCTTGTGGCTGTGTGTAATAAATTACTCCTCCATTTGAAAACACGTGCTGAAAACTGGCTTCACTAACTAAATGCACATTAAAGTCGACTAACGTTAACTTACACTTAATCTCGCAGCCCCAACAGTTAATTTACAGCACTATCTAATATACAAAACAGTATTTTCCCCTTATATTATATTTCCTCACATACATCTGCTTATCCCTCACTATTATTTATCAATTATGTAACATACCTGAATCTAGAGGTGCACATATCGACAAACTATCGTTATCGTGATATTACATGCAATATCCGTATGGCAGTGAGGCGCGATAAATAACGTTTATTTATTATATTTAACGTTAATGTGCCAAACATTTGGTTTTGCATCATGCATAGGTTGTTTACCCAAATTTGTCCATTCAAATGTGGCCTTGCTATCTTTATACCCGCCTCCCCAGTAGGTGCTTTGATGCTATTGGCTGGAGCAGCCCAAAGGTGAACCTGGAGATCATAGAATATCCAAAAAGGTTTTCAAAGCGTTTTAAAATCTAACTGTTTGCATTTATTATATAAAAGTCTATATTATCAATTATTTTAATATGATCATTACATAATAAATGATTAAAAAATTCTTTAGGAAAATATTATCACTATCAGTGTTGGGGAAAGTTACTCTTGAAAAAAGTAATGCATAACAATATTAAGTTATTCTCCAAAAAAGTAACTACTTAGTAAGGTTACTTAGTTTCTTTTAATAGTAAGTAATGTGTTATGTTACTCCTGAGATACTTTTGCGTTACTTTTTATTACCTGGCTGAGGCTTGGTCTCTTTCAGAACTGTTTTTTTTTTCCTTTTTTCTTTTTTTAATTGAGGAATTCTGCAATTAACAACGCACGGTTTAACCTTCATTTACCTTAAAAACACATTTAAAAAAATAAGATTTTAGGATAATTTTATCTGAGAACTTCCTGACCCAAGACCTATACATGGCATTTTTACAGATTATTGAAAATTTAAAGCAATGCGTTTGCTAGTTTTGTACTATGACTTAAGCAAAATCACTGTCCATTTAGACAATCCCCTTTTCCTTTTCTTCAATGCATTCAAAATAATGAACACATTTTCTCAATGACCGCGTGATTCATTGTGATTTTATTTCAGCAATTTATTTTTTAAAAGCTAATTAATAAATTTTCAAAAACGTAACTTAAATATTATATATATATATATATATATATATATATATATATATATATATATATATATATATTATTTTTTTAAAGTGATGTGTAACTTTACTTGTTACTTAGAAAAGTAATATCATTACATAACTCGTGTTACTTGTAATGCGTTGTCCCCAACACTGATCACCAGTAATATCCTTACTGTAATACTCAACACAGTTTTATTACAAATACCATGGTTAAACTGCAGTGTAAAACCCAACAATCAACTTTATCAAATGTAATGAGTTTAGTTAACTCAAAAGTTAATGCTACTCATTTAAAAAGAGTTTTGAACTCAGTGTTGAAGGTAATGCGTTAATTAAATACCTTATTACTTCAACTTAAATGGAGTAAGTTCACAGTACTCATATAGATTCGTTTTTTAACTCAAATGGTTTGTAGAAATCATTTTCCTCAAATGGTTTGAGTTCTCTTCATTTATTGGGTTTTACTGTGCTCAAATAGCTTCATTTACTCAAATGGATTAAGTTCACAGTACTCAGGATTAGTTTTTGAACTTAAATGGTTTGAGTTACCTTAACGTTTTGGTTTCACAGTGTGGTTAGAATTGCAAAACCATAGTTCATTTGTGGTTACCAGAGGCCAGGGAACCACATATTAACCATGGAATTTGTAGTAAAACTGTGTTTCCATAAGGCAGGCATGTCCACGCTCGGTCCTGGAGGGCCGGTGTCCTGCAAAGTTTAGTTCCAACCCCAATCAGACACACCTGGGCTAGCTAATCAAGCACTTATTAGGCTTTCTAGAAACATCCGTGCAGGTGTGTTGAGGCAAGTTGGAGCTAAAATCTGCAGGAGACTGGCCCTCCAGGACCGAGTTTTGACATCCCTGCCATAAGGAATAGGCCAATAAGAATTCGAGAGGATCACATGCTTATGATCAACATGGGTGGCTCCTCATTAGCTCTGTAATCTGACCCATTAGATGATTACGGAAGCATTATAAATAACCAGAGTTTTTTACTCCAGCTATCTTCGTCTTGAAGCTTCCCACCCTTCCACCCCTACTAGGACCCTCTTTTTCCGATAGGGCCACACGGTGGCCCAGTAGCTAGCACTGTTGCCTCACAGCAAGAACACCGCTGGTCCATCCTCCTATCGGGCTGGTTGGTGTTTCTGTGTGGAGTTTACATGTTCTCCCCGTGTTCGCGTGGGTTTCCCCCGGGTCCCCCGGTTTCCTCCCACCGTTCAAAAACAAACTATAGCCAATCGACTAAACTAAATTATCACCGAAAACTACACTAGTTTACACTTCTCACGCGGCGACAAGCAGGGGAGTCCTCGAGACCTACCTGAGCTCGAACTCCGCTCTCGCCCTTCTAACGGGAGGGAGCCCCGGGCTCGAGGATATTACGAGCTCAGGGCTCTCTCCCGGGATAGCATGCCAAATATGCTTTATTGATTATCAGCTAAGTGTGAACTCTTGAAATAAAACATACTTTACTACCATCTTCTCCTGTCTGTTCATGTGACATTCAGCTTCGTATAGGCTCTTGTGTTGTGAGCATTAAACAAAGCTAATAAAAGAACACAGGGAATGAGAAGTTCAGAAAAGATAAGCGCTTCTACTTTATTACACGTCAAGGATCCAGAAGACACCATTCTATTAAAATAGGGGTGGCGAGGAAGCCCTCTCCTTACTGCTGATCATTTCATTCATTCATTAAAACAGACATATTTGTTTACATGTGCATACATCCACTCATCTGTACATACACTCATATTGTTTACACATTTCGATTCATTCGAGACAACCAGTCAATCTGCTTGCTTCAAGCACCACGCAGTCCAATATCAACCAATCACGGGTTTTCTTTTGTACAATACATTATTTACAAAGGAGATGTTGCAGGAGTGATGCCCCACACCCTGTATCACAACACAACCGCAGGGTGCTAAATCCACAACTGCGACCTATCATATGACAGGCAACCTTTAGAGCAGCCTATCAGGTTACGGGAGCACCACTGTGTCAGCCAATCAGAGCTCTAAAAAACTGTAACAGCTTTCCAAAAGCGATTCCATTTGAGAAGGGACGTCCCTGATGTGCAGGTTTACATTAATAAGAATTTTTGTATTGAAAAATAATTAAGGAAACGTACCATTCTCTCCGAAATATTGGATTATACATGGTTTTTCTGCTATAAAAGAAAATATTCCCCACAAAATCTGTTTAAAAAGAGTTGACACATTTTAAAAATACGTGTCGATAATCTAAAGGCAAAACAAAAAGGATAATGAAACACCAACCGTGAAATGTTAAATACTCTTAAAAGAGAACCAAGAACAACATTTCTATATATTCAATAATTTACAGATTGTTCATTGTTTGTTTCATTTCAGCAGCAAACATGACAGACATTGTACACCTGTTGCTGGGACCGTACCATCATCGCCACAGCAAGTTATTTTAAGCAGAAAATAAACCGTATGAAATCAAAGTAACAACCGAGAGGAAATTAAACAGCCTAAATAAAGGTTGCGAGCACCTTTGACTGGCTTCCAAGGCTTAACAGCAGAAAAAAAACAGAACTGCTGCCTGTGAAAATCCACTTGCTTTCAGATGTTCATTTATTATATGGAACTATGCAAGCTTTTGTTCGGTTTGACCAACTATTGGTGATACACTGTGATCAAAAACATTAGTTCAGTCATGGGATTTACACATCAATAAATGTAGCTGCTTGAGCTTTATTTTTAGCCCAACCAGGGCTATAAGGCCTCTTATGCGCTTGAGAAGTTAGCGCAATAGTAATAATCGCTAAAAAAATAGTCCGCCTCTTATCAACAAAATCTCTACTGTAATGATAGTTGCCAAATTGGATAATAACGAAAAATTCAATCTGTTGTAAGCAGGACTGTGAGATATGATTGTGTTCATTTTAAATGATGAAGCTAACATATATATTATATTTACTTAATATACATATTAGGCATGGGACGATAACTGGTTTCAAGATCAAGTCAAGGTTTTAAAACCACTCAAATTTTGTTATACCATACTTAAGGTATACGTAAGGGTTTTTCATTTGTGTTGTAAATAAATCTGTGTTTTTGAAACTAATGAAGACAGCAGAAGTTTATGATTTATGTCAATTAAGCAATTAAATACCTCATTACTTCAACTTAAATGGAGTAAGTTCACAGTACTCATGTAGTTTCGTTTTTTTAACTTAAACGGTTTGAGTTACCTTAACTTATTGGGTTTTACAGTACTCAGTTGGTTTGACTTCTCTTTATTTATTGGGTTTTACTGTGCTCAAATTGCTTCGTTTACTCAAATGGATTAAGTTCACAGTACTCATGAGGATTAGTTTTTGAACTTAAATGGTTTGAGTTACCTTAACGTTTTGGGTTTTGGGTTAGAATTAAATAAATATATATATAGAATTAAGTTTGTTGCAATAGGAGTTAATTTTAACTTTAGATGGAGTTTAATGATGAAGCCAACATATATATTATATATACTTAATATACATATTAGACATGGGACGATCACCGGTCAAAGTTTCAAGGTCCGGTTTCAAGGTCAAGTGAAGGTTTTAAAACCACTCAAATTTTGTTATACCGTTCTTCAGGTATATGTAAGGGTTTTTTTATTTGTGTTGTAAAGAAATCTGTGTTATTGAATCTAATGAAGACAGCAGATGTCTATCATATATTTCAATTATTTAGCCTGACATGTTTACGGTTTCAAAATATTATAAATGTTTCCTAAAATAAAATATACTGTGTTCAATGGAAGAAAATATGGTTGTTTTTTAACCCAGACATTTTAAAATAATACATTTTAGAGCAGTAATCACAATACCATGAAACTGTGATATTTTTATTCAAGGCTATTATACCGTCAGAAACTTATACTGGGCCATGCCTAGGACTGAGCGATTTGGGGAAAATATCTAATTGCAATTTTTTTTAACAGATATTGCGATTTAAATTTTATTTGCGATTTAATTTTGTAGTCAAGCTTCAGCTCAATATTCTGTATCGTAGCTTCTTACTGATAACATTTGTTTATAAATTTTCCGAAATTAAACACTCATTTTTCTCTAGAGCAAACAGCAGTGAGTTATGGCATTAGTTATCTCCTGGTGCCTTTGTGCTGTGTTTTCATATGGTGTAACAGCTGCAAACAACTCGGAAACTGTACTTTGCTGTTGCTGGCTACTAGATTGAGCGTCATTAGCAATACTTTTAGTTGACTGTTGGCCTCCTGTGGTGCTTTTTTAGGTGCTTTTTTTGTTCGATGTCTGTGACTTTGACACCAAAACATTCCCATATTACCGACATGCTGTTTTTCTTTGATATGAATTTGTCTAATAATGCTTCTGAAGCGACAGACGCCATTATCCCACTTGTCCGCGCTTTCCTGCTTGTTTTATTGTGAGCTTTTTGCATAGTTTGGTCAGGCAATTCTAATTGGCCAGAACAAAAGTGTGCTCACTCAATTGGCTAGTAAGAATGTCACACACACAGACGGCAGTCACGCATTTTCTTTGGGTGGGAGAAATTATATAATACATATATATTTCATATCACAGCCTCTTTAGTTTAGATTAGTTAATTGCAATGTTTCATATAATGATTTGATTTCGATTAATCGCAAAGCCCTACCCCATGCCTAATACATATATACTAATTTTTGTAAATTAGTAAAACTAAATGAACATTTCAGAGGGGAAAAAAGTGAAAATGTTTTGTTTGGAAGTCAGTACACACTCTTTTCGAGATCTATTACAATTATATGGCAGACTTTGCATGAAAATATAAACGTTTAATAATAAAATAAAGAAAATTCTTTACAAATTATTAAATTAATTAATAAAATTCATTTTAAAAAGTTGAATAGTACCGAAATAATGATCTCTAATTATGAAAAACAGAATTTAAAATAAAATTTGAAAATTAAAAAGTGTTTACAAATGAAAAACCAAAATTTAAAATATAAAGAATGAAAGAAAAAATGTAATAGTACCAAAATGTTTTGTGTTTTTGAACTGAGACTTAAATAAAACATTTAAATAAAAATAAAAAATAACTAAACAAAATAAAAAGGCCCTCTGAGGGTCCGTATAAACTCCACTCCGGCTTATTATTACAATTTAGCGGGATGTAACATGACCAAGTATAAAAAATAAAGGTTTGACAGACATCACAGTGTGTGTTTGGCAGCATGAGGTCAGTAACGGCTCACAGTGCTGAAACACAGTGTGTATGTATGTATGTGTATGTATGTGTGTGTGTGTGTGTGTGTGTGTGCGTGTGTGTGTGTGTGTGTGTGTATGTGTGTAAACGCTTTCATAAAGTCCTGAGGTCAAGTCTGGGTGTTTGAGGTCATTCGTACTGGGTGCAGAAACTGAGCTGTAAGTGTAATCTGGCAGTACTGAAAGAAAACAGGTACAATCGACAAAAACCCGACACAATATGGCTGCTTCGTAGAGCATCCCTGTACCCAAAACATCTGTCGTACGTTGGGTACTTAAAAAAAAGTACCATCAATTACATAAATATTAATGCACCATTGTTTGAAAGACTATTGCTATTATACTGCCTTGTACCTGTGCATTTTACCATAGTAGAAATGGATTTGTACCGAGTCTGTAACAGTAAATATCTGAGTAGGTGTAGAACACAGTGAAAATCCAGCTGAGAGAGATTTATGGTTGGTGAAATCCAGCATTTTGTGAGGTCCGGATATGTGATGTTTTGAGGTCTGTTTTGTCCATATGGTTTTGGTAGCGTCCTGGAAAAAATGAGGTTAGTGAGTTTATCAAGGTCCAGTTTTCTGAGGTCCGGCTTGCAGTGAATCGGGGGGAGATTTTGAGCGTTGAATCTTGAAGCAGCGGCGGATTTTTACTCTTCATTCTGGTGGAAAATAAAGGAGAAATTAGGTTAGTTAAGTCGCGGTCATGTCATATATCATATCATATATCAATAAGCACTATTTACGCACACACACATACACTTAATTACTTAACAACATACTTCGTTTGTGTTTCAATTGGCAAATAATATAGCTGTAGATACCATATTGTAAATACATGTACATACATTTCATCAATTTGTATATTTTTATTCTCAGTGTTGCGCAAGCTACTTGAAAAATGTAGTGAGCTAAGCTATTAGCTTCATTAAAGCTATTTTTGCAACTTTTATTTTTAAAATCGAAGCAACTTAAATCCAAGTCAATCATATCTTAGAGGTCAATAAAACTGTCAATTAAACATATGAGGCATAATTGAGTTCAATTATTTACAGTAAATAATATGCTGTACTAAACAGAAACAAATTACAGATTACAGTATATAACAGCTAAAGCAAAAAAATCCAATAAAAGCAGGTGTTACACATTTAAAATACTATAGTAATTAATAGTAAAGAGAAATATTTTGACATAAGCATTATGCATATTGTGTGTATATATATATATATATATATATATATATATATATATATATATATATATATATATATATATATATATATATATATATATATATATATATATATATACACACACTCACACACACATACACACACAACTTGTCATTAATAAATTACACTACACAATGCAGTAATTTATAGAAGTACTTACTATAAATTACTAAAGTATTTTTTGAGCACAGCATCAGAAATTAAGTTATTGCATCTTAACATGTACTTCTCGAGGTCAAGAAAAATCCTACTTCAGAAATAAGTCTTTTCCCTCAGTCATCTTTCCATCAAGCAAGTTTCTCGTGTTAGCCTAATTTGGTTGGCAACGTCACTGACCAGAGGTGGCAGTAACGCATCAAAAAGTTTGTTGTCAACCACCGTAAAACAGGAAGAAGAAATCATCATGCTCGCCATCATATGGATTTACTTTCATCAGCTAGACACCGGCCTCACAGCTCTGTGAATGTCGGTGCTGTTACTTATTGATCCGCGATTGGTAAATGTAGCTTTGTGGACGCTACTGCACTACTTGACTAATAAGATAGCTTCGCTACTGAAAAGATATTGGATTAAGAAAGTAGCGACGCTACCGCTACGCTACTAAGAAATGCAGTTAAGCTAGTAGCGTCACTACTTGTAGCGATGGTACTGCCCAACACTGTGTATTCTCCATTTACTTTTTTGTTCTACCACTGTCATTCTGTTGCACTGTGGGAGCTTCTGTTGCGAAAACAACTTTACCGTATGTGTAAACATACCTGTTAAAGCTTTTTTAAATTCTTGTATCATATCGCATCATAACATATATCGCATCAAATAGTATATCGTGTTGAATTGTATCATATCATGTATTGTATCATATAATAGCATATCATATATCGTATCATATATAATATAATGTATAGTATCTTATATCATATGTATCATATCATATATATCATATCATATCTCATATCTTATCACATCATATATATCAAATATGATATAGTATAGTATGGTATCATGTATCATATCATGTATTATATTTATCTTTATTTTATATAGCGCTTTTACAATGTAAATTGTGTCAAAGTAGCTTAAGATAGAAGATCTAGTAAATTAAAACTGTCAGTCCAGTTTTCAGAGATGAAGTTCAGTTTAGTTCAGTGTGGTTTAATTCTCACTGCTGAAATTCCAAACACTGAAGAGCAAATACATCGATGTGCAGCTCCACAAGTGCCAAACCAAGCAAGCCAGTGGAGACATACTGTATCATACCGTATCGTATCTTATCATATTATGTATTGTCTCATATTGTATCATATCATATAATATACATCATATCTCATCGTATCATATATCATCTCATCATATCATATAAATCAAATCATATATCGTATCGTATCATATCATGCATCATATCATACATCATATGTGTTGTATCATATTGTATCATATCATATAATATGCATATCTCATCTCATCGTATTGTATCATATCATATATCATATCTCATCAAATCGAATCATATCATATAAATCAAATCAAATATCGTATCGTATCATATCATGCATCATATCATACATCATATGTATTGTATCATATTGTATCATATCAAATAATATACATCATATCTCAGCTCATCGTATTGTATCATATCATATGTCATAGCGCATCATATAAATCAAATCATATATTGTATCATCATATATCATATGTATTGTATCATTTTGTATCATATATTATATATATCATCTCATCTCATCGTATTGTATCATATCATATCATATCATATAAATCAATTCATATACCGTATCGTATCAAGTATCATATCTTATCATACATCATATGTATTGTATCATATCATATAATATACATCTCATCGTATCGTATCATATCATATCATATCATATATCATCACATCATATTGTATCCTATCATATACATCAAATCGTATATTGTATCGTATCATATCATACATCATATGTATTGTATCATGTCATATAATATACATCATATCTCAGTATCATATCATATATCATATATTTTGTATCTTATATATCATATCTCATCATATCGTATTGTATCATATATAAAATCATATATCGTATCGTATCAAAATATATCATTTATTGTATCATATTGCATCATTTCATAAAATATACATAGCTCATAGTACCATATCATACATCATATCGTACCGTATCATATTGTATTGTATCATATCATATTGGAACATTTTTATTAAATGTCAGCAACAAGGGCTATTTTTTAGCCAAGAAACAATTCATTACAAAAAAATACAAAAAACCCACTAACAAATAAACAAGCTAAATTAGATGACATTTTTAACATTAATATATGATATGAAATGTGAAAAACCTTAGCTGAACATCTCTTTAAAAGAGTTTAGTTCATAAAAAACCTTCTGCAGTCATTAAAAGCGGGACAGTCTAATAAAACCTGTTTTACAGTAAGAGGAAAACTGCTGTACAAACACTAAATGGAGTCTTCACCTTTAAGCAAAAATCATGAGTCTGTCTTGAATGTCCAATATGTCAGCAACAAAGACTGTTTTTATGCCAAGAAACAATACGTTATCAATAAATACAATAAAACCCACAAACAAATAAACACAAGCTAAATTAGACAACATGTGACAAATGTGGAAAAAAAAGTTGGCTGAATATCTCTTTAAGAGAGTTTACTTTATAAAAAAGTGTAGTCATTAAAAGTAGGACAGTCCAATAAAATCTGCTTTTAAGAGAGTGGGAAAAAATGTCAAATCTTGTCTTAAAAATGTATTTTAAAAATGATTTGAAGTGTCAGGGTGTATTTTCTAGAATGTATCATGCGTCCAAATATTCCACTGATCTCACCAATTACTTAATATGTAATACAATGTGAAGGACTGATCTCTGAAGAAGGAATTTACCAACCACAGACAAGACAAAACCAAAAGCACTATTTAGAGTAGAAACACATCACTAATCTGCTTTTTTTTTTTTTTTTGGTGGAATACATTCGCCGCCTTGTACACGAAAACAAACAAATCCTCCCCTTTCTTCCTTGATTTGAAAACACCACTCTTTCTTGCATCATTCCTTCGGCCTGAGGAGTAACTGACCTTGACAACGGTTGATAAACAAGCATCACCGTTTCCCTGGAAATGCTCAACACAGATTTGAACAGCCAGAGAGGAGCCAAAAGCTTTATGACATCATCGCTCGGCAGAGAGAGACGTGGTGCACACAATCCGTTCTTTATCTGTTTCTCTTTTATCCATTTACAAGCATATGTGAGCCTCATCCAATTTTTGTTATGTTAATATATTATTTTTTCTTTATCTTTTTAATAATCTTAATAGTCTAATAAATGTAACCCTTGTGTACTGTTCAAATGTACTACGCTTTCAATATGTTGATGGCTGTTTTTGCTCCATTGACTTCCATTATAATGACATTTTTTAATTGCGAAGCCATGACACCATATAATCATGCATTCTTAATTATTGCTGGTTTTCTCTGTTGGGAAGAGGTACAACTTTCAATTTTTACTGTCCATCATCAGTTGGCAGCATTAACACTTTAGATAGGCCTGTGCAAAAAGTTTGCGACTTTTACATGGAGTTCTAAGGATTAAACAAATTATAGTGTGTGTATAAATGCACTTACTATGTTTACTATGTTCTGAGAGCTTACTTGCTTATTTTTTATTTTCTCAAACATATCAAGGCAAGTGTGCAAAGATCTCTCTCACACACTCATGCACGCACACACGCACACACACACAATACTCCATAACCTTATAATTTTAAGCCATAAACAAAGCTTTTTTGCACTGCAACTGAATATCAACAGTACAAATTGCAAGATTTTCATCTTACCAACAGGGAAAGCTACCAGCAATCAAGAATCATGATTATATAATGTAAAAAAAGTCATTATAATATGAAAGGGTAGTAAAGTGTAGTGTATTGTTGACATTTTTTAAAGCGTTTTCACAAAATGTGTGTCAAAATAAAATCTGTCATCAAAAATCATTCTATTTGCTAAAACACAGAATAAAATAGTGGCCAAAGTAAGACTCAAAAAAAAATCACCCCAGAGTTGATGAAAACATCCCAAACATCACATAAGACTTAATAAACATTATTTAATTAATTTTCTAAGGGTGTTCAGTGCTTTCCACACATAGACCTTACTTGGGCGGGCCGCCCAGGTATATTTTAACGACACTTTTTTTGTATTATTATCATCATCATCATTTTACTAGGGATTTCCAGATCTGATCACATGGTCAGAAATCAGGTCCGATCACGCGGTTTCCGACTCTATAAGAATCGGATGTTACCTCCCGATCAGGACTTGAATAAATATACATAACACATCTATAGTTATGTGGCACAGAGTTAGACGTCTTTCTTTTTTTTTTTATATAATTTTTTTAGGGGTTTTCACTTTCGTTTGGACAGGACAGTAGAGAGAATTGGCAGGAAAGTGTGGGGAGCAGAGAGAGGGGAAGGATTGGCATAGGACCTCGAGGCGGGAATCGAACCTGGATTGCCGCGAACAACGGAGTGCATGTGTCGGTGCACTTTTCCACTATGCCATTGGCACCAACATTAGACCTCTTTCTTGACTTCTCACAGAACAGCAATGAGTGCGGCATGACAGCACTTTGTTGCAGAGACGCTATTGGTTAAATGTCGGCAAAGTAGAACATGGAAGCAGCTTGAAGCAGAAAGCATGAGTATGTCTGCAGTTTGAAGGTATTATACAGTTGAGGATGACAACGTTGCCATAGCTAACTGTGAGATGTGTAAATTTGGGATTTTCTGCTGGGTATTTTAAGTTGAGGTGCTATTTGTTTTTATATCAGATTTTTTTGTATTTACTGTTGCACTAAAGTCCAGTCACGAACTGATGTTATTACTTTATTGTTCAAGCTACCTCACAGAAGTGCTCTGTTTATTAACAGAGTTGTTGAATGTTAAAATAAGGTGAATCAAATAAAAATAAGAAACATCTTGGATCTGTTTCTTCACTCTTCTTTATGTATCATAGAAGTATCGGATCGGGTTTCGGTAGATACTCAAAATCAAATTACTCAGACTCGAGGGCAAAAAACCTTATCGGAACATCCCTACCCTTTACACTTTTTTGTATCTGCCCAATAAAACCAAACATCTGTGATCAATTATGTAGTGGAAATTCTTCTCGTTTACTCGTTTTGTACTACGCGAGATCTGTCAACTCTCCCACAAACAGTCTCACTTTTTGCATTCGGCCAGGGTTTCTACATCTACTAAAATGTCTAGGATTTGGCTTTTGCTTCCCGCTTTCTAAAGCGATTAAATTGTATGCGCACAGTCGTCAGAGCGTGAGAACCATTAAATAATTAATTCTTTAATCCAAATGACTCCGAAAAACTTGACTAAATATTTGGAGAGGATGAAATTAAAGGACGAAATTCAAATAGGCTGTAAAATATTTGTACAGCTTTAGAAATGGTTAGTCAACGCATTTGCCTTATTTAAATAATCTATACGCTTTATTCTTGTAATTATTATAATGATTTGAGATATTGTCCGTTTTTATTCCTATTTTTGTCATTTATTTCTCATTTGATGTAAATTTTATTAAATTGATGATGTCAATATATTACATATTTTACACATCTAAAATGCTTTGACAATACTGCTAAAATGTCATGCCAATTAAGCAACCTGAACTTGAATGCGAGATAGAGCGAAGCAGATTTCAGTGGGCTGGAATAGCATAAAAGTAAGAGAAATAGTGGATTTATTTTTTATTTAACAGTCTTTTTTAGCTTTAATCCATTGAAAATAAGCAGTTTATAACAGTTAATGAATAAAAATATTGTTAAAAATCTGATTATGTTTTGTTTGTTGCATATAGTTGACTATTTATGTGCTGTGGGTAAATGGTGTGTTTAGCTCTGGCTACCACCGCAAGTATATTTCAAACCTGTGGGAAGCACTGGGTGTTTATGCATGTACATATGTACTATTTAATCACTATTCTATTTCATTCATTGTTTTACATAAACTGCAGTGCGGTACTTGACAAGTCATGCCAATAAAGCTCATTTGAATTAGAGAGAGAGAGAGGTGGTACACACACAGTCCGCTTCTATCTGTTTCTCTCTTTTATCCATTTATCCACTAGCGTATGTGAGCCTCATCCGAAAGTGGCGTTCCTGACTCCTGCCCTGCTCAATCACACACCTAATCCACTCAGACGCACACAAACAACTACAAGCTGTTTCTATTATATAACACTCTCACTGGCTGTGATTAAAAGATCAGAAGGTAGGCAGACAGCATTAGAGTGCACACCTGTGTTTACCAGCACTTCTGAAAAAAATTGACGACGCATTAAGACGTCATGTATTTAATATACCTCAAGCAAATTGCAGTGACGTAATGGAGCAAAAACTGATGGAAACCAAGTGTGTTTTGGGAGATACATATTTTCTATGTTTCATTCAGTAAATCTGCATGCTTTTACATCACTAATGCTGTATTAACGTTCTAAATAAATAAATAATAAAAACCGTTCTTAACAAGGATGAGATAGTGAGTTTTGCTGTTTGCTTTGTTATTGAAAGAACATGCAACATAACTTTAGAATTACTAACAGATAATGAGTAAACAGCTTTTGTTATGTCGAGATCACAAGAAAAATGTTGTGATAATGAGAAAAACAACTTTTGTTATGTCGAGATCATGAGAAAATGAAGTTGTGATAACAAGAACAACTTTTGATATGTCGAGATCATGAGAAAATTAAGTCATGATAACGAGAAAACAACTTTTATATGTCGAGATCACAAGAAAATTAAGTTTTGAAAACGAAAAACAATTTTCGTTCTGTCGAGATCGAGAAAATTAGGTCGTTATAACGAAAAAACAAAATTAAGTTGTTATAACAAGAAAACTTGTTATATCAAGATCACGAGAAAATTAAGTTGTGATAACAAGAACTACTTTTGATATGTTGAGATCACAAGAAAATTAAGTTGTGATCACAAGAAAACTACTTTTGATATGTCGAGATCACAAATTAAGTTGTGATAACAAGAACTACTTTTGATATGTTGAGATCACAAGAAAATTAAGTTGTGATCACAAGAAAACTACTTTTGATATGTCGAGATCACAAAAAATTAAGTTGTGATAACAAGAACTACTTTTGATATGTCGAGATCACAAGAAAATTAAGTCATGAGAATGAGAAAACTTTTGATATTGAGATCACGAGAAAATTAAGACATTATAACGAGAACAACTTTTGATGCAGAGATCATGAGAAAATGAAGTTGTTATAAGAAAACAACTTTTGATATGTCGAAATCATGAGAAAAGTCATAATAACGAGAAAACAACTTTTGATATGTCGAGATCACGAGAAAATTGTCGTGATAATGAGAAAACAACTTTTGATATGTCAAGATCACGAGAAAATTGTCGTGATAATGAGAAAACAACTTTTGATATGTCGAGATCACGAGAAAATTGTCGTGATAACGAGAAAACAACTTTTGATATGTCGAGATCACGAGAAAATTGTCGTGATAACGAGAAAACAACTTTTGATATGTCGAGATCACAAGAAAATTGTCGTGATAACGAGAAAACAACTTTTGATATGTCGAGATCACGAGAAAATTGTCGTGATAACGAGAAAACAACTTTTGATATGTCGAGATCATGAAAAAATTAAGTCATAATAAGGAGAAAACAACTTTTGATATGTTGAGATAATGAAGTCATGATAACGAGAAAACAACTTTTGATATGTCGAGATCATGAGAAAATTAAGCCATGATCATGAGAAAACAAGAAAAATATAATAATGCAGGGCCTCTAAGGACATCCGTAATTACGGATTTACAATTTGTACTTTTTTAGGAGTTTTTATGAACCAATTCATTTAACAGATCCAACTACTTATCCAATATTTATTCATTATGCACACACATTGTAAAGAGTGTTTCGACAACACTTTGATTGTGCTTTTGCATCTAGTCGGTTTTTGTAACTGCATGGAAAACAATGATCTTTTCCATTCCAACACACACACACACACACACTTACAACCACTTAAAGGCTCGCCTAAATGATGACAGAATTTTTTCATCATTCCACAAAGTAAATAAGGTCAATTCTGACGCTTGTGCATATTCATGTACAAAACCACTACCCTCTTTCCATCCCCGCTGACATTATTGTGATACAGCTCTGCCCTGGAATACACAACCTCGCCTTGATCGGAGTGAGCTTATTTGTTTATTTAGACTGGTCTGATTTTGTTCCTGCAGACCTTTTACCTGAAGCTGTCGTAGCGGTCATGATGTCATTCATGAAAGAGCACTGGCCATTACAACACGGAATGACTGATTTGCTGTTTACACTGAAATAAACACGGATTCAATTCATCACTCAGCCTCTAAAAATTAATCCTATAATGTTTCCTCCATTAGTTATCAAATACTTAGTACTCACTTAGAAAGGAAAAACACTGCAGGTGATTTTTTTGTTTCTTGTTGCAAACATTTTTTTTGGTTTTAAAACTTTAGTAAAAGGCTTTGTTTATAATATGTCGCATGAAATTAAAATAAAGTTGTTGTTTTTAGATGTTGGTATTAGTATTGTTAGATTTTAATGTATCTGTAAGCTAGTGTGCTCCAAAACAGTGACAAAATTCACTAAAGTATTTTTGCTTGCAGTGTCTCCTTAGATGCATCCATGACACATGTAATGTGAAATATGTATTGTTATTTAAATTAGGGCTGCACGATACTGAAAAAAATTACACAAAGCAATTTTTTTTATTCTGCGATATATATTGCAATATGAATTCAATTTCACTGGATGAGTTGAATAACTATTTGAAAAGAATTGATCAATTTAGATTGATTGGGATGATTCTGTATAGAAGTGCATAAAATATACAACATTAGGCACGTTCAAATCAAGACTGACAACACATCTGTTTAGCTGTGCTTTTACAGAATGAGCACTGTGCTACGTCCGACAGATCACACTATTATGTCTTTCTTTTCTTTTTCATTATTTTAAAACCTGTTTTAACACATTTTAATCTGTTTTTCCATCACTTTTGTTATTTGTTTTTATTTTCTTATACTTGTCTCTTTTATAGCTGTTTCTGTAAAGCACTTTGAATTACCACCGTGTATGAAATGTGCTATATAAATAAACTTGCCTTGCCTAAAATAAACAATCTATAAGCACAGATAAATTCAATAAAGAAAAATATGCTAATTAAATAAACAGCGTTTTATTGTTTTCCGAAGAGTCGAAACGTATTCAGATATACAGCAATTGAATAATTAAATGTTAAAAAATACTGCATAGTCTTCGTTTTATAAACAATTGAATAGAAATATTCATAATTGTTCATCGTTACAATCAGAACATTTTCTTAGGCCTAAAACCCTCACACAATCCCAGGCCTCATAAAACACTTGTAAAATGATCAATTATAATCCAGACTTCACATTGCATATACTTGCGATGTGACTATTGCAGATGATCACATAGCGATATCGATGCTGAAACGATATATTGTGCAGCCCTAATTCAAAATGTAAAGACCCAAATTTAAAAAGTGCCACAAGAAACTGTATTTTGAAGGCTTTTTTTTACATTAAACAGAAAAAACAAATCTGTTTATAAAAAACAAAAGCCCAAAACCTCAAAAATTGGCAGGTGTGTCTCCTTAACTTATATATATGACACATGAGCTGAGGAGAAGAGGGCCTCAGTTGAGCATGAAGCTCATGGTTAAGATCAGGGCCCCAGCTGAAATCTACGGGAAGGAGCAGGCCTGAGTTCAGAGCTGAAGAGGCAGCGGCTGAGACAAACCTCAGCTATAAATACAGCGCTGTGCAGCAGTGGAGCAGAGAGCCGCGGGTCTAATAGCGCAGCGCTGAGAACATGAAAGCCCCCTCACATCTCACCAGCAACCCCGACGTCAAGCGCTTTTATAGTGCGGCCATTTTTAGGGCCTCTTTCCTCTTTACTTAGAAAACCAGAGAGATGGAGAAAATTGCAGAGGTTGAAATTATAAGCTGCCGGACTGTGCAAACACATACCGTGGGAAAAAAAAAAAAAAAAGTAGAGGGAGTGCCACTAAAAAAAAAAAAAAAATAAATGCCACTCCCAGAAGTCACAGCATCCCGGAATGAGGAGGAGGAGCTGCTGGTGGCATTCTGCAATCCCTGACTTCAGCTTCCAGAACTCTGTTTGTGGATTTATGATAGGGCTGCACAGTATATCGTTTCAGCATTGAAATCGCAGTGTGTGAATCTGCAATAGTTACAGCGCAGCATCTGTAATGTCAAATTGGGATTTTAACTAACCTGAAACCACAGTTCAGAACACACTTTATTTGTGGAGTCATTAAAAAAAGTCTCTAACTAATACAACAGTGTGAAAGGCTTTTATTTAGATGTATTTTTTATGGCCTGTGATCATAAGATTTTTTAGCTAATTCAGACTTTTTGTTCACAAGAAACTGTAAAGTTTGCAACTTAAACATTGTTTTATTTTTATCTTTTAATTATTTTGTTATACACATTTTATTATATATTATACACTACCTGACAAAAGTCTCGTCACCTATCCAAGATTTAGGAACAACAAATAATAACTTGACTTTTAGTTGATCATTTGGTATGAGAAGTGGCTAATATGAAAGGCAAAGGCCTCTAGATTACGCTTATTTTACCAAAATAAAATATAATCATGCCTTGATTTTTAATTATTTTGTTTAGACAGCAAGATCTGGCTTTGCTTAGACAAAAGTCCTGTCACGTAACAAAAATAATGTGTAGTATAGAATATAAAGTCATAGTGGAGTGGAAAAAGAATTGATATTGTGTATGACTCCCATGAGCTTGGAGGACTGCATCCATACATCTCTGTCATGACTCAAATAACTTATTAATAAGTCATCTGGAATGGCAAAGAAAGCGCTTTTGCAGGACTCCCAGAGTTCATCAAGATTCTTTGGATTCATCCTTAATGCCTCCATTATATCCCAGACATGCTCAATAATGTTCATGTTTGGTGACTGGGCTGGCCAATACGGGAGCCCTTTGACCTTCTTTGCTTTCAGGAACTTTGATGTGGAGGCTTAAGTATAAGAAGGAGCGCTATCCTGCTGAAGAAATTGCCCTCTCTTGTGGTTTGTAATATAATGGGCAGCACAAAATGTCTTGATACCTCAGGCTGTTGATGTTGCCATCCACTCTGCAGATCTCTCGCACACCCCCATACTAAATGTAACCCCAAGCCATGATTTTCCTTTACCAAACTTGACTGATTTCTATGAGACTCTTAGATCCATGCAGGTTCCAATAGGTCTTCTTTAGGGGTGTCAAAATTAATTGTTTCTTTGGTGCGCCGCGATGCAGATGGGGACAATTGGAGATCAGTTCAGTAATAGATCATAACCGGTTATTACGTACTGTCGTCATTTATTATTATGTGCGATGTTGCGGGAGAATACTATGGTGAAGCAGGCGAGGACGACTAAATAAAACGCTCCTACTACTAAAAAGGTAGATAATTATGCACAATTCAACTGGTGAGCTTGCTGGAAAGTCTTTCATTGACACTGAAGAAGGCACAGCACATTTCACTACTAAGGAGAAATGCTGTAAAAATCCATCTCTGCCTCTCTCTCTCTCACACACACACACACTTTGGACATTTGACCCGCTGGCCTGTTTGTGAGGGAACTTTTCCTCTCCTCTTGGCTGTTAAAGCGATACTTCTGGATCCATCGTTGTGATGTGTAGTTACATTTTTTGAGAGGTGCGCATCAGTGTCTGCGTCAGCCATGGCGAGGGCTATGCGACCACGTGCAGGTTGCACCAGAGCATATGCGTGCATATGCGTGTGCTTGACGCAGAAGTATAAATCAGCCTTTACTGGCCAGATGTTTCATTGAATGCATTTCCTAAACTGCTTTTAGATTGGTTCCGAAATGATGAGTGCAAATATTTAGATGAAAGTCCCGAAAGTATGGAAGTCCTTAGAGGCCATGCGTTATTATATTTTAATAACTGTATAATTGCTCCTTCAAGGGACTCTTGTGTGGGACACTTGTAAACACTCGCCTCATCAGGCTCGCGGCTGACCGAGCGCAACGTGTGGTCACATTTTTTCAGAGGTGAGCATCATCGTCAGCTATGGCGAGGTCATGCGAAGGCTGCACCGGACATAGGCGTGCGCTTGATGCAGAAGTATAAATCAGCCTTTAGACATCAACCCCTGGACAAGTGTGTGTCTCCTGCGGACTGTTTCCAAACTGGTAAATCTACACCAAATCTCACATAATCCGGCCAAACTGGCCCACTAAAACACATCTCACCCTCAGCATCCCATTATAAGTCAAGCTTTACCCTGGCTGTGGGAATATACCCTGTGGGAATACACAGACTCAAAGACAGATTACATAAACAGCTCTAAAAAATAAATAAATAAACAAATAAATAAATACTGATTGTAATACCAACAGCATGACTTTCCCACATGCCTCTTTTACCCTTCTCCATAAGCAAACACATGACATGCATCACATGTATGTGTTAAAATAAGCACACGTAACATTAGCCAGCATTATGGGTGTACGGTAACGTCACACTCCATACAGTACAGTTATCTGCACACTCATACAGCGTCTGCAGAGGTGGGATTTGGAGCTTTACTCTGCAGAGAGCCTTATAAGGTTGTGAGTGAGGGGTGGTGCTCAATCTACCATCAGCTCAATGAACTAACGTCATTCAGCCATATAACTCTCACACACACACACACATACATACACAGGCATGCTGTGCCAGGACCTGGGAGAGTGGGGACATTTTTAGCCCACTCAAACTTCCACACACACACAGATCCACGCGCTGTGAGGGATATGGTTACAGATGTGTGCGCTGTGATTCGGCATGACTGACGTCAACACACAGGTCGTGTTCGCTGAGAGAGAACATTCAGCATTTATTGCCAACACACAAACACAGCTCTTGATGAATTCAAACTCAGACTTCTGAAGTGAGGTGCTCTTTTACTTAACACAATCACAAAACTCTGACTAACTTACACTCATACAAGACACACAACTTTACATAAGTCCACTAAGTGATACAGGTGTTGCTAGTGGATATTGGAAACGTTAGCTGTTACACACTTTTGTTTTGCTTCATATTTTTAGAAAGGACATGTTCAAGTTGGTTTTTGACATTTCTGAAGCTTAAAACAATCAATCAAACAAACGAACACAAATATTTCATGATTTTATTTGCTGAATAAGTGATTCGCTTATTCACTATTAGAAACTATGACTTTAAACAACTCTTAATTTATTGTTTATAAATAATTAGTCTGGTAGTAGTTGTAGTGGTTAAAAAATGGGGTCATACTGTATTTTAAAGGTACAATTCTCACCATATCTTTAAAAGAATCACCATATTGCCATTTTAGCTCATCGTTTATTGGATTATTTACAGCAGGGAAAATAAGTATAGAACACGTCACAATTTTTCTCAGAAAACATATTTCTAAAAAGTGCCATTGACTTGAAATTTTCCCCAGATGTTGATAACAACCAAAGAAATCCAATCTAATTAGTTTACAAACAAAGATATGCATAATAAAATGAAATGACGCAGGGAAAAAGTATTGAACACATGTAGAAAGGGAGGTGTAGAAAGGCAGTAAAAGCTCAGACAGCAGCTGAAATCCCTCAGTAGTTATTCAGCAACCCTCTGCCCTTCGTCATTGTAAATTAATATTAGCTGCTTCAGTCCAACATCTACATAAGCAGGATGATAAAGATGAAACCAGTGTGGACATTTCAACCTGATAATGATCTGAAACACAGCCAAGGAAACTCTCAAATGCTTTCAGAGAAAGAAAATCAAGCTGTAGAATGGCCCAGCCAATCACCTGAGTTGAATCCAATATAAAATGCAAAATAAAGATCAGATTTGACAAGCGAGACCCACAGAAACGTCAAGATTTTTACACTGCTGAAGTCAGTGGAAAAATAAATAAATAAAAAATCTTGACTTCATTCTCCATATGAGAGACGTCTTTAAGCTGCCATCACGAAAAAAAAAACATGTATATAAAGTTTTGAATACATTTCAGTCATTCAGTACTTTCTCCTTGTGTCATTCTTATTACGGCTCATTTTTTTCAGATTTTCTTGTTTTGTTTGATTTTTTTGTCAAAATCTGGCTCAATTCCATGTCAACAGCTCCTGTACAAATATTATTCCTAGGAAAAAACATGACATGTTCAATACAAATTTTTCCTGCTGTATGTACAATCGAATTGAATTAAATTGTCTTTTGAGAGCTAAAGTGGCAGTGTGCTGATACTTTTTACTTTTTCTATTGCGCTTGGCTCGATTGAGCACCCGCCTTAAAGATTTTCTTAGATGTGTGCATACTAATGTTTTTCTTTCTACAGAATTCTCACTATTAACAAACCATTGATTACAACATTTAGCTCAAAGCACTAATTTGCTGCTTATTAAAAGGTCAGTAAGGTAGTAGTTGGGTTTAGGTATTTGGTCGGATTAGAGAAATAGAATAAGATCATACTTTATAAGTACTAATAAACAGCCAATATCTTAATAATAGGCCTGTAATAAGTCACTAGTTATTTGTGGATGTCCAGTGATCTCCAGCCTCCTCCACCGCCTAGACTGCAGCTCTGCACAAGAACTTTGGCCAGATGAGAAATGGTTTTGCCCAATTGGTGAAGTTTTCTTCCTTGCCACTGTCGCCACTGGCTTGCTTGGTTTGAGACTTGTGGAGCTGCGCATCAATGGATTTGCTCTTCAGTGTTTTGGCTTTTATCAGTGACATTTAAACTACACTGAACTGAACTTCAACTCTGAAAACTGGTCTGATACGGTTTCAATTTACTAGAACTTCTACGTTAAGCTGCTTGGACACAATCTACATAGTAAAAGCACTACAGAAATAAAGATGAATAGTGAGAATTGGTGCTTAAACTAAAGTGTTACCGATTATGGCATATTGAATATACTCGTACAGAAATATTTTAAACAGCAAAAAAATGTAAAAAAAAAAAAAATCATGTCAAACTGGCATTTAAAATTTAGGTTTGCTTATATTTGAAGAACTTTGTTTATAATAGACTAATGAGTTTGTTCTTACTGGTCCTGCACTACATCAGTAGTTAACTAACATGCAAATTTATCAAAAAACCCATGCTTTAAAGCGCTACATTTCTATTTCCCTTCAAATCTCTTCAGTGTCAGGTCTGGTACATGTTTACAAAAGGTAATATGACATTATATTGACTGTAGTAAATGCGTACCATGATCTAATTCAAAAGAAAGACATTGGCTGATTTGTTTTTCTTTTTTTTTTTTGTGATGTGCAAAAGTGTTATTGGAGCTTGATTACAATTGAACCACTGAAGTCAAGTGGAAAGTTGACAGTGTTTTTTGCTCCTTATATCCTTGTACTGTTGTTGTCTATGGAGGACAAGAGAGCTCTTGGATTTCATCTACTAGGATTTGATTGATTTCATAAATTACACAGCAACCCAATATATTTAAAGGATAAAATTCAGGCAAACTTTAGCATACTGATACAACATTTAATACCTTGTAAAATAGCATTTAAGACTTTAAGAGCCTAAATTTTCTCTAAATTGATTTGTCAACTTTCAAAACCCCTGTGGACCCCCCTGTAAAAATTATTTAAATGTATTTTCAACTATTTATCTGTACGCATTTCATTTCTTTTGTTTGTGCGTACGGCATTAATCTTTAAAACTGAAATTATCCCTTCTCTCTTCAACAATGACATCTCTGGTCTTCAATGACATCATGATCTACATTTTTATTTTGTTAGACTTAGTTGGTTACAAAGTCTCCATTTAAAGGTTAATAAAATTAGTCACGGCCCACATCTCTACACAAAACCATGACTAGGAACTTCCCGACTACCTCACAATTGAAGAACTTCACGCAGCCACATCAGAGGTTTCCACAACACACACCGAACTAACACACCAACGCAGAATTCAGCTGCCGTTTGACTATTGGAGGAAAAAAATAATCATTAAAATGAGGGAATGAAAGTTGAAAACATCCCGAAACAGAACAAGGATTACATGTTGGTGTTTGTGACAAGCAAACACAATGGTGCGACCCGTTTTGGGGGCCAGAGAAAAACAAAGCGGCTGTATCAGCTCTGTGTGTGTGATGTGGAAGAGACAGCGTGTGCCAAATACCATTCCCTTTAGCAAAGGAAAAACTTCCATCTCCCACACACACACCAGATGTTTTGCCTACTTCAGCAAGTTGAGACACACTCACACACACACACACATATTCGGGTTCCCCTCCCCTTGCTGCTGCACTCATCCTAGAAGCTGTAAACTGCGAGACTCAAAGCAGATTTTCTCTTGGCCCAAGATGGCCGTCGGCCACCGGGCACTTTTGATTCGACGCGATGCGAAAAGTGTCACTGCTGTTTGTCGTCTCCTCACATCTCATGGACGTGAGAAACAGCGGATCTTCAAAGAACTTATCAGAGGACGCTTTATTGAGATCCACTTCACACCACTCACAAAGGCTCTCTTATGTTCGGTCACACTTTCAACATGGTTACATTGACAAAGTCTTTCTAAGATATGACGTATGACCTTCACAGAAATACAACGTTTTGGGGGGCATGCTGTTCAAGATAATAATGATAAAAAAAAAAAAAACATTGTATTGATATGATATCATGTCCACAAAAACAGGAAAATACTTTAGTGCTTGCTTCTTGGAGCATCATATAAAGAGGGCTAGTTGAATATAGGCATGGGACGATAACCGTTTTCAAGGTATACTGCGATTTGGAAAAGTCACAGCCAAAAGCCCTAAATATCTCCATTGCCGTTCCCAAGGTATGTGTGAGATGTTTTTTTATTTAGCTTTTTTTTTTTTTTTTTTAAGGACAACAGAGTATTTTCCAAAGATGCCAATAGAATAATGATGCTAGACAGCAGAAGTCAATGATTCATTTTAATTATTTAGCCTGACATGTTTACTAGTCCAAAATATTTTACATCTTTCAAAAAATAAAATATATTGCTTTCAAAGGGGGGAAAAGTGTGTTTTTTTACCCAAACATTTAAAAAGAATACATTTTAGAGCAATAATCACAGTACGGTGAAACCGTGATATTTTTATCCAAGGTTATCATACCGTCACAATCTTATACCGGCCCATGTCTAGTTGAATATAGTAATTATATATTTTTAGTTGTTAAGGTAATTTGTACATCAAAATGAAATACCATTACCATCACTTTACCAGGCGACGCAATGGCGCAGTGGGTAGCACGGACGCCTCACAGCAAGAAGGTACCTGGTTTGAGCCTCGGCTGAGTCAGTTGGCATTTCTGTATGGAGTTTGCATGTTCTCCCCGTGTTGATGTGGGTTTCTTCTGGGTGCTCCGGTTTCCCCCACAAGTCCAAAGACATGCGGTATAGGTGAATTGGGTATGCTAAAATTGACTGCGGTGCGTGTGTGTGAATGATTGTGAATGGATGTTTTCCAGTGATTGGTTGCAGATGGAAGGGCATCCGCTGCGTAAAACATATGCTGGATAAGTTGGTGGTTCATTCCGCTATGGCGACCCCAGATTAATAAAGGGACTAAACCGAAAAGAATGAACGAATTAATCATTTTACCATGGAACCTGCTACTAAACCTTTTTTGAAAGGAAGAAAACGTTGATTATTAAGATGATTATTATTACTATTATATATGAGTTATACATAATTATTGTTGTTTTACGGTTATAAAAGCATTATTATTCATTACTAGATGTAAATATCAAATTAGTAGTGTGTATATAGTTTCACAACTGTCTACAACCACTTTTAAACCTTTTACAAATAGTAATTTTGGTAAAACGATCGCCATATTATAAGGAAACCCAACACAATTTCATGGCAATTTGTAACGTTTTCATTTAGTGGCTAATTCATACGATCTCATTCATACAATTTAGTATGATTTGCTCATCCCCCAATGACGGTTGGGATTAGCGGTGGGGTTGGATGCCACAAATCTTTTAAAAAATAAATTAAATAAATAAATAAAAATAAAAATCGCACATTTTCATTCGTGTGAATTCGCCACTAAACCAACAAGACTTAAAATAGTTACGTTTCCTCATGAGATCAGGCTGGTAAAACCATAATCAGCCCCTCCAGGTTTATAAGAGTCCAGTAGTTCTTCAGATAAAAAAAAGGTTTGTGTATGTGTGTTTTTCACAAAAGCTGCAACAAAACCAGTCATTTTACGCCACAAAAAAAATATACCTGCTAAATCTTGGAGGGCCTGCATAATAAGTTAATGCTACACAAGGCTCAACAATAAGGACTGCCTGATGGCCTGGGGCCAGCGTGCGAGGCGCTCGGGACAGGAGACAAGATTGTTACTGGCTCAATCTGTGCTGCCTTGTCACAAAGTTCAATTTGCCTGCAACTATTTAGCAACTGCATATGAATACAGTCTTAGAATCGAGAAACAGTTTGTATTTTTAAGCCTGTAAATGCTACCATCTCTGTGATGTCGAAAACACCATATTGCTTTTCGGTTCCTCTTTTCTGATTGGATGTTGTGAGCATGTCGTTTTCTTGTAACCTGGTACAAACCAGTACAGCAAAGTACGGCAACATCAAATTTTGAGGCTAAAAGAATGTCTTAGAAGCAGACATTTATGTGGGTACAGCACGACGATTTGCTCATAATACATTTATTAACATTTTAAAAATATTTAAATTCTAGATTCAAAAACATTTTTGACACAATATTTAAAACGTGTGGCTAAGAAATAGTTATTAACTTTTCCTTTTTTTTGGTGGGGCCAGTGAAAATGTTGGCAGGGCAAGTAAAAATCTGAACCGAATCAGAGCAGAAATCCTTAGCGTTGAACCCTGCTATAGTATTTACTAACATCAAACTCATAGTTTACAAATAGTTTGAAAAACGGCATATGAATGCGGTTTGTGAACATGATTGGTGAAAGATAAAAGATATATAATATAATAATGCTACAGAGAAAGAATGCATTAAATTGATCAAAACTTTAAAAATTCATTCATTCATTTATTTATTTATTTTCCCTGGCTTAGTCTCCATTTCAGAGGTCACCACAGCGAAATGAACCACCAACTATTCCAGCAGTTTTGTATCCCAACCTAGTACCTAAAAACACCCCTACACTCATTCACACACACTTATACACTATAGACAATTTAGTTTATCCAATTCACCTGTAGCACATGTCTTTGGACTGTGGGGGAAACCCACACAGGGAGATCATGCAAATTACACACAGCGACCTTCTTGCTGTCAGGCAACAAACCACTCTAAAAATTGTAAACAGAATTTCACAATATATTACTGATCTCAATATATTTATGATCAAATACAGCCTTGGTGCCTTTATTCAGAGACCAATCTCACAATATTTGTAAATGTATATGCAAAAAAGTAACATAAATGTGTAATACCGAATTGAAAGACAAGGAATACCACGACATTTTTGGAAAGTACTATAATAAACAAAATATAAGACCTTGAGTCCAAGCAACTGATAACAGATTATCATTTTTTTTGTTTTTGTTTTAAAGTCAATTTTTTGAAGAGAAACATACAAAAGCGTCTCATCATGGCATACTACAAAACAAGGAGGGAGAGCGAAAAAAGGGAGCAAGTTGGAATAAAAGCAAGAACTCCACCTGACAAGAGTCGACACTCAATCCATGACCTTTCATTTGAAAACTCTGTGTCCCTGATAAGCAAGAGCAGCATGACTCACTTACACGCTTGCACGTGATGTGCCCTTAAACAAAAGGCGTCTGAAAACAAAGAGCTGGAGCACACAATGCTAAAACTGTGTTACACAGAAAAAAGGGGTGAAAAAAAGAGAGAAAGAAGAAAAAAGGCAGCCCGCTTGAGGCGCAGGCATGCCTGAGCGGACTCACTTGAGAAACTTTCCACTGACGCTCTGACCTCAGTGACAAGGGCATACACAGACACACAAACAGACAGAAAGACTTCACAACAAACCCAAATCCATCAGTACGCACTTCTCTCTCAAAAACAGTGCGCGTTTCTTGTGAAACACGTCCCAGAAACAGCTTCCGGCTTCACGCCAGAGTCGTATTTACCGCCAGAAACGCAAACACAAACAAAAACAAATGTCAGTCAGTGAGTTCGCCGCAGCTTCATTTGGATGGCGTCAACCGTGTTGTTGTGGGGAGAGAACTGAGAGGAGAAAAGATTTACCGCCATCCTCTAAAAGCAAATATAACATCGTAAAGAAGGATTTTGGAGTCGTAAATATCGCACATCACCTAAAACAAGCACTTACAAACACTGACGTCTTTTCCTGTCATATCTTTATGAACTCTCTGTTCTTGCATTGGCCTTGCCCCAACCCTGACCAGAGAGAAAGAGAGAGACAGAGAGAGAGAGAGAGAGAGAGAGAGAGAGAGAGAGAGAGAGAGAAATAAAAAGAGGGAGAGAAGGAGTGTGTGTGGCTGGGGTGAACTGAGGACATGAAGCTGACGGATCCAACTGGGCCATGAGGAACTCGTCCAGACCAACGGAGCTGGGCGGAGTGGAAGAACAGAACTCTCAAACACACATGACTAAAAGATGGATCCAAGTACAAACAAGCACTCAGCAGTTTTGCTCAACAGAACCAATCAATATGAATGCAAGAGAATGACGTTATGATACCAAAATGGCAGTAGTCGATATAACTGCAAAAACAGAATATGCTAGAAACAACATTAAACAAGCATTTGTAAATATTAATAATAAATTCATATTAAACCAAATTAAAATGTATGGCTGAAACCGAAAAAGTGGAAAGCGAGGTCCAAAACCGAAAGAAATTTAGCACCATTACATTTATGGCTATGACGGAGTACTAACCTTACTATAAATCAATAAATGTGCTGTAAAATGGCATTCAAACTCACATTGTTAGCATGAATAACGCACATGAGGTGTACCTGAGGTGAACATTGTCAGTTTTCTGTTGCTCAGCTGCAAGAAATATAAGCTAAAGTATAAGTTTCAGTTGTTGGTTAGGACAAAAACTCCTTTTAGTATGGAAAATATTTCTTCTATCGCGTGCCGTTGCTTTTATTTGGAACACGACTTAAATCAGCCTTTAGGCTCCATAGTCAGGCACGTTCCTGTTGTCAATCTGATAACCTGCGCATTTTAAACCAGGAGTGCAATACCCAGTTCAACCACTGGGGGATAAACTTAAATACTGCACCTTTAATCGTTGCTACAAAGTGCTTAGTAACCATTTCCTGTTAACAAATTTAAGGACCAAACAGCTTCCCTTAAATGAGCAAATTGCACTCAAAATGCAAGCATTCTCACCCAAATAAAAGTGTTTAGATAAAAGACTTGCAGGATTGCACAAACAAACAAAAAACCTAGATAAATAATTTAATAAAATCATTTAATGAACAAACTAATATACACCATGTCGACTGCACGTTTTGGAAAACTTTTTGCTTCGCATGTTATTAGGACACAGTGTTATACTTTTAAATTTCAGCAATAAAATCTACACTTGACATCCTGTCAACACATCGTCACAGTATTTGAAAAGCAGGCACATCTAGTGCTGTCAAGGAACAAAGCCTTCTGTATTACATCTATAGATAGAAAGGTTCAACTATCACCTCGCTGCTCCATCCAGACATTGTGATCTCTTTAGAAAAAACAGACCTCTATGACCCATCCAAGAGACCATGCCATTCCAGATTGTGGCTGCACTGTAGGACCCGCACCAGTGCCTGACAATGCAAAACACTCTGCCTTCATTCATCTATCAGTCTGGCTGTACAGTCAGTTCAAAAGCCTGTCAAGCGGTGGTAAAATAGCGCACGGATCATTCCCTTACAAACCCCATGGCTCACGTCCACCCTCTGATGCCAAGTCTCATGGTGGGAGCTGGAACACTCTGATACCTGGCCAAGCTCACCACATCCTTCCAATCCGACCCTCACCCTAAATAGTCAGCAACATATTAACAGCTCGAGTACTCTGTGTGAAATTTCAGACAAGCTTAGAATGACTTTGAAGAACAAAAGGGGTTGTGGGAGTTCATGCGGCTCTATCTTTGGGGGATGAAGCTGAAAGCAGAGCTCTGATGTGGAAACGATACAATAAGCACATCCGATTTGATATTAATGATATAAAGGAGGTGAGTGATAACACAGTCACAAGGATAGGGCTCATATTTGAGCTTATAACATTAGATATTTTGTTTCTTTATCAGTTGACATTTGTTCTCCGTTTACATCAGGGCTACTCATTTAAATGAGTAGTTCAGTAAAAAATAGCACTGTCATTGTTTTCCATTACAAAAAAACCTGTTCAACTTTCTTCTGATGAACGTTGGATAAACTGTAAACACTGTCCATTAAGCACTTTTCTTCATGATTAAAGTCAATAGGGGTGTAGGCTTGTGCTGGTATTCGCTAATGCGATAAATCACGGTAATGAATATGCATGATATTGTTATCGCGGGCACTTCAAAATACCGTGAAAAATAATAGATCCGAATTTATATTCTAAGAACGCGCCTTAGCTTATTTTCCATCAACCACTTGAAGAAACACTGCATATATGCTGCGCAGAACTGATGCGCACTCTGATGTAAACAATCCCCACATGTAGAAGCACTGTGTGCACACAGCGCGCGCCGCCGCTGCCACCGCACTATAATCCTCACACGAAGAAGAAGCATGGCAGAAGGAGGAACGCTGCCGACAATTTATCCCCCTTCAGCTTATTTTCCATCAACCGCTTGAAGAAACACTGCATATATGCTGCGCAGAACTGATGCGCACTCTGATGTAAACAATCCCCGCATGTAGAAGCACTGTGTGCACACAGCGCGCGCCGCTGCTGCCACCGCTCTCTAATCCTCACACGAAGAAGAAGCATGGCTGAAGGAGGAACGCTGTCGACAATTTATCCCCCTTCAAAAAAAAAGTCAGAGGTTTGGAAATATTTTGGGTTCCAAAAAAATGCAGAGGGATTGCTGATCGAAGACGGTTTCCCTTTGCACATTCACTTTGATATAATTGCTCAAGTATACTTATATTTTGTCTATTGTTTTATTTATATTTATTTGTATTTAAATGTTTGAAGTACCTTTAGTTAATTAAAAAGTTATTAAAGTTACTAAGTTGACGAAACTGAAGTTTTTTGTGTTTTTTTACTTGTTTCTCTAGTAAAATTACAATATCGTGACAATACTGTATACCGTGATAAAAGCTCAATCAATTAATCGCAGCATGAAAATGTGATACCTGCACATGCCTATAGGGTTGAGAAGAGATACTGTCAAACTCCCAAAAAAGACATCAATTGAAGTAATGCAAGTATCATATTATTAACCCAATGAATGCAAATGTGGTGGCACGGTGGCTTGGTGGTTAGTACTGTCGCCTAACAGCAAGGAGGTCGCTGGTTCGAGTCGCTGGGTTTTAAATGTTTATTTTCCAATGAATGAAAGTGGAAGGAAAAATAGAAAAGCTGTTCTGGTGCTGAGCAAGTTTCTGAAGAGGCAGTAGCCGTGATTGGCATTTTAACAAATATACGAATACTGGTTTTCGAATATGAATCTGGTTTTCGATTATGAATTTGTGCCTACTACTTGCCTCACATACTATTAAGGATGCTCACGTACTACATATGTGAGGCAAGTCAGTGATTTCAGGCACATTGAGAATTTTTATTTTGTAATACATTCCAATTGTGATCAATGGTTACTGTTACAGCATATTCAGATCAGTGTTGGGTGTAAATAGTAACAAAGTAACTAGTTATCGTAATTAGATTACTTTTCGGCAGAAAAGGTAAGAGATTACCATTCATTTTCAGGTAATTTTATTATAGTTCCTTATAATGTACTTGTTTAAATATTGTATATCCATTGAACAGTCCTGGATCAATCAATTAAGAGAAGCAGAGTAACTCGTTTATAGACTAAATTTGCTTGAGAAACAATAAACAGAAAGAGTCAGAAATTACGTGTCATTGCTTTGAAATGCTCTGTGTTTTGATACATATGTTTATTATTTTTAAAGCGTAAATTCTTTAATAAAGCAAAAATGTCCTGTTTGGCTTCGATTTAAGTCGTCGTTCAGTTTCATTTCTATTGTCTATGTAATGTTGAGATATAGATATAGTGCATTTGTGTCATATTTTAAGTTGTGTTGAGTGAAGTATGTTAATAACTTATTGAGCAACGGAGTTACTTTCCAGACAGTGATTAAACATGTATTTTAAATACAATTTTAATGATGTAATTAGTGATTAATTACTTTTTTGAAGCAACTTACTCAACACTGCTTCAGATTCAGAATTACAACATTTACATTTGCTGTTGCTATGTAATAGCTATGAATGTTACAACTGCTGACGCTGACACAAAAATTCTGGAAATTTAATTTACCACTGCTTCCCTCAAAACTTTCAATTGGGCTATTATAATAAGGTTTTTTAGATTCATAAATAAAATAAGCTGAGGTAAAAGTAAACCGGAGATATTCTCTGAACAGTGATTTAACCATACTGAAAATGTGAATTTGAAGCAGTTCTGTTTATTTCTGTGATCTGATTGATGAAAAGTCCTGAGCATGTAGTAAAAAAACATCAAAGGATCATCAAGTTATGTTTAAAAAGGACTCTACTGTACTCGTGAATTGACACGAATGTCCTGTTTGACTTTGATTTAAGTCGTCGTTGAGTTTTATTTTGATTGTCTATGTAACGTTGAGATTTATATGTAGTGCATTTATGTCGTATTTGAAGTTGTTTAATAAAGTATGTTAATAACTTATTGAGCAACTGAGTTACTATTCAGAAACAGTAACTTACTTAACACTACTTCAGATACAGAACTACATTTACATTTGCTGTTGCTATGTAATAGCTTTAAATGCTGCTGAGACCTTGACACAAAATCCCAGAAACCTAATTAACCACTGCTTCCCTCAAAACTTTCAACTGAGCTTTTATAATAAGGTTTTTTTAGATTCATAAATAAAATAAGCTGAGGTAAAAGTAACTCGAAGATACTCTAAAGTGTAAATTACACATACCCATACTGAAAATGTGAATTATGAAGCAGTTATGTTTATTTCTGTGATCTGATTGATGAAAAGTCCTGAGTATGTAGTAAAAAAACATCAAAGTATCATCAAGTTATGTTTACAAAAGGACTGTACTGTACTCGTGAATTGGCACAAATGTCCTGTTTGACTCTGATTTAAGCCATCGTCGAGTTTCATTACTATTTCGTATGTAATGCTGTGATATGTAGTGCATTTATGCGCCATATTTTAAGTTGTGTTGAGTCAAGTATGTTAATAACTTATTGAACAACTGAGTTACTTTTCATGAACAGTAAATAAAGATGTGTTTTAAATACAATTTTAATGATGTAATTAGAAATTATTTACTTTTTTGAGGTAACTTAATAAACACTGCTTCAGATCCAGAACTACATTTATATTTGCTGTTGCTATGTAATAGCTATAGACCATTTCAATGTGGTCATGTCATTGGCCCATTAACATTCCCTGCTTGCCATCAAACTATTTCATAACGGTTACAAGAGGCATTTCAATCATAACTTAAATGTTAAAACCGCTATAATAACATATAGAAATAAAAAATATAAAACAGGAAATACATGACCATTTTTTTGTTTACATCCCTCAAAATGGTCTATAAATGTTACAACTGCTGAGGCTTTATAAATACAATTTTAATGATGTAATTAGTAAATAATTATCTTTTTAAAGCAACTTACTTAACACTGCTTCAGATACAGAACTACAACCTTTACATTTGCTGTTGCTTTGTAATAGCTATGAATGTTGCAACTGCTGAGGCTTTGACACAAAATCCCAGACATCTAATTAACCACTGCTTCCCTTAAAACTTTCAACTGAGCTTTTTTAATGAGGTTTTTTTTTAATTCATAAATAAAATAAGCTGAGGTAAAAGTAACTCAGAGATACTCTCTAAAGTGTAAATTACACATACCCATACTGAAAATGTGAATTATGAAGCAGTTATGTTTATTTCTGTGATCTGATTGATGTAAACTCCTGGGTATGTAGTAAAAAAAACATCAAAGTATCGTCAAGTTATGTTTACAAAGGACTTTATTGTACTCGTGAATTGCTAATTCCCAGAACATCTTCAAAGACCTCCAGCAAATCAGTCTTCTAGGTTTTTTTAAATGCCTGACTGCAGTACTTCATTACAATAAACATAACTAGATCAAAATATTTCAAATACTACAGAGGAATCTGCGCATTTCACATGGCATATTTGCCATTTCTGTATGCATGTTCTCAGAACCTGCTAAATTTTGACCTTGGTGCAATAAAAGCACAATATGTCTTAATACACATGAAAGCACTTACTCTAAAATGTTCTTATAGGGCCAAAAGGAATACAGTCGATCCCTATTAAGCAAACATTTTACTTGCTTCCCTCAAACACTTCAAAGGAAAAGCAAATCCTATGTGCTGTATGGATATAGACGCCAAGGTTGTTCTACATGAAACACTGATTGGAGAATTTCTGGTTCCCCTTAAACACGGTCTTGATCGTTTAATCTCCTAAACCCTCCTTATTTCGCTCTCTTCCTCCTGCTGTGTGCCCCTTCCTACCTCTCTTTACTTCCTCTCCATCCCTTCATATCTCTGCCTGTGTCTACTTTAACAAGCGGCTCTGTAAAACAGGCACAAAAGCTGCTGTTACATTCCAACCCTGAAGCTACTCACACACACACACACCTCTCATTTCCCCGTTCACACGCATTCCAAGGATCTCATCAAAGAGCAGAGCACTAGACCTGCCAACCTCATCCCACTACTGACGACCTTGACAGTGATCTCTAGTTTAGCCATTTTTATGAACCTGCTTCCTGCCTGATCCATCTTTGCTCTCGCAGCAGTTGTAGACTTTGCTTCAAGAATGTTCAATATTCTCTGGAATTTATATTAATTGCACTTTTAACAATATGAAGCACTACAAATGCTTATACTTTGAGGTTAGGACCGGGCAATACAGCAAACAAAAAAATATCACAATATCATGTTTCATATCATTCTGTATCGATTATTATTGAATATCTTTTAACAATACATTTAGGAATATTAGGATTTTATTTAACCACTTAGTTTTAATTCACCAACATTACTACGGCAAATAGTTTTAATAGTCAAAAACAAAAATATTTAAACCAAAATATTTAATATATATCTCATAATTAAACAAACATAAGAGCTGAAGAGACTCTTAAACTTGATGAATAAAATGTTACAAAGTGTGTGTAATGGTAAAGTGTAAATGCTGAACAATTAAAGCAAACTTTAAGGTGTGAATAATAATGATACAGTCAATCTCAAACTCTGTAAACAAAACAAATTATGATAATCAAATCTGAGCTTTCAAGTATAGGAAGCAGCCATCATTATTCAAATACACACTGCAACATTACAAATTGTGAAGTTGAATGACTACATTACCCCCTTTGCTAAAAAAATCTTTCAGATGGGGTTCTATTGGCTGGGATGCACAAGAAAAGAAACCAAAAAGCCACTCTGGCGACATTCTTCCATCCTTTTTTAATTTACAATCTCCTCACTGCTGCTATATGGCACTTATTTTCGCATGTGTTGTTATTCTGACGTGAAGTGGGGATGACGCATCCCAAAACTTGCACGTGAAAAGCCAATACGCTTTGCACTCGTGCTATGGAGAAAATGAAAAAGCACTGCAGTGTTTTAGTGCGCTGTGTTTTTCTGAGAGAATTAGTCTACTGTTATAACTAAAATGTGTATATTCTATACAAAGTGTGAAGCAGACTTGTTCAACGCACATGATTCGCAGTGCACTTGCGACATTCTGAACAGTTCAGTTGTTTTTCAACTAAGTGCGCCTGGAAAATGCGAACGCGTCGCGTGTGCATCGCTTGTACAACATGTATGTATGTATGCATGTATTTGTATATATATATATATATATATATATATAAATGCAGAGATTAACACAAAGTTAAATAAATACTGTAGAATTTTGTCATGATAAATGCTGCTGTTAACTAATGTCAACAAAGTAAACCTTAATAAACAGCGTCACCCTATATTTTATTGTATTAATTACTTCAATTGATCAGGCATTAGCACAATGTTAACAGTTTCCTATAGAATCTACAGTAACTTACTGGCAGCAGTTTGCCATTAACTTACTTCAAATCAATTACAGCAAAAATATTGTATTTACATTTACAGCACCACTTATCTTGCTGTATATGTATTTTACAGAACTATATTTATACCTTTACTGTAAAATATACAGTAATTTTCACAATGCAACTTTAAAATACAGTAACATACCGCATAACTGTCCTACAGTAAAATGCAGTTCAAATATAGTTAAATATTGTGCATTGAGCATGAGATGTCCATAAATCAGCCACTCATTTTTAAACAAGGAAACGCAAGTTTAGTATCGATGCAAAAAAACTATGCAATTAATAAAGTTTATTTGAGTCCAAGAAAAAATAAGTTAAAAAAAGCTCTTAAAACTCTAATGAAAGCAAAAGCCATCAACACTCCTCAATTCATCTAATATCAAACTCTCTGACCTCATCCTGAGCAGATGCTTGAATTCTACACTGAATACCCATGACTCCCCTCTGATCTGCTCCCAGAGCTCCGCCCAACAGCACAACACTTGGCACTTCACGTCTCTTAAAGGATGCAAGAAAGCGAGGGAAAGACAACAAAAAGGAAAATGTGGTTGGAACGGAGCGAGAGGGAAAAGGGGACAAGAAGCCACTCTGCAGGGTGACCCCATCACGGTGGCCTGAGGTGGGTAGGGCTTCCCATCGTCTCACTCTGACCAAACCCACTGAAGAACTCAGTCAACCCGCCCCACCCCAGCGCTACCCAATCGCCATGCGGCTTTCGGAAGCCCCCGGCGTCTCAGCCTGTGGCCCCTTAATCCACTGTGACATGGAGAAAAAAGCTGCAGCAACAGCGTTACCATAGCAATGGGTGGCATTGGCGTAAAGCCACACAGGAGCATGGCATGGGCAGAACATGTGCCAGAGGCGGCAGATGAAATTAGGAACTGGGACTCTAGACAGACATCCTGGCAAAACTCTGTAATAAATGCACCAAATATAAACCTGCGCACCAAAAACAGCATCAATTGACGTAGATATATTTAGACTGAGCGTGTGTTATTTGCAGATGATGTGATGTATTTGTTGTAGTTTTGTTTAAATGATCACAGCTTGCATCTGTAGAGAAACACAGGGAGGGTTTACTAAGGCGCACACATACACACAAACAGACACACACAGGGCTTCCCAGAGTCAAAAAAAATTGGTTACGCAACACTGAAGCCCCTGTGCTCTCTCTCACCCCCTAAATAGCTCAAGCCAAGCTAAAAAAAAAAAACTTAAAAAAAAAACACACACGAAGTGACCAGTCCAAGTGAAGTAAGCATTTGGGTATAAGTTCTTCCCCATCAAAACAAATTGGAAATCACTCAAAAATAAATACATAAAATGACAGAAATGAAACGCTTGCTTGTCACTGTTGTTTAAAACCATCATACCTTTCTTCACAAAACACATAAGAAGATACTCTGGAGAAAAAAAATAGTCCCCACCATGAGTATGACCAATACAAACAAAAAGATTTGGAAGTTTGGAATGACTCAGTTTTTATATTTATGTGAATCAAAATTTTTCTGATCGCTTGATTTGCTCTTTGTCGTTGTTTTTGTATGATGGTAAATCAGTAGCAAACCTAGAGAGCTTTCAAATCTAAACGTGAGAACTTGTGATAATAATATTTGTATGTGTAGGTTAAAATTTAGGCTCTGAAGTGAAAAGCTTAATCTCTTGATTTGTACACAGACAATAATCAAAACGCCTGTGTTTTGAATTGGAAGTTGCAGATTAATAGTTATGTATTTGTAAAATGTCATTTACAAATACAAAATGAGAGACACAAATGTGTTCAGCAAATTTACCTCAGCACTTTATTACAGTTTCACTGTACAAGTCGGCATACCTCTCAGATTTCGTTCTATATTCTAATCCTCCCGCTCTCACATTTGTTACACATTTCACAACACTGACCAATGAACAACGCCAGCAGCCAACGTGGAAGCAAAAGAATCATTTGTATGATTAATTTATTAAATTACTTTGCTTTTTTAACTATTTTATGAAGATGAAGATTTTTGTTAAATATCATTAATTCTACAGAAATATATTTACCAGTGAAAGAGCAGCAAAGTTGTTTTATTGGCTAGAGTCAGCAATCCGAGGGTAAGTTTTTTTGTTTTTAGTAATTAATTAATCTAAACGTTCAATACTACTGATTTACCTACTTTAGCACCTTTTTTTTTAAAGTAACATGAATAATAACATCTATGCAATAATTCAATGCATACAAATAGTTTTAACCATTGTGCAGAACTCTTGCGTTCAGAGTGTGTTTTGTATGTAAATGAGAAATTATTTATGGAATTTTTTTAATTACACTGCACAAAAACTAAATATTAATCAAAAAAAAAATTCTGATCAATGACCAATCAAAAACAGTAATAATGATTTTTTTTACACGCTTAAATTTCCAGAATACAAAACATTACATATTTGTAATGATATTACACAACAACAAAAAACACATTAGCTTAAAGGTGCAGTGGGTGATTGACTTTTGAAACATTTTTGTTGTGCTGGTTGAAAGTCTCTTCACATTCCAATAGTAATGATTAAAGTAAATGATCTAAATGTATTTATATGCATTTTTATATTCCCGGTAAGGCATAACATAAGACTAAAAAAAATGTTCATCTAATTAAAATTTGTTGGCCCGAAAATTCCAATAATAGTAAAAAAAAGTAGCCCAAACTGTCTGTCAACAAATCGTCATCTTAGAATTATAAGGTTCTATCTGACTTTGTCAAAATGGAGTTATTGACATATTCTTATTACTTTACACCTTATTTACATTACGGATCTTTTTTTTATAAGTTGTTTACATTTTAAGACTTTTTATTTAAAAAACAACATACTGTTTGCTATGGAATGCAAAAACTCAATATCTCAAAATCATTCAGAATGCAAATAGAACCTTATAATTCCAAGGTGACGAAATGTAGATTTGTACATCTGTGCACCCCCTTCACTGTTTGCACGTGCACACAAGAGAGTGACAGCAGTAAAAACAAATGCCGAATCAAAACTTTATTAAATGAATGGAGTTACTTTTGCACGCTGGAGGATGGATGACACCATGGCTGAAGTATTTCTTTTAGACAGGTAATGTTATATAATTTAAAACTATTTTAGTCACGCAAAGCTAATGTAGATTTTGTTGTATTATGAATGAACTATACGCACAGAAGTGTTGTTCAGCCAATGAAATCTTCCGGCAATAGATTGATGTGACTATTTTTAATTTCATAATGGGCCTTTAATGTAGATTTTTAGTTTAACAACAAAACCCAAGTAAATAGCGCTATTCCTCCTAGCCTGCATTACTGAGAAGTTGGTTTTTAATTCACGTTGGTTAATTTTTGAACAATGACAGCCTATGATACGCTCCTTATATTGTTTACCATGCTACTTCGAATATTCGGTCTGAAATATGCACGTATGGCTTAGTAATAAGTGTAATTCCTGCACAGTGCCGGCTAACCACTAAGCATACAGTAGTTGCTTTAGGACAAATTGCGTGAAAGAGTGAGACCAGCGATCCTTGCATGCATGAAATATTGCACATTATGATAAGTTTTGCTTGCTACACAACTGAAAATATGCTAGATATAATACAGTTTTTCATTCAGAATTGTAGTATTATAAAGTACTGTAAAGTGTTTAACTGGCGATTTAGTGGTTTGTCTACGGTCATCTTTAAGGTGCACGTTTGCGATTTAAGGAGGTGTGGCTTTGGATGGCAGGGGAGGGACAGTGTTAAAGATATTATGCTAACGGATAGCATCTTGACAGATGACCCACTGCACCTGAAGTACATCGTACAATTCTGAATACATCTATGCTAACACTTATTAACTGCACAATGACACTTAAAGATTGAACAAATCATTATCATAACATTAATACTCCTAAACCAAAACAGTCAAATGATTCACTGATTCCATCCTGAACTCGACTCTTATTTGAAACAAGATTGAAAAGAAAAGTACTACTAATGCTAGTCCTGTATGACAGCACTGTCATCAATAGCACATCAAGTTAATCAATAACTATTGTATACTATTCAAATGTACTACCCTTTCATTATGTTGGTGACTGTTTTTGCCCCATTGACTTCCATTACAATAACATTTTTTATTTGCAGACATGACAGCATATGATCATGCATTCTTGATTGTTGGTGGTTTTCCCTGTTGGGATGAGGTAAAATGTGTAAAATTTACTGTTCATCATCAGTTGGGACCATTAACCCTTTAGATAGGCCTGTGCAAAAAAGGTTTGTCTTTTATATGGAGTTCTATGCCGTAGATTATAGTGTGTGTGCATAAATACACTTGTATATTCATTACAATAGAAGTCAATGGGACAAAAACAGCCATGAAAATAATAAAGGGGTAGTAAATTTGCCAGAGTGTGAAGTTGAATTTGAAAATTGTCATAGCATTTTCTTAAAATGTGTCAAAATAAGATTTGTCACCTAAAATCACTCCGTTTGCTGAAACAGAGAGAAAGTTGTGGCCAAATTAAGAGTCAAAATCACCCTAAAGTGAATGAAAACATCCCCAACAGCACACAAGGCTTAAGTACATCATAGAAAACACACACTGCTCTGCAAATGCTTGATATCCAATCATCTAAAGGGAAAAAATAACACATCTGGGGGAAAAAAAGAGAGAAAAATGTAAAGGAAGGCCAAAAGGGTGGAAAACCCTACACTCGCTGAAGGGCAAGTAAATAAACTCAAACAACGATGATACAGAGTCAGCCAGGCATGACACACAAACCCTTGGGCAAAGTGGAGAATGCACAGTAGTGGCAGCTCTCACAGCGCTTGATTAATATCAAAGACATCTCTGAAGAGTTGAATCACACACTAAGTAAACTTCCATTCAGGAAACAAGACAACCTATAATCTGCTTAGTGACTCACAAATGCATATATGTGCTGTTTTTCCCCCTTTTGTCGCATCAGGAACAAGTGTAGACATGCTAACCCTTTCTGCCTCCATTCACAAATATGTCCATTTATCAGCCTGAAGAGGCCCAGTCATCAGTGGGAGGGAATCTAAACCCCCTTCAGCTCTCTACTAAGATTTCAAAAAGGGATTTTCCACTAAAGACTCAAGTACACAGAGAAATGGGGGATGTGTTATAAATAATACCACGATATGCATATTACCTGTTAGATGTGCTAGTATGTTAATACTACTGTTAATCTCCGACGTTTATAAAGATACACATCTCAACCTCAGCACCAACAACCAATCCCCCCTTTCCTCAATACAGGTACAGGTTCTTTTTATTATTTTTTGTTTCTCCCTATCTCCTACATTGTCTTCATTAAAAAGAAAACAAAATGTAGACAGGCATGGTAACACAATACTCAAGAACACAGTACTCTCATATGCGGCTTTGATAACCATGGTTCATAGCAAGTGCATGTTCTTACCTTCTCTGTGTGCGAGATTCCCTCTGGTCTCATCTGATTTCTGGAAGTTTATACTGGCATAGGCACTGAGCTCTTCTATACCTTCAACAGCTCCCAGCTCCACCGTCCGAGACTGGAAAGCATTCCAATCAGGAACATGTTGCTCTCCATTCTGCATTAGATCCAGATCAATGTAGTTCAGGCCGTTCTGGTCATGGTTTGTTAATGTGGGAATTTGGCCTGAAGTAGTTTCCCTTCGTCCGTTGGTTACTGTTGATGCAGAAGGAGTGGTAGAAGCAGCAGAGGCCTGATCAGGCCTTAACCACACATTCTCGAAGGAGGCGGAACTGTGGCGCTTTACGTCACCTGATTGACAGGTGCTTGATGTGTCGACTGACTGACTGGTTGTTGTAGATGCAAAAGTCTCTGAACTGTGCCGCCGTCGACCCTGTGGGTCAGCACGTATTACTTTAGCGCCCTGGTTCCGGCCGGAAGTGGAGTTAACCCGTGTGAATGCACTCAGACCTGACAAAGGGCTAATCAGAGCCGGTCTCCCAGGAGCGCCACTTAATGTCGTCACGCCATGATTGGGTGATACAGAACAAGGAGGGGCATCTGCATCTGGCAGGGCCTCGGTCATTAGCATCAATTGTGTGTTGGGAAAGCTAGCGCAGGATGCTAACTGCATGCTGATGTAGTCACGCTCACATATGCTCTCACATGGCAGTGGAGGGGAGGATACAGAGTTTGACGGTGTGATTATGGCATAATCTGAACTGGAAGTGGAAGTCTGCAATTCTGGGCACAGCCGTCTGGCCTGGGATCCCAGCTGCATGTTCATGTACTCGGATGATGAAAGATCTGACGGGGCCTCAGCATCACTTACTGAATAAACAGGTGGAAACAGTGAAGCTAAGCTCGCTGAAAATGCCTTGTCGTTGAACTCAATGTTGACATACTCCCCAGGACTTTTAGGCTCAGGAGGGAAGGGGCTCTCACGTGTGCGTGGAAGAGTACTTGCTTTGCTGGCGTCCAGTGACAGCCGCGTTGGACGTGTCAGCCTACCATTGCCCTCTGACCTTTTGGGTTTGACAGCAGACTGCTGCGAATTGCTTTGACCACCCAAGCTGTCACTGCTTGCTGAAGATGAAGAGGAGTCACCATATGCTAATCGACTCGAGCCCAGTGACACTCGAAGTGGGCTTTGATCCTGCTTTCTGTTGGCATGTTTGAATGAGCGAGGCAAAGAGAAGTAAGCATACATCGGCCTAGGAGGATCTTCCACAGGGTTAAAAAAGCAGTCTGGAGGCGTACTTGTTGAGCAACTAGCTGGAGACATGTTTATGTAATCTCCACATGATGACACTTTACCTTCCATACTCTCCACGGAGAGCTTAGGGTTGATGCCATTCGTCCAAATCTTGCCATAGTTTGTTGTGCCATCTGGAGAGCAGCTGCCACTTGGTGACATCATCATGTAGCCATTGGAGTCGACATGTGCGTGTTGCCTGGGGTTGATAATTTGCTGTGGTGCAGACACACTTTTTGGACTCATGGGCATGTAGTCATTGCTTTTGGCGGCAGGGGTTGCAGGCGCAACGCCTGGCAGCATGGGCATATAGCCGTCATCCTTGTGATCTGGCCCCCTTTCGTCTTTTGCTTGTGACGCATCTATACCTTCCTCTGGGTATGAATGTGTTGGCATGAATGAGTGCCTATATGTTGATGATGACGATGATGCAGAGCGGCTTCGTGGGTATGTAGGCATCATCACAGTGTATTCCTCTAAAGATGCAGCAGGCGATTGTGAGGGAGTTTTTTGATGGCATGGAGTTGGCGGTGAAGCACCGGAAGAATGAGTTCTTTTTCGAAAACATTTTTCCAACTCAGGCTCCTCTAGTCTTGACGGCGTTCCTCTGGATTGGCTCCGTGACTGGCTCCCGGCACCAGGAAGTGAACCGGGTTTTGCCATGCAGATGTAGTTATTTATCTCCTCCTCCCTGGCAGGTGGCGTGTGGCCAAGTGAGTCTGGAGTCACACTACGAAACGAGCTTCGAAAGTCACAGGGGCTGGATCCATATTCATCTGAGGAGATGAATCCGCCATCGCTGGGTGATCCAGATATGGAGGCACTAGAGCGGCGTGGAAAGAGGCAGTCAGATGTGGAGCCATGCCCGCTGGTGCTGCTGGAAGACAGGCTGACGGGGCTGATGGCTGAGGGGGAGCACCGTGAGGTGGGCGTGGGTATTGATCTGCTGTGATTGAGTGGCGGGTGAAGTCTGGATCCACCCCTGTACCGCTGCGATTGAGGTCGGGCATTGCTCGGGCTGCTTGGACTCCCGTCTACAGATGCCGGCCTGGACATGGTGCCCTCTCCATCACTAGATGCTCTAACTCTGAATGAATGGCTGTGTTTGCCAGGCCTAACAGGAGAAGTGGCCGTCACACTCTCCGCCCGAGAGCGCCTGCCTAAGCCAACTTGGCTAGGGGGAGGATTATTGTGATGATGCCGCCTGACAGGCACTGAGATGGGGTTTGAGCAGTTAGAAGATGACTGGCTTTTGCTGCGGGGTCTGAACTCCTCACTCATGGCTTTCATGGCTTCTAATATAGTTTCATGCATGTTCTGAGCCACAACGGAGTCATCCACTTGCATCCAAAACTCCCCTGGGCCTGTCACAGCGGATCTGCCGACTTCAATGAAAAAGAAATTTTCAGAGTGACCGCATCTCCTAATGTTCATCAGCTGCAGGACCACTGCTGCTGCATCCGAATTGAGTTTCACAAAGCTGATAGTCTTATTGGTGAGGCATAATCTGTAAACTCCAATTAAGTTCTTTGTGTGACCCAGACCCTTTGGTTTCAATATAACTTGCCAAACCTCTTTAAAGGCAGGTCCCGGCGTGGCTTCGCCGTAATTATCCTCGCCAACTCCACGGCCCGGGGCAGTTTCGTGGACCTTACCTCTGTTATGAAGATCAACTAGGGCTTGGAACCATGACTCTTGCTCTATCTCGCTGTCAGCAGCGATAGCAAAGTACTCATCCTTGGTATAAAGCGCGACGAGATGTTTGTTTTTTGAATCCGCTCTTTTGTTGATGTTAAAGCAGCTCTCCAGCGGAATGGATCTTTTCGGCGCTCCAGACTTGTGTCTCCACTTCTTCTCGTTTTCATAGTACTCCAGTCGGGACGGTCCGGAGGCGCTCGCCGCCCTCAGTACAAAAAACCTTTTGTGCATGCTTTTGGGTTTCCTTAAATAACCCACCTTTTTCACGTCTGAAAAACATCCTTGCTCCGTAGTCGGGCTTGCCATGGTATGAAAAAATATTTACAGAAAAAAATTGCAGGATTGGAAGTCAAAGCGTTACGCGTGTAATCTTCAGCAAGCGTGAACGCCGAGACAAAAACGTTTCCATTGAGTAAAAATAGTGAAAAATAGCACTAAAACAAGTCACTTGTGTGCGCTCCGACTAGAGCTTCGGTTATAACAGTTCATCGATACCGTAGCACACTTGGGTTTTCGTCAGCAGCATTACATTGTTACAACTAACTTTAAATAATCCATCTGACATCTTCAAAGAATATTGCAGGTACCGGAAAGCACCAAGTTCGTGATGTATAAACATACAAAACGGTGAAAATTACAAAACAGCGTCCTTTTCAGTCCAGAGATCCGAATGCATTATCAAAACAAGCGCAGTCAGCAGCGCACGACCCCGTTTACCCCGGAGATCAAAGCGCTGTCTGCAAAAATCCCTAAAGTGCAATTAAACAAAGCACCAGCGCGGAGTTTGCATCTCACCGCTATTTAACAACGGAGACGTGCCGAGTCCGTTTGAACCGCTGCATAAGTTCCTCCAAAAGTCACTGAGTTTTCTTATTTTGCGAAGCCGTACCAGACCAAAACAAGCCACCGCTCGTGTGTGTTTGTATGGAGTTGAGACTGGGGGGTTGCAGCCTAGCTTGTTACGATAATCCCGCCTATTGTGGAGCTGAACTCGCTGATTGGCCGGATCAAATGTCAATCATCCTGAGAGACATCTGAATCAAATGTAACAGTGGGGATTTTGATTCAATCCAGTGACTCGAATCTTTTGAATTAGCTGCTCTCAAAAGATTCATTTGCACTGATTGATTCAATAAAAGCGAATCATTTGGGATAGACACGCAAGAGAACGATTCGATTCATTCACCAGCTAAACACCACTATGAAGTTTTATTTAGAGGCGGCGTTGAAAAGACACTATGTAACTATGCGCTGCAGATATTTATAACCACATAATTGTAAAATTGGAAGTCATACTTTATAGCGGTCATGTTACTGTCTATTTACATGCATAAATATAGTGACAAATGAACAATATGTACTTGTTGTGTAATTGCATTGCTGAGGTGCTTTGAAGTGGACGCTTTTTATGGTACTGTGGTGATTAATTATGGCTTTATAATGTGTGTAGCATGTACAGTGTAACACAATTGGAAGTCTATAGTTTGTTTCAAGTTGGCTGAGAATAGCATTTTCTGCCTGGATTATGTAAGATAGAACTTAAATGACCATCCATCCATCCATCCATCCATCCATCCATCCATCCATCCATCCATCCATCCATCCATCCATCCATCCATCCATCCATCTATCCATCTATCTATCTATCTATCTATCTATCTATCTATCTATCTATCTATCTATCTATCTATCTATCTATCATCCATCCATTCATTTTTCTGTCCATGGGCTGCTTTTTATTCCATCCATCCATCCATCCATCCATCCATCCATCCATCCATCCATCCATCCATCCATCCATCCATCCATCCATCCATCCATCCATCCATCCATCCATCTATCTATCTATCTATCTATCTATCTATCCATTCATTTTTCTGTCCATGGGCTGCTTTTTATTCCATTAGTCCTTCCTTCCATCCTTCCATCCATCCATCCATCCAAGTGCAAGATCTCAATGCAAATTTACAGTTTTTCTCAGTGGCTTTGGTGCATTTCTCACAACACTCTTTACATTTGCACAACAGTTAATGCATTTCTCAAAACAAGTAGTACAAACTGCAAAACCTAGTTGATAACCTGCAAAAGCGTGTCACTTGCTCAATATGGCGAGCTCATTCCTCAAAGCAAGTATTGATGTCAATGAAAGTGTCATCAAAATGAAAAGTCCTGACACCATTGCTTATGAACAAGATAGTCAAATGGCTTTGTCATATTTTCATTTTGACAGTTTATTCTGTATATTTTTTCCAATGGAAAAAAGTCAGATTTTGGTGACACTTCCTGAAAATGCTCAAGACAGCACTATATACTATTTGCACAGCCCTTTGAAAACTACGGTAAAGTTAGACATCACTGTATTTAGTGAGGTATCTGAGTACAAGACATTACAGTTTTTCTCAGTGGGTTTGGTGCATTTCTCACAACATTATTTACATTTGCACAACAGTTAATGCATTTCTCAAAATAAATAGTCATTTGTGCACACCATAGTAGCAGTTTCTCATTCCTTCCAACAAATTGCAAATGCTTTTGGACATCAATTGCTTTCATACAACTCTCTGCTGTTTTATAAAATTATCATTTGCTTATGTCATGTCAGACTCAATTAACTAAACTTGTGAATGCTGAATAGTCATTCCATAGAAAACCAATAGTTCTCATTTCTCATAACTGGAAATCTGAATCTCTGGCATTTAACACAGTAAGAGCTGTTCTCTTATTTTATAAAATTTTATTATTTAATTTATTATTATTTTCTAATTTTATCTCAAAATGTTTTTTCTTTTCTATATTCTTGTGATTTTGTATCTAACTCATGGCTTTACACCACTTTGATGAACACCTGTTTCTTAAAAAAAGTGCTTTATAAATACATTTCGATTTTAAATAAATTAGGGCCATTTGGAGTTTATTAATAAGTATTTGCATTCAGTAAACAAGGTGTCATGGTGATGTAGTGCATAGCATGATCGCCTCACAGCAAGAATATCACTGGTTCGAGCCCCGGCTAGGTCAGTTGGCATTTCTTTGTGGAGTTTGCATGTTCTCCCTGTGTTTCCCAGTACTGAGTTGCAGCTGGAAGGGCATCCGCTGCATAAAAACATATGCTGGGTAAGTTGTCTGTTCATTCCACTGTGGTGACCCATGATTAATAAAGGAACTAAGCCGAAAAGGAAATGAATGAATTCAGTAAACAAACTTAAATTTCGTGAAACAAACGTTAAACGTAAAACTTAAAGTAGTGCATTTTCATTACTAGATAGCCTAATAGCCTATATTATTTATTGTTTAATAATTTTCTAAAGGGTATTGTGCACATTATGCTATATACAGAGGGAAAAATAGTGATGTTTTTATTTAGATTGAGCTGTTCTCGTTTCTGCATTCATTGAGCAATGCTGCCACCCCCTGTAAGCCATTGGCATTGACAATTGAACTTTTACTGACAAAACTAAACTACACTTGCATAAAGTCATCGTTTAGACCTACTTTGCTGCCCTGTTGACTGCCGTTTGCTGTCATCCTTAACAGAAAATAAATTCAGACATCCCAAGAAGTATATTGCTGGGCTTGATTTAACTTTTGAAAAGAGGACCAAAACTGTGTTTAATAATAATAAATAAATGTGTGTAATTTAGCCAAACTGTAGAGTCGTGAACTGAAGATGAGATAAAATTGTAAAAACCAAGGGGTAATTTTAGGGTTTACATACTTTTTTAACAGTTTCTCATGCTTTAGTTTTAGCGCATCACATTACAGGTCAGTCGGTTCGAGTCACTTCTAGAAAAAAAAAACTACAAACCTTCGGAGCGATGAGATCACGCGACCAGAAGCCCTCGTTGCATCACTTCCGTGTTTACAGCCTGACGAAATATGGGTGAAACGAAAGTTGAATCTGACGTGTCCTACGGTTGATCGCTAATATTAGTGGCTCGGGGATCGTTCACGGCACATTTATACCGCAACGTAGGAAAGTTCAGCAAACTCCCCGAGCTTCCAAAACAGAATCAGACATTCAGATATTACGGTGAGTTACGCACACTAGTTTTGTCTTTGTAGCCTTGTACATTTACACTAACGTACTATAATGGTCCAATGTATGTAGATTAAATGTTTAATATTAGCCAGAATATTGTCTGGGAAATAGTTTAATAAAGATAACCCACATGAAAAAATAAGTTGATGATCTGTTGTGATAATTCATTGCTCTCGGAGTAATACAATACTCTTAAGTTTTCTACAACTAACGTTACTGAGTAACGTTATTCTACACCACAGTTTACTGTGGTAAAAATAAAGTATACTACAGTATCAGTTCTCTGTACTTAATACTACAAAATGCTGTACTTTTAAAGACTGTAAAAGTGCCTTATATTCTATACTGTATACAGTATTACAGTTTATTATGTATGGTTCATGCAGGATGAAGGGATTTAATCGAAGTTTGTTAAAGGGGAAATAAAGATAAAATAATAATATCTAAGTGATTAAAGAATAAGAGGATGAAACTTAAATTTAAAGTACATTTTATAGGTAAATGTCTGTGCGCTTCTAACCATGACTAGATCATGATTGTAAGTGAAAAATAATAAATATGCTTTAATAACCTGAAACGGCCCAACTCTGATTATTTTGAATGTAGGCAAAATAATAACATTAAAGCTTAAGTTAAAACAAAAGTTTTGTTGTGTGTCTTTGCTTCGAGGGGGTAATATTTGACAAAAATCCGACATTTGCCCCCCACGTGCTGACCACTGTAAAGACTTATTTTTTCATCTCAAAAACATTTCACAAATCCGCCCCATGCTGTCCTTTTCTGTGACAGAAAAACTGATTTATACTTTCATTTTTTCCCCGCTTAGACTACTTCAATACTTTACTAGCTAGCGTTTCCAAAATAACCATTATTAGACTACAACATGTTCAAAACTCAGCAGCCAGAATTCTGACAGGGACTAAAATCAGAGAACACATTACTCCTGTTTTGGAATCTCTCCATTGGCTACCAGATTCCGTATTGGTTTTAGAATCCTCATGTTTACATACAAGGCCCTGCATGGTTTGACTCCACACTATCTGCCAGAACATTTTTTTTAATCTGCCTGAACATTTAAAATGGTACTCCCCTTCACGTGACATCTGTTCCTCTGACTCTGGTCTTTTAACTGTCCCCTCCACTCGTCTGCACTCTACAGGTGACCGGGCCTTCGCATCTCTGGCTCCGAGGCTCTGGAACTCTCTCCCCTATGACATTAAACACGCTGAATCTTTTAAATAGTTTAAATCATCCTTGAAAACTCACTACTTTACTCTCTTATTCCTGAGGTGTGCATTCTTGGTTTATGTTTCTAGATATTTGAATGGTTTAGCAATTGTGAATGTTTTATCTTGAATGATTCAATTTGACTTTTTTATATCTGTATCTTTTTTGTGTAAAGCGCTTTGAGAATTAAGTTTTAAAGGCGCTATATAAGAATAAATTATTATTATTATTAAGGTAAAGTTGGTTTTATATTCACACATTCTGACTATCTCCTTACTAATATATTTTCAGACAAGTTTCTTTTGCAAATTCTAAATAGAGAAATCATATTAGCAGCCAATGACTCAAAGTAAAACATTGTTTACGGTCAAATAAATAGTGCTAATGTTGTTTTAAAGTCTTACTTGCATGTGGTTCAGACTGAATATTCAAAGTAGCATTGTAAACGATATTGGGAGCATGTCACAAGTTGTCACTGAACGAATGTGTGAATAAAAAAACAACTTCACCTCTATGATATCTTCTAGGGTGCCTTTATCCAATCAATCAAATAGAAATACCACACAAAATTGTCTAGTTACACAGCAATAATGCTTAATAGTTTTATAAGATTTATGGAAAGATGTGCATATAACTAAGTTTTTATTCCTAATATGATTAAAAAACAATTATGAACATTATTTCAAGAATATACAGTGCTCTAGTACTGAGTGTATGAAGATGCATTTGCGTGTGCTAATACTCCACTGTATGCGTTTCAGATGCGTAACAGACAAAGGGGAACCAACCTCGGCCTTTTCCTCCTGGCCTCTCAAGTTTTCCAGCTGGGAATAGACAACATTCCACCCGTCACTCTTGCGACGCTGGGCCTCAATGTCTATTTGTTCCTGTTTCCTTTAAAACCCCTCCTCGAGGTACATGTTATTAAAGAGCGCATTC
>NC_079449.1:12467462-12714962 GCF_903798145.1 Danio aesculapii | reverse complement strand
GATAAAGATGATAACAGAGATTTTAATATGTAATATGATTATGGAGCACAGATATGAGATTGGGAGATTAAAAGAAAAGAGCAGTTATTGCTGTGGGTGATTGGAGATTGAAATAGCACTGAATAGACTATTTAAGGTTTAAAATAAATATAAAAGTATACACATCGATTGTTAGTTTAGATCTTTATACTTTGCCACAATCAAACCACCATGTGTTACCCATTTACTGGCAAATAATCATTTGAAATGTAACAACATTTATTGTTACATACATACTGTCTAACATTAATAAATACAAGTCAGAATAGTTATGTTGTTTAATTTTTAGATTTATCTGTTAACATACATTTTATTTTTCAGAAAAGCCTCTTTGAAGTGGAAAAAGATTCTTAAAATTTTTTAAAATGTTTTTAGTAGTGTTCAGCAAGACTTTTTAAGACCTTTTAAAGACCATTATGAATACAATTTCAGACTTAAGGGAGAGCGGGGCACAAAGTAACACTTTTTTGTTTTGGTTAAATAATGAACAAAGTAATGGGGTTAGACAAACCATTTTTTTTTTTTACCAATAACACAATCCTCTCCTACAAATGAGCACTGACATTATGATCACAAGACCTATGGTTTCTGTGATGTATTGCCAAAAGTGCCAGGAGTAAAAATGTTACTATTTAGCCCACCTGCGGGGCAAGTTGTAACAGACAGAGGGTTACTTGTAGCACAAGCTTATAAAGGCAGATTTCACACAATTCATTTAAATTTGGTTTACTTTAAATAGTAGCTATATTTCCTCAGTTATTGGCTCATTTCTTTTTTATTCTACATAGCACAGTATGTTTATGTATTTGTTTGTTTATTGGATAAACACATTTGAATCTATTTGCATTATTATCCGTTTATCCATTATTATACAATGCATTTATTTGCATTATTAGCAAAAAAAAAAATTCTATAAAAAATATTTTCTATTAAAAAACATCTTTATTTAAAAAGTTCCCAACATTACACTCAAAATTTTTAAAAATTTGTTGGTTTAGTCGGTGTCCAACTGTGTGTGGTTTAATTATAACACCCTGTTACAACTAACCCCGCTGTGTCATGGCTAGCAGTCACTGTGTGTTTTTTTACATCTTTCAAAATGGTTTCATCTTTTAGCCTAGAAGACTGTAATCACAACAATATAAGATTTTACGTACATACTTTCACAGATTTTTAAAAAATAAAAAAATATTGAAAATATTGACTATAATAAAAATGGTTTCTCCTGTGTTTCTCTTCCAAATTTTGCCGAACTTTTTCAATAATTGGCAGGAAGACATCTGCCGACACTGTAGTGAAAACCTTATAAGCATGCCATGGTTAACCCTGAGCAAACACCTTAAAACTCCGTGTTACATTTAACCCCGCGTTACTTTGTGCCCTGCGTTCCCCTATACATAGGGCTGGGAGATAATTTGATAACGATAATTACTCATTGTGTGAAAGGAGATGCTCTCTGCATGTCTGGCCATGAGAGAGTGACTCCTTAATAAGGTAAACTGCACACACTTGATTATAATTCGTAAAGACGTGGACGTGTCTCACAGCACCAAAGCATAACCTTTAAATGTCCATGCTTAATCAGTCATTAATGAGGTCTATCGATGAAAGGTTTATCGACAATCATCAAGTAATCGTTAGCACCCCTAAATAAAATATATTAAAGGATATTTCACCCTAAATTCACCATACTCACTATTAAAAGGAGAGTTCATCCAAAACTGAACCTTCTGTCACCATTAGCTCACCTTTTACTTGTTCCACGTTTTGCTTTTTTTTTCTGATGTTAAACAAAAGTATTCAATAACTTGTAGGGGAATGTCTTTAGTTGTTAAAAACTTAATCAGTAAATGCTGAAGAATGACTAAGACTGTTCTTTTGTTTAGAATTTTTTTATTTATATTGAAGCATTTTACAAAATCTGTTAAATCAGCTGCATTAAGGGATTGGCATGCTGAAAAGCCTTTAAAGTTGATAGGTATAAAGATTTGACATTCATCGTGATAATTATCGAGATTGAATGATCATGATGATTGTTTTTTGCCATATTGCCCAGCCCTACGTATACATGGTATTTTTCTGATGACCTGGTTGGTTCAGCGGATTTTTCTTTTACTTCCCAGATCAAAAAATATATTTAGTTATAATTAGTTATTTCTTATCCACATATTTTAAATATTGTTGATTTTAAAGATTGTTGGTGACTGGATGGGTTAGCCCAGCTGTAGCTTTACATGGACATAGGAAAATTAAGACCCGTTTAAAATGATTTAAGACCTACAAGACAAGAATTCAGTGAATTTAAGACATTTTAATGTCTAAAATTTAGTTTAGAGAACCATAAATTGATCTTTCTTTCCTTTTCTTTTTTTTTTTTTTTTTGCATTGCTGCAAAACCTTTTCAGACCAGTTATTTTTAAGCCTGTAAACCACAATTAATAAAAACATGCCAGATCACCTTGCTGTTTGGACATTTTCTCTGTTAAAAACATGTGACAGTGAGTGCATCTCAGTTTAAATGCCAGGCAGTAGTTTATAAGTGTGTGTGTTCATCAGCATGTCTTAAATCAACATGCGCATCAGTTTTGATGGTCTGTATAAGCTTCCTTTTGTATCTTTACTGGCAGGAAGGATTTGCATTGCAAACAGTGAGATGCTGCAGGGCAGCTCTCTGAATCACAGCCACAATCAACTGTAAACAGCTTTACTGACACACGGCATAATTTATGAAGTGTGTTAAAGCCCTCAGCGCTGCCAATCATTCTCGCACTCACACGCACTGTCTCACACTGTCACACACACTTACAGTATGTGCAGAAGACACACTCAATTACATATCCGAATGAAACAAGTACACGTCAAAGCATATTTCTTAATAAATACATATGCTTTCGACAGGAGAACTGGTCCCGCAACTAAGACCTGCACTGTAAAAAATTATAAGGTCGATTATTCCTGACAGCAAATGTTTTTAGGTCATTGTAACATTAAACTAAGTTAAGTTGTTTTAGCTTAATTTTATAAGTTACACAAGCTGTTTTAATTCAGTTTAACATATTATACGTTCAATGGACTCATAAGGTTAATTTGATTCAGCTTAAAAATTTAAGGAAACCAAGATTTTTTTTACAGTGAGTTTCCTCCCACAGTTTAGTTTTTAGTTTTTACAGATTTAGGTGGATTGAACTTAATATAATTTTCTCCCTCAAGAATTGTGTTCTTGCAGCTTATTTTAAATAAGTAGTTTGAGCAAAGGTAATTTTCTTAATTGAAGTTTTTTCTCTCTTCATTTCCATTAATAAGTGTAACTTGGGTTCATTGCCACTTTGGTTTGCTTCATTCTGATTACGCACCGCTATATACATTTATGGAGAGAGCAAAATACATCCATGGAGCTACGTTTTTTTTGAAGATTTTTCAGATCTCAAATTTCTCTTGTGAGTGCCATTTATGCCTGCTGTTCTCACGTAAATCCACCAGAGGCTGCTGTCGACTGACTGATTTACTGACTGACCAACCGAACGATGTCCCCACCCTCCCCCTTTTCTAAACCCAACCAATAGTATTTTAAAAAGCACCGATTGACCCGCCCACCCACTTACCAAAACGCAACCGCAATGTTTTAAAAATCAATTCAAAAAAAGAAACCCCATCAAGAAAGAAAGGCATCCATATGAAGGTAAGCCGTCAGCTGGTAAGCAATAAAAGGAACATAATACCGTCGGGTCTGTTCATTTTAAAGATGAAATGCAGCCAGACGTACTTCTGGCTACATAATTCATGATCTCCAGAAATGTATACAGGGCTATGTTTTCAGAATGAGCCTATGTCATTAATCACAGTTTGTAAAGCTACTACGCAGTGAATCAAGTACAGTACCTCAACAGTCATATTGAACTGAAGATTAATAAACAAACTAAAACTATTATTCTGCTGTACTAAATGTACTTGATGTATTGAACCTGTTTCACAATTATGAAACGTCACTTAGTATTGCCTGTTAATTTCTGTAAAGCTGCACTGAAACTCCCTGTATTGTCTTCTGTAAAACCCTCAGACAATTTAACTACAAAATGTAATATTCATAAATGTGTGTAACATTGTACAACAAGGAAAATAATATGAAAATATGCAAAAGCAAAGATATGCAGTGTAACCATAAAATAAAAGTTAGAAAGCTGTTATTTTTTATTTAATATATTAAGATTTTAGTTATGATATTCCTAAAATAATTTCTGCATAAATCCGCAGAATTTTTTATTAAATTTTTTTTTTTACAAAATTTTAATAGCAAAAAATATCCACAGATTCTGTCTGGCCCTATAGTCATACGCCTGCAGATCAGCCATGTTTTTGCTTTTTATTATTTGTGTAATCAATGTTTTAGACGACTAGCACAGCTTAACTCTTTATTGTAGCAAAATAATGGCTATTTTGTGGCAGCAAAAACATTTATTTTATTAATTAATTAGGTTTTGTTTGCAGTAAAACCATGGTTTATTTCTGAAAGTCGGCTATGTTGCTATTTTTACTCGCGCCATTTCATTCACTAGATTTTCATTAGTGTACTCATACTAGGTAACTATTTGATATTGATGTATTTATTCTGAAATAAACATTATTTTTTTCTGAAAAAAAAAATCCCCCAAACAAACAAAAACAGTCGAAAGTGCAGCTTTCGAGTGGGTTTGAACTTGTGCTAAAGTATTGACTTTTTCCAAATGTTCAATAAATGTTGGCCCAGTCGCAAATAACATCATCTTGGTTTAGCCTAAATGAAAAAGTAAGGTATGCCACTTCCTTCTGTGCAACAATATCTTGACACAGTCGATTAATATAAAACCTTATGTTTCAACAGACCCTATTTCATGCGTTTGTCTTGTCAGGGTGTTGACAGAACTTGTTTCCACCAGCAGATGACGCCATACCATCGCGACCTCATTATAATGGCTTTTCATTCATGCGCTATGAGTGTGTGAACGCGTGCATACGTCGGGACCATTTCCAATAAGGTTTGCAAAAGGCTTGTAATTTCTGGATTGGTTCCTTTTTCTCTTTTGAATCTTTTTTGTCCTTCTCTTTCTAATGTCACCCCTTCAGGCTTGGCCCTTCTCCAGACCCTAACCCTTTTTAAACTGGCACACTTGCTGTCCAAGACAGACACACACACATACATTTTTGCTTCAGACATACACACAGTACTGGAAAAATATCTTAAACTACTTAATAATACTTAAATTCTATAATACCTTAATATTTTTTCATTTTTTTTTTAAACATGAGATCTAAAAACAAGATACTATTACTTGACTAGCAAAATGATAAATAATAAATAATAGAAATATTGTTAAATTAATAATGCTTTTTCAGAAAACTAGGCTCAATTTAATAATAATAATAATAATAATAATAATTTAATAAGTAATTTTTCAATTAGTATTAAGAATCTTTTATTTAAATATTTGTATTAGAAAATCAGATTTAATGAAAGTGAAATGTGAAAATTAAATTTTGTAGTGTACTTTGGTCTAAGTTTGGCTACACAGTAACAGGATTACCATTATAGTGTGTGTTTCTGCATGAATGGTAATTTAGTCTTAAGTATGTATCAATGATTATTTGTCCCATTTTGGTATCCACGTCAAATTACATTAAGAGTATCGGATTAAATAAAATTATCTGCTATGTTTTGCATAACTTTTGTTAGAATAAAATGCCAATATGCGCGACGTAACGTTGTCATTAAGTGAAACAGATTTATTAATGTGAAAAACATAATTAACATTCTAGCATAATTAAAATATTTCAAACAATAAGTGATCATACAACATTTTATTATCATTTAAATCATTAAAAACACAGGGTAAAACCTAGTTTGGGGTGTCATTATGGATTGGATAGGGGTGTATTTTTTGGGGTAAAAGGGGGTGCAGCTGGACTCCATGCCAGGGCCCCCTCAAAGCAAGAAGTGCACAACAATCATGAGCTCTGATTGGACAATAGGTTCATCATCCGAGCGACGCTGACAGCCGGCATAGAGCCACACACACACAAACTCAAACTCGCTTGTGTCTTTCTCTGTTTTTTTATCATAAAGTGCATGCTTGCGTACTTAATATCCATTTAGGTGACATATTATGAGTATGAAAGTATTAAAAACGCACATTTTTGTTAGTGTGTCAGAATCTTTGGTGGTTGTGGGTGTTCTTACAAAAGGGGTACAGACCCCCTTAAAAGACCCCCAATAGTCTGAACTCCTTCAACTTTCTCCCCCTCCCTTTTTGCTACTTTCCAATAAACAAACACACACACACACACACACCAACTGAAGTCACCTGTTATCAGTAGAGAAGAAACAGTATACCCATAGAGCAATAATACAAAATGTTAGTAATTACATGAAGATGACATTGTGTCAAAGTCACATCACATGGCAATGCTGAAACCTAACTTAATTAATTGTTTCATTCCTTAAATATACATGCTTATACTACAGTTTACATGTCTTTCTTTAAGTAATATGCCTAAATATTTGAATATGTCATAATTTATGAAAAAATATTTATATATTCATATTTAGTGGAACAAATACAAATTTTCATGAGAAGCAAACTAGCATATTAGAATGCTTTCTGAAGGACTTATGATGCTGAAAATGTTTGGTTTGTTATTGCATGAACAAATTACATATGCACATTGTATTAAAATGTATTAAAATACGTATAAATGTATTAAAATATTACAGTTTTAGAGGGTCATTTATTAAAGAAATGCCACTTTGGTGAGCATAACAGACTTTCAACAATCTTTATAAATCCCTACAATAAAAACCTTTAATATTAATTCTTGATGACTCATATAATATGTAATATTGTATGTAATATTGTTAATATTTATTAATATTAGAGTGGAAAGAATGAGAATATTTACAGTTATGAACATGCACCCAAAACTTTCTATTTAGCATAACTGGAATAAAAAACGGGTCTAAATGGGAAAATGTTCTATGGTTAAAAACCAGGTTTAAGGTCCTTCACAATCAATTGTAAGTCCTGCAGTAAATGTAGTTTTATCTGACAAAACCCAAAAGAATAATAGGTTTGTATCATTGAGTTTTCTAATTCAAGGATAAATTAAAGCTCTTATAGTGTGATCTACACCACACATTTCAACTAAATAACATTTAGTAATTTAGCAGACACTTTTGTCCAAAGCGACTTATTGAGGAGGCATTCAGTGATTCAACAGGGAAAGGCAATGCACACAAGAAGTGCTAATTATACAAGGGAACTGTTAGGTCCAATCAATCCCAATTCTTTCCCTTAGCTCTTCCCCTTACCCCTCGTTTTGTGCGTTCACGTAAAGGGGTAGGGGTGTCCCAATTCTCTTTAGCTTGAAGGCGTAGGGCTAAGGGGAAGGGCTAGATACCCCTTCAAACTGAGATTTTTCAGCACCACACTCGAAACCAAAGGGTAAGAAAATTTCCCAGAATACACCAGCTAAAACAGCAGCATGGCTGCACACGGAAAGAGATGCACAAATTAGTATTTTTTTGTCATTATTAAGAAGTTTTACAACAAACTAGGACGTTTTAATACATTAATAACCACGTTTTACCGTCATGTTTAAAAACAAAATGCTAAAATAAAACCCGCTTAATTTCACTGTCTATAATCCATAATAATAACTCCTGTATAGTAGTCCCACAACATTCTAACACTCGAATCCCCTGTCAGTTTACATGAATATGGCCACGGTGTAAATGCACAGTACAGTTACGATCTTATTGCCACATTATATGTATGATAACATGATATATGCCTTCAGTGATTCAAATGAAGATAAAGACCAAAAATAACACAACTGGAATAACTACAGCAGTCGCGATCGTCTGATCTCATAAGAAGCAAGAAATCGTGATGGAATATGATGACGTGTGCAGATGCTGTAGTGCTGTCCCAATTCTTAAGCATGTCGCACACCAGAAGCGACACTCGGCGGCGCGCCACACAGCGCCATACATTTCAGAATTCTAAACATAGGTTTCTATTAGGGTACACACACCGGCGCCGCAAGTCGGCGGCTGTCCGCAGCGCCCAGCCACGACTCAGGACACTTCATTTCTCTGCCGCGCCACAGAGCGCCATCTGATTAGTTTCATGCTAAATATCATGCGAATGTCCGTGTCTGGTGTGTGATACTTTTAACTGTCATGTGCGCGCCATGTCGCGGCGCTTCCGGTGTGCGACCTGCTTTAGGGATACATTTTGAAGCCCTTCCCCTTCACACTGTTTCAAGGGGAAGGGGTAGGGGTACAAAAAATAGAATTGGGATTGGGCCTTAGTGCTCAGAGAATTAAGTGCTAGAGTAAGGAAGAGGGAGTGTTCTTTTATAGAGAGAAGACTGTTTCTACAGATGGTTTGTCAAACCCACTTACCTGTGTAAAGCACATTTCATAAATGCTACTTTTTTTTTGTCTGGTGCAAAAACTGGTGCAAGTGTCAGTTAAAGTGTGAAAGAGATGAAAGATGAAGAGTGTGAGATGAAAGAGTGTTTTCTACAGGTGGTTTGTTAAGCCCACTTACCTGTTTGAGGCACACTCAGAAGAATTGCATAATGTTTTAAGGGTGGAACGTAGAAGATATGGGTTTTTAGATGTTGTTCAAATGATACTAGTGAGTGAGCAGTCTTTTTTATAAGAATTTAAAAAGGAGGCCACTTCATTAAAAAGGGTGTCATTGTCTATAAGTCATATGACATTGGAGCAATGCTTGTTAACTAAAGCCTGTCAAACTTAGGTCCTTTTAGAACATCATTTTGATAATTGAACGTATGCAACAACATTGCTCTGCTGTCTTCCAAATCCTTTGCATCTCAAAACATTTTTCTGTTATGCCAACAAATCAACGAAACATATGATCCATAAAAGGTGTAACCCAACACTTGAGAGTGAGTTTTATATTTCAAACATCAGGGTGGAGCCCTTTCAGCATTACATGAAAGTGGTGTGTCGTTTAAAACCGTGACACCACAATGTGAAAGCTCAGTTCCAGTTCTCCAGCATAGCATTTAGACTCGAGACAAACGAAAGAGTTTAGAGTTTAGAAAAGGATGGAGAGGAGAAAGAGAGGCGAGGTGAGCCAAGAGGGATGATGCTGGAAGATTAGAAAGATGAGACAGTTAAACCTTCATCCTCCCCCTGTCAAGGCACATTCTGCACCATTTGTTTTGCGTTTAGTACAAGTGTGTAGGACTTACAAGCTATCAATTATGTGATCACGTGCTCTGCAAGATTTTCAATACACGCGGTCTGGACTCTTTTGTCATGTCAGATTATCCGATTGAAGAATTGCTCTGTCATTAGGTGTTGGAGACACTCCTGCGGATCATATAAATGACAGGGGATCATCCTAAATGCTCACGTCCCGAGACCATTCAGGAAAAACAGACTCTTCCACAAGTTGCTCAATTGGCAAGGGTTGTTAAAAGGTTAACTTAAGAAAAAACAAATGAACCGCTGAGGCAGTTCAAGTCCTACTATTTGTGCTATTTTGAAACATAACAATGATATTATTGTGTGTATATGTATATATATATATATATATATATATATATATATATATATAGATATAGATATAGGTATATCTATCCTAAAGGGATAGTTCACACGAAAATAAATGTAGCTAGCACCCATTAACTTCAAAAGAATTTTTATGTCCTACGATGGAAGTTGATCGGTATCAGCAACCAGTATTCTTTAAAATATATTTCAAGAGTTTACACTTAGCTAATGATTGATTATACAGCTTGTTTGGCATGCTGTCCTGGGAGAGAGCCCTGAGCTCATAAGATCCTTAAGCCTGGGGCTCCCTACCGTTTGCAATGCAAGAGGGGAGTTTGAGTTCAGGTAGATCTCGAGAACTCCCCTGCTGTAGTAGCTAATGAACAGATAGTGATTGCTTTTAAGAGATAACTACTTACTAGGAGCATGTCTATGGTGCTGATTTAGATTAGTCAATTAACTTAAGTTGCATGTTTTTTGGATGGTGGGAGGAAACCGGGAACCCGGGGGAAACCCATGTGAGCATGGGGAGAACATGTAAACTACGCACAGAAACGTCGGCTGGCTTGGTAAGGACTAGATCCAGTGACGTTTTTGCTGTGAGGCAACAGTGCTAACCACTGGGCTACCATGCCACCCATCTAGGAAAGGAAGAAGAGTAGGGGTGGAAGGGGGGATTCTTCAAAACGAAGATGGCTGTTATATGAAACTTAGGCTATTTATAGTGGCTTAGGAATCGTCTGATTGGTGAATCATAAATTGAATAATGCGGGGCAGGCTGCAAGCAGTCATAAGCGCATGATCCTCTTGAAATTAGTTTATAAATAAACTTCACTTAATTGTGATCAGCAGAAGATAGAAACTCATAAAGATTTAAAACCACACGAGGGAGCACAAATGATGAGGTCATTTTTCATTTTTGGGTGAATTAACCCTTTTAATTTTTTCACATGCAAAACAAAATACTACTATACTGTTGTTACACTCAATGGCATTTAGTTTCTGTAAATCATTGTAAAATATATCATTGTTGCAGTTCAAATACCATTAAAAAGTATTATTATTTTTATTAATACATGTTAGAATAAGCAGCTGTTTAATTTTTTACATGAGTACATCTGTGTGGTCAATGACAACATAACACTTTATTAGCCACGTTTTTACGTTTTTTTAATAAAATTGTATTTGTAAAGTTTTCATTCGTTCATTCATTTTCCTTCAGCCTAGTCCCTTTATTCATCAGGGGTCGCCACAGCGGAATGAACTATTCCAGTATATGTTTTACACAGCGGATGCCATTCCAGCTGCAACCCAGTACTGGGAACCCCCAGCCCCCCATGTCTTTGGACTGTGGGGGAAACCCACACAAACACGGAGAGAGCATGCAAACTCCACAGAAAAATGCCAACTGACCTAGCCGGGACTCGAACCAGCGACCTTCTTGCTGTGAGGCGACAGTGTTTACCACTGCACCACCGTGTCGCCCCTTGTAAATAGTATTTTATATATAAAATGTATTTGAAACTAGTTAATAAAGATCCTTTTTTATGCATATAAGATCACTTTTTCACCAAAATGGTACGTCAAATTAAGCCAATAATGGATGATTGAAATACATGCAACTTTGATTAGATGATTTATTTATTATTATAATTTCGTAAGTTCATTGTTAAGTCATACAGTCACTTAAAAAATATATTTGCACACTTAACCACATTTAGAAATGAACTGGGACATATATAAAATAAATACATTATAAATCGGCATCATTTTTGCACTGTGAGTTTTTAACTTCAATATTTATTCAAGCCACTGTCTGCTTGTGTGTCTTTGTTGGCATGGTGATCTAACGGCTAGTTCATAGTCTGACCTGCTGTCAGTTACAACGACAAACTCATTGTCTTCAGTATCACTTCATTTATTTGTTCAACACTAGTGAGAAACTGTTTCACTTTCATGCTTCTCAAATTAAATATTTTTTCATTCCTATGATAATTCAGCTTGCCCTAAAATTGGTTTTGTTGAAGACAATGGCTCTGTACAACTTTGATTTGATTAAATCTAGACTACCACTGCAAATCAACTACCAGAAAATCTCAATCTCAATAACTCTCAAATGCCAAAGACAATTAGAATTGAATAGACTGTCACACAGCTCAAGTAAAAAAGTCTTAGCACTAAATAATAAGAGACTTGTGGGCAGATTTGAGAGTTTCTTGGGTTCTTTTGCCGGGTTCTCAGTTGCATGATCGCCATGAACACTCAAAATGTTTTTTTTTCTGCTTGTTTAAACTACTTATTTGAAACCAAACAATTCTTACGTTTTTTTTTTTGTGGGGGACATCTTGTTTTATCTTCAATCCACTTAATTTTGTAAAAATAATTACGTTAACACAATTGATTTGTGTTGGGACAACATGAAAGAATTGTGTGGAACCCAGCCTTTTTTTTTACAGTAAATCCCTTCATAGAACTAAGATTGAGTTTAAGAATAAAAACACAACTCTTCTGTCAGACTATTGCTTGCTTTATTTATTTTGATTAAGTTTTGCTCTATTGCATATTTTTCTGATCATGCAAAACACAATCTAGTTTCTGTTCAGAAAAACTGGTCATGATGGAGTGCTGACCATTTATTTAGGATTTATTTAGGCCAACACAAAAATTGGAAGTTTGTCAATTTTCATTTCCAAGAATTCACACTTAGATAATGCTCAACTATGATCAGGTTTGGCATGCTGTCCTGAGAGAGAACCCTGAGCTTGGAGATAGATGAGCCCAAGGTTCCCGCCTGGTCAATGAGAATTAGGAGGGATACGAGATCAAGAGTTTCTCGAGTGCCCCGTTTGTACTTTGGCTAATATGATGGTGCTGATTGATTCAATGTGAATGTGTTAAACGATTATGACTGTTATTGCGATTTATTGATGTGCATTTTTTTAGACTGTGGGAAACCGGAGGATCCGGGGAAAACCCATGCAAACACCGGGAGAACATGCAAACTCCACGCAGGGAATGCCGACTGGCTCAATTAGAACTTGAACCTATGGCCCTCTTGCTGCGAGGCAGCAGCGCTAGCCGCTGAGCCACTGTGTTGCCCGATCATGGAAAGAGGAGGAGGAAGAGGAAGAGAAGGATGGGCGGGGGGGTTTAGGTAGAATATTTGTCATGATATTTATATTGATGCATTTATTGGGTTAAATTGCTACTTTTTACTGTCCTTCAATGTGTTTTTGGTAATTATCAATGCATTGTCACTTTAATTCAGCGTGAGCAGTGCGGCAAAAATAGACCCAGCGCCAAAACTATCGCGGCACTGCCGCCTCGTGCTGACGCGCTGCTTATGCATGCAGTATGAAAGCTCTAATCTGTTAACATGGATGCCGAAAAAACACCCACTGCTCAAGCCTTGCTCATGCGCTACTCGTGCTTATGGTGTGAAACAGGCTTTACTCTCGACCAGGAGTGTTGCTAAACATAAAGCTCTACTTGGGCATGCTGTCTCCTAAAAAAAGTGTTTGTGGGAATGAGTGTGTACGGATATTTCCTAGTGATGGGTTGCGGCTGGAAGGGCATTCGCTGCATAAAACATATGCTGGATAAGTTGGCAGTTCATTCCGCTGTGGTGACCCCAAATTAATCTAGGGACTTATCCGAAAAGAAAATGGATGAATAAAGGAATGTTAACAACCAGGAATCACACCGGGAGAAGAGTAGAGCGTCAGGGTCCAGTAGGAGCAGTGCATGAGGCATGCGGGTATTGTTTTCTGCACACATGCATCAAAGATGCATCAGTTTGCTTTTTGATTTAACTACATTGCTTTCACCAGCGTTGGTTCGGTTGCAAATAGAGAATAATGTCTTTATTCCGGGATTACTATTCATAATAAATACACTTACTCTTACACTTACATTTACTGGGGCACTGGCAATTTTTACTGGGGCACGTTCCCCAGTAAATTGGGCCCCTGCTTGACTGTTCACTGAGAGAAAATGAAAGTAAAACTAATCTGAATAGTACTTTAAATGTCGACTAGGTGGCTGGCCAAAATCACAAGTGGCTAGACGAGACTGCATAACAATGATAGAGGCTCAAAAATATATGTTTTGGCGGGCCAAATCTCTTTATATTTCTGACGTCAGTTGCGAGCCGGAGGGAGCAGGAAGCCGGGCCACAAATAGCCCGCGGGCCGGCAGTTTGAGACCCCTGTTGTAAAACGTGACCAACAGAAAAAAAGCAGACTTGTGGTTAAAAGCGGTTAAGTCTAAAAGCTTTTAAAGCTGATTTTACTGTAGCCCTGTGCTCTTGTTATCAGACTGACAAAAGTACATCTCAAAGTGATAGTTCACAAAAATAAAGCTTTCTTCTGTTGAACATAAAAGAAGATATTTTGAAGAATGTTTAGAATGAAAGATAACAAATTATCACAGATTTTCCATTTCTGGATGAACTATCCCCTTAATACCAGGTGTAAACTGGTCTTTTGACAATTATATTGGTTATATCCTTCTTTTATTTCCTTGTATATACTGAGGCCTTCAGTGTGTTTGCAGCTGAAGTGACAAACGGTGATATATTTTTTTTAATACTGACCTGCTTGTCAGTTTTCCCCTAGCATTTTTTCACCACTCAGAACATTATGCTCCCTCACTTATTTATTTTTTTAAATTTGGCTGACATGCATCCACATATTTTTAACTAACCACCCAGGTGAATGACCCTAGACGGGGAACAGCGTAACCTAAACGCACACACACTGGCACACACACACCCTCAGCAGTGGATTAAAGACAAAGACATCACTCCGGTCGTGCTCTGCTGCCTGTCAAGTCCTCCAGGAACTCTTTTATTCCTCGCGGTCCGCTGCGCCTGTAGAACACATTGTCTAGCAAAAATTTCAACCTGCAGCCCCCCCCCCCTCTTCAATACATCACATGACCTGACCATCAGCCAATCAGACACTGAAAAGGGGATTAGGTCATGATGAGGCGGCAGGCCCATTATGTGGGAGGGGAACTGTGTGGGCGAGCGGAGGTGTTGTTGGGCGCTGGGTGTCACCTGAGATCTGGCGAGTTCTTGTTGAAGTTTATGTTGTAGGTGCCAGACTGGGGAAGGTATTAGGCATTCCACCGTAATCTGTCTTTTCATTGATCATCTAATAGTTTCATTAGAATAAAGAGAAGAAATGAAACACAAGCACATAATCAGAGGCAGTGCACAGGGGCGGGTTGCGTTTCGGTAATGCTCACATTCCACACTTAAAACACCCAGCCTACACACACATCTATACATGCCGGAAGCTAAGAGCTACAGCGTTTCATGCTTGAGAAATGAAGTGAGAGGGTTGTTCAGTGTTTGCATTCAATTGTATTGTATAGATGTGATGTAATGTAATGTAATATGCATATTAAGAGTAATCCTTTATAGATTCGACGCAAATTACATTCATTCATTCATTTTCCTTAAGCCTAGTCTCTTATTTATCAGGGGTCGCCACAGCGGAATGAATCGCCAACTATTCCGGATTATGTTTTACACAGCTGTTGCCCTTCCAGCTGCAACTCGGTACTGGGAAACACCTATACACTCTCACATTCACACACACACTCATACACTACAGTCAATTTAGTTTATTCAATTCACCTATAGCGCATGTCTTTGGACTTTGGGGGAAACCAGAGCACCCGGAGGAAACCCACGTGAATACGGGGAAAACATGCAAACTCCACACAGAAACGCCAACTGACCCAACCGAGGCTTGAACCAGTGACCTTCTTGCTGTGAGGCGATTGTGCTAGCCACTGCACCACCGTGCAGCCCATTATTTTCTCAGTCTTCACTTTCATGAGAAGGAAAACATCCCAATCATGCTTTAATCAAAAGTTGCCAATAACTGCATGTAAATAAATCTTTATCACCTCCCAAATGCCCTGAATGTCACTTTTAATCAATTCAATATCTCTTTGCTGAATAAAGGATATTGATTTCCTTTAAAAAATGGCAGACTCCAAACCTTTGAATGGTAGTGTACTATATATCTGTTTGAGATTAGTAATTAGATCCCTTGGGCTTAATTGGCATGCTTCAGTGTCATTGTCTGTACAATGTGTTGAACATTTAGTAAATGCATTGTACAAGTCAATGAATTGCTCAGCACCAGCTAAACAAGTTTGTCTGCTGATATGCATTGGTTACACTGAAAGACTGAAATCTCTGAATCTCTATATTATATACAGTTGTAAAACCGAGGTTTTGCAAGAGGCCTCAGTCTAATATGAAATGTGCAAAACATGAGAAATACATGAGAATGTTATTTTTTATATATGTAAGGATGTTAAGAATATTTAATCAGTACAAAAAACATTTAACACATGTAATGGACCTCAGAGTAACATTAATGTATTGAGACGATGATTCTTGTGTATAGCCAAGACATGTTGTATATAACGTTCTTCTTTCTTTTCTTTTTTTATGTGCATGATTGGTGCATTTCGCTCCTTAAATGGATCGTTCACCCCAAAATTCTCACTTTCACTTGAGTTTTTTTTTTCAAGACTGTTGGAAACCTATAACCATTGACTTCCATAGTATTTGTTTTATCATCGATGGTCATCAGTGGTTACAAGTTTTCAGCATTTTTGTGCTCAACAGAAGAAAAAAAAAAACTAAGTCAAAGTGAGAAAATGATGACAGAATGAAATTGTTTGATGGGATGAATTACCCCTTTTAGACATTAATGTAATATCTGGAGCCACTGGTAATAATTTTATTATGCCTGGTTATCACTTTTGAGTTATCACTCTTTTGTTTAAAACTGTGATAACTGTGATGTGCTCACATAATCAGACACTACTACTTTTGTAACAGATTTAATATCGTATCTTATATATTAATATATTGAATATTTTGAACTTATAAATTCAACTTTATTTAGCACCTCAAAACAATCACTCCAGAGTTTGTTTTCTGTCAGGCCAAGACAAATGTTGTTCAGCCGTTCTCAGACTGATTGTTTTGATGCAGATCTGAGCATGATTGCCATGTTGATATATGAACCAGTTTGTGGAAGACAATACACCAGGATCTAAAACTAATGGTTTAAGCATGTGTGAATATGCCCAAAAAAATAATGAATTTCAAATTCTCAAATGACTGTAATTAGTTTTTGTCTGGAATTGTACTTAACTAAGTAGTTTTCATAATGTGTATTTTATCTTAACTTGAGTACATTTTGAGTTCTGTCTGTACTTTTACTCCACTATTTTCCTCCAACTACTTTATTTTTGTAATATTCCACAATGATTGGTTAAGATGAAAAACCAGTCCTGTGATTCCTGTCCGATCAAATCACACATGGAAAAATCACATCAAACAAACCGACCTCGGAACATGGACACCTTATAAATGCAGCAAACATGTACAGTGTGAAAGCATTAAAAGTGTCCAAGAATAATGTGAAATTGATATGACAGAGACATTTAGATTGCATGTCACTGATGAGAAGATGAATGACACCTACAGTACTGTATGATGACTATAATCACCAAATGGCCTTAAACAACAGCTAAATGCACTACAGAACGTTTTCAGATTGCATGTTTCCTATCAATTCTGCATTAGACAGTTTCTGGACACTTATAGCTTATAAGTTTATAAGTGCATAACCTAAGCATTAATTTATTGTCGATTTTACCTGATAGGTTATGCAGTTTTCGTTTCACATATAAACACATCACATTGTACTCACAGCCTAATACTCACTTCTCATGAGTACTTTTAGAAGCGCTACTTTCCTCTTATACTCACTCACTAACTCACACACTTTACTTCAGCTTAGGGTGTTTTCACACCTACCTTATTTAGTTTGTTTGAATCGCACTAGAGTTCGTTTCCCTCTTGGTGCGGATCATGTGTAAATGTAGCAATCGCACTCGAGTGCGCACCAGAAGCGAACCAAAAAAGCTTTCAAACAAACCCTGGAGCAGTTCGTTTGTGGTGAGAACATGATTCGAAATAAAACAGACCCAACCACAAAAAGTACTGAGCCTTTTTGCACTAATCCAGCTGCTGTAGTCGGATGAGCTGTCCAATCTTATGGGCTGTGGAGGAAAAATATTTGTTGACAGAGCTTTACCATCAATTGTAAACAGAGAGAGAGAAAAAGAGAGAAACATTACCTGATGGATCGTTGGTAATATTTCTGGAAGATGATCATGTCGCAGTTTAGTTAAATTAGTTCATGCCTCCTCCTGAAGTGACTTGCGATGCGCCTTTGTGGTTTGCAATGCATTAAAACATTGTTTCTCAGCCACAGCCATGCTTCATTCTCAAAATGTATAGTTCATCTAAAGTGATGTATACAAACTATATATATATATATATATATATATATATATATATATATATATATATATATATATATATATATATATATATATATATATATATATATATATAGTAAGTATGCTGTGACCAGGGACACAATCAGCCAGCGCACTCTTTCCTCCCAGGGGCCACCCCTGTGTCCAACCCAATATGATTTGTTGTTGATATTGTTAATTTAAATGTACTTATATAAATTCACAATATTTCAATAAATAAATTAATTAATAAAAAGAAGGTCGCTGGTTCGAGCCTCGGCTGGGTTAGTTGGCATTTCTGTATGGAGTTTGCATGTTCTCCCCATGTTCGCGTGGGACATGTGGTACAGGTGAATTGGGTATGCTAAAATTGACCGTTGTGTATGAGTGTGTGTGAACGTGTGTATGGATGTTTCCCAGTGATGGGTTGCAGCTGGAAGGGCATCCACTGCGTAAAAAATATGCTTGATAAGTGGTGGCCCCAGATTAATAAAGGGACTGAGCCGAAAAGAAAATGGCTGAATGATTAAATAAATAAAACTAAATAAATAAATAAAATGCAGTCACTAAATTATTGTGGATCGATCGGCGCCACCGACATGACGCAGCTGATTCACTGAGATTTTTTTAATGAAAATGTTGTTTTATCCGATTGAAAACCACACACACACAAAAAAAGATGCATTTTGAAATCAGCTTTTCAGATTCTAGTTTATTTAGCTCGTGGTTGACTTACGAGGGCCAAAAATCTCAATGAATTTGTGGATGTATTTTGCGAAAAGGTACATCAATAGAAGAAGATGTATTAATAATATTGTGGCTAAAAAAGGAACATGGATAAATGATATTTTTAGGATCTAGTGTGTGTGTGTATGCAGTAATACCTTTTGTTCAGTTTGTTACAGTAATTTGTAATTCTGTTTTTTTAAATTAATTCATTATTCTTCATTAATTTAGACATGGCATATACTGTATGCTGTACAATAAAAGCATGCGAAAAATGACTGACCTGAAGTGTTTTTAAACTAAATATTGATTTTTATTTGGTTTGCACATGTTCTTGCTGAATTATTTCAAGGAATAAATTGCAATATTTAAAAATAATAATAATAAAATTCATTAAAACCACATTCATTCATTTACCAGAAACAACAATATAACAGTACTCATTATTCACAATATATACACAATTCATTATTTTTTTGTGTGCCACTCCAAGATTTGGAGTGGCCTTTTCTGGCCACCCCTAAGAAACTTTTCTGGGGGCACAACTGGTCCCTCCATAGTAAAAAGGGACATTTTGTGTCTGCCGGTGTGTTTACTTGTGGGAGTTCCATTGGCATTTTCCCGCATTTTAATTCTGACCATTTAAAAAGCAGTTTAGGAAATACATTCTATAACATCTGGCCAATGAGTGGTGTGGATTTTGTCACATGACTGCATTTTGGTGTTTTTTCAACTGGTTCGGATCAAAGCAATTAGTGTGGTGTGAAAAGGACCCCAAAACAGCAGAAAAATGCTACAATGTATCATTTGTTGCCCTGGACCAAATGAACCGAACCCAAGGTGTGAAAGCACCCTTAGTTTCTGATTTAGTATCTGATTTTTTGTGGGGTCACCACAACAGAATGAACCACCAATTACTCAATATGCAATATGTTTTATGCAGCAGATGCCCTTCCTGCCACAACCCAGCACTGAGAAAACACTAACCAGTAAACCCCCAATGCTGGGAAACACTAGTTCACCTTTACTGCATGCCTTTTACTGTACTTTCACTACATTTTGTGGTAATTTATGGTAGTTTGGATAAACTGGAGCACCCAGAGAAAATCTACGGGAAAGTGCAAACTCCACACAGAAATGGCACCTATGTAGCCCAGCTGGGACTCGAACCAAAAAACTTCTTGTTGTGAAGCAACAGTGCTAACCACTGAGTCACTTAATCGAATGATATTTTACATGAGTGTGTTTTTTTCAGTACTCTTTCCACCACTGCCAAAAAAATTAATAAAAACACTTCAGACAGAAGGTAGTAATAAAACAGGGCGGAGCTTTAAGTGGATGTTAGCGGTGCAAAGGGGGCGCTACTGTTGACCATACTTTCATCTACCCGGCATCAGGTTCGGCGTGTGAGGGGGTCTGTACAGTCTGTACATATCCCGCCGAAACCAATATGGCTTTCCTCACACCACACAAAAGGACCCCTGAGTAGGGCTGTCCTACATGCGCCTGTAGTGAGGGAAGGGGCGTTGGGGATCGGGCCGGGACATGGGCAACCATGGCGGGCGGGGATGCAGGAGAGAGCCCTTGGGCTTAATTGGCAGCGTGTGCTCCGCTGGAGACCATTGTTCAGGTAAAAGAGGCTTAGCATCGCAGCATGCTAACAGCACACCGAGGCCGCTTTGACACGCGTATGGAGCGTAATCTGGATGGAAGGGGGGCAATTTTCTCTGAGGGAGGGGGCTTGGAAATAATGAAGAGAGGAGGGGATCCAGGACCCCTGTGAAGAAGTCAAGGGCTCTGTTGACTTTGTTTTGACTTTACATCGACATGTGATTCTCAGTTAATTGGTCTGAGGACGCTTGGCGAACAAGACGCTGCTTTTACTTACTGTACAGCCAGTTTTATATCATATCAGTACTTTTTTTACTAATTGATTTCATTAAAGACAAATCTAAACACTGTTGAAAGCTGAAATATGATATACTTCTCATAGCGGTAACTGTTGCATTACTTTAGATCAGGGGTGCCCAAACGTTTTTGTTTGAAGGACCACAAACCAAATATTGAGAGCTGTGGGCCAGAGCTGTCATTATTAATTTCCTAATTTATTTTATAATGTTTAAAAATAAACTGAAAACTTTACTTTAAATCATATTAACTAAAGCAGTATTATTTTCAATTATAACTTATTACAATAAAAACATAAACAATTTAACTTTTAAGCTGAATCTGCCTTGGCCTTCATTTGCTCACTGATGTCTTTGCATTGTGCTCTATCCGTCGGGTGACAGTACGTAAAATACTTATTTACAACATTTTATTGAAACATTTCATTTCAGTTAGTTTTTTTTTTTTTTTGTAGCTTAGCGTTAAAACAAACAAACAAACAAACAAAAAAGCTTATATTAAATTAAAAATCACAGTCTCTAAACCATTCTCAAAATTCTCCCTCTCCTCAGATTTGATGGTGGGACAAATCTAAGCTTACCATGGGCCAACTTTGGTCCGCGGGCCCTAGTTTGGGCATCTCTGCATTAGATACTAAAAGTATGCTAATATATGTTTGGTTTTTAAGTAACTTTTCTGTTGTTCTCCTTATTGTTATGGACCTATGTTTCAGACCCAGAGATATCCATCAAAAATATCTGAAAAAAATTATCATTTAAAAGATTATGGTTTGATCATATAAATGCAGTCTTGCTGACCAAAAGATATTTATATATCAGCCTGATCTCACAAGGAAACGTAACTATTTTACATTTTGTCATTTTAGTGGCTAAATTTGTATGAAAATGTACAATTTTGAAAAGGAGGCATGGCACCAAACTCCACTTCTAAACCCAACCATCATTGGGGGATGAGCAAATCATACAAAATTGTCATACCTGTCAACCCTCCCATTTTTCCAAGGATTTTCCCATATTTCTATCTCACTATGAATCTCGTAAAGGTATTTCCCTGTATTACTCTCATATGCTTTATCTGTCTATGAAGGGTGGCAATAAACGCTGAATATACGCAACCCCTACCGCCGAACCACTAGGGGATGCCCCAAGCTCTTAAATGTGAGTCTGTTCTGTACTTTCATTTTATTTAGGCATGAAAACACTTTTAAATATGTATAAAAGCAGCAGGATTCTCAATCCTCAAAACAGTCAGTTCATGTAGCGGTGCGTTACTCAGACATGCTCCATAGTGATAAATAGACGCTATTTTCCAAATGGATTCTGTACACACTATTTAAAGCAGAACGAATATGGACATAAACGGCCATATACACATAATAATATTAATAATAATAATATCTAACGATGTCGATCTTGGTGGTTTTATTTTAAACACAATTTTGTCTTTAATAGGCATACAAATTTAGGAAAGCATCAAAACGTATTATTGTTTCATCTGTTCATTTACAATGCTTTAGAAGAACATATTTAGCTATTAGGAGATTTTTTTGTATTATTATTTTTTGGGTGAGGTGTGGGGGGTACCTTATTTTCACATCCCAATGTTGACAGGTACGCATGTAAAAATGTATGAATGAGATCATATAAATTCATACGAATTAGCCACTAAATCAAAAGTTAGGAACAACCTAAACACTTCCTTTGGGATTATATATTTTTTGTCTACCATGTATATTTATTTACCTTGGTATTTATCTCAAAGACTGTAGTGTAATAAACATTATAATACCATTATATTTGTATTTCCGATTAGCATCTTTCTTTGCACATTCTAATTTATTTAATATGATTTTTATGTTTTATCTTGATAAGTTTCAATACCAAGCCTTCATTTATACATGTCCCAATAATCACAAACACACCCAAACATCAAGCCTTTAACTAGTTTAGCGACCACTTAACATATCTAACAGGTTGCAAGCCCCCATGAGTCCAGTTTGTTGGCCAACAAATCTTGAGCAGCAGTGTCTGGTTATTAGAGCCCTCGGTGGGGAGCAGCTCAGGAAAAAAGGGCCGGTACTCAGAGACAGCTGGGCCGGGGCAGAAGGGTTAGACGCCCAGGTATCTCCACCTGTACCTCCATCATCACCAGCCCTGAGAGAAGGCAATTAATTCTCCAACTGCGGAACGAGGGAGGGCTGTTACCGGGTGGAGGGTCAGATGGTGTGTGTGTATGGCGGTGAATTAATATATTAGAGTGTTTACTGAAGTGTGTATCAATGCATGTATGAACTTAAGGGACTTTGATATGTCTGGTTGAGTCAGAATAGGATTTGTGTGTTGTGTTGAAGTCTTTTGATTAGTTAAGCCCCTGACACTCCTCTTCACTCCCACTGTCTGAGTGTGTCAGCAGGGGTCACACACTCCCACACAAACACACACACACTCACTGCTCCTATATGTGCTCCACTTATACATTAACATTCATTTAGCAGACACCTCCAGCAAAAGCCATGTGCAAGTGCATGAAATCCAAACACCCAGCATTGCTCCAAAACTAGTTATTTAATATTATAATACTTTTAGGAAGCCAACATGTCAGGTTAAAATCAATTCACTTTATTCATCAAGTATTTATATGCATATATGAACAAGCAATGTAAAAAAGAAGAAGGTCGCTGGTTTGAGTCCCAGCTGGGCCAGTTGTAATTTCTGTGTGGAGTTTGCATGGGTTTCCTCCAACATAGGCTCATTCTATAAACGTAGCCCTACATACGTTTCTGGAGATCTCAAATTATGTAGCCAGACGCACATATGGCTGCAATTTGTCTTTAAAACTAATGCTACGGGGTCGCATGACAGCATTACTTTTCTTGTTTACCAGCTGACCGCTTATCTCCATGTGGATGGCTTTTCCACTGCTCGACATGTACATCGGCAGACTTAAGACGCAGAGGGGAGTTGACTGAGACAGCGGGGTTCGAGTCTGGTGAAGAACGGTTCCAGAAAGCAGATAAGACAAAAGCCAAAAAATAAAATGAACAAGTAAATAACAGGGTGAGAATGTGGTAAAATCTGAAAACGTAGTAAAAGTCAGGCTACCGTGGGGGCAGCATTGGTTGGGTTTAGGGAAGGGGTAGGGGTCGATCTGTTGGTCAGTCAGTTAGTCAGTCAGTCGACAGCGGCCACTGGTGGATATACGCAAGAACAGCAGGCGCAAACAGCACTCGCAAGAGAAATTTGAGATCTCAAAAAGCATACACAGCGGCCTCTGGTGCATTCGTCAAAACAATAACTGCAAATTAATGTACCTCCTGGGACATATTTGGCGATCTTCAAAAATGTATATAGGGGTACATAATCAGAATGAGCCTGGGTTGGTTTCCTACTGGAGCTCCGGTTCCCTCCACAGTCCAAAGACATGCTGTATAAGTGAATAGGATGAACTAAATTGGCCTTAGTGTATGAGTATGTGTGTGAGATTGTGTGGGTGTTTCCCAGTACTGGGTTGCCGCTGGAAGGGCATCCTTTGTATAAAACCTATGCCAGAGTAGTTGGCGGCTCATTCCGCTGTCTTGACCCCTGATAATTCAGGGACAAAGCCAAAGAAAAATGAATGAATGAATTGATGAAAGATGTCTTGTCAATCGAGAGACAATGATTCCTCCCCACCACTGACAAGTTTTTATGGTAATGTTTTAGATGTATTACGTTGACAGAAGCCTTTTAGCACATGTTCAAAATGAGTTACAGGACTTCTGGGTCCCATGTGTGCGAAATATAAAGATCAGATCACATGTTAGAAAGGAGTCCATCAGATCACATGCAAAAATGAAAAAGTATGCAGCTAACAGTTAGGCCGAATTCCAGTTCAATTCTTTTACCCCTAGCCCTTCACCTTGGCCCTTGAAACAGAGTGTGAATGGGAAGGGCTTCAAAATTTACCCCTAAGAAATGGGACACCACAACAGCACTTGCACATGCCATTGTGAGCTCATACTTCATATGAGATCGACAATGGTGACTGCTGTAGTTATTCCAGTTGTGGTTTCTTCAGGAAATCACTGAAAGCAACAATATCATGTTATCATAACAATATAATGTGTCAATAAGATCATAACTCATCTTTGTAAACACACAAAACAACATTAACATTATACCAACACTGAAAAAAGCTGATTCTCAGCCACTAGACTTTTCTGACAGGGGATTCCAGTGTCAGATGTGAAAGTATGTTTTGAGACTACTGTACAGGAGTTATTATCAGGGATTATAGATAACGAAATTTAGCGGGGTGTTTTAAAATAGTTTTTTTTTAAAGCATGACAGTAAAAGTGGAATGCTGTTATTAATGTATTAAAACATGCTAGTTTGTTGTACAAATTTGTAAAAATGACAAAAAATACTAATTTGTGCATCTCCTTACTTCCGGGTGCAGCTATGCTGGTGTTGTGGCTGGTGTATTTTGGGAAATTTTATTGCCCCTTGAAAATCTCTCTTTCGAGGGCTATCTAGCCCTGCCCTTAGCCCTACACCTTCAAGCTAAAGCAAATTGGGACACCCCTACCCCTTCATGTGAACACACAAATTGAGAGGTAGGGGTAAGGGGAAGGGCTAAGTGGTAGAATTGGAATTGGGCCTTAGTGTACTGTAAGTGCTGAGTTGCGGCTGCAGGGGAACAGGGAACAGGGACTAAGCAGAAGGAAAATAAATGAATGTTTTGACCCTTTTGAATTTCATCGAGATGGAGAAGTTAGTGAGAGAGGTTTACCTTTTCATGCATAGAAAATTTTAGTTGTGATCTGCATTGGCTAATGACCAGTATCAATCCCCCCTATGCGAGCACTATGCAAGGTATGGCCCCTACAGTGGGGGAAAAAAGTATTCAACATGTCAACACACCTTTTTCTTTTCTGGGAAAAATATTCTAAAGAAGTTGTTGATATGAAATTGAACCAGATTTTGGTAAAATACCAAACAATATAAACATTTATAAATATATATTTAAATATATATATTATAAATATACATTTATAATATAAATTTGTGTTTTATTTTGAATTCAAGTCAGGTGATTGGCTGAACCAATCTACAGCTTAATTTTCTTTCTCTGAAAGCATTTTAAAGTTTGCTTGGCTGTGTTTTGGATAATTGCCTTCCTGAAATGTCCACCCTGGTTTCATCCTCATCATCCTGCTAATGTAGATGTTGGACTGAAGCAGCTAATATTCATTTACAATGATGAAAGGCAGAGGATTGCTGAAGAACTACTGAGAGATTTTAGCTGCTGTCTGGGCTTTCCCTTTTCACCTCCCTTTATTCATGTGTTCAACATGAGAAAGGTCCGACCCTTCCTATCTGAACATACAGCTCAACTCATTGTTCAAGCTCTTGTCCTCTCCAAACTGGACTATTGCAACTCTCTGCTAGCCGGGCTTCCAGCTAATTCTATCAAACCTCTTCAGCTGCTTCAGAACGCAGCAGCACGAGTGGTCTTTGATGAACCTAAAAGAGCACATGTCACTCCGCTACTCACCCGTTTGCACTGGCTGCCAGTTGCTGCCCGCATCAAATTCAAAGCTCTGATGTTTGCTTACAAAGTGACCTTTAGCTGTGCTCCTTCGTATCTGCTCTCACTTCTGCAGATATATGTGCCCTCCAGAAACTTGCGTTCTGTGAATGAACGTCGCCTCGTTGTCCCATCCCAAAAAGGGAAGAAATCACTTTCCCGAACTCTCACATTCAAACTGCCCAGTTGGTGGAATGAACTCCCTAACTACATCAGAACAGCCGAGTCACTTGCTGTCTTCAAGAAACGACTAAAAACGCAACTGTTTAGTCTCCACTTTCCTTCCTAATCTGCAACTGCCTCTCTGGCTATACCACTAACTGTGCTCTCTCTCTCTCTCTCTCTCTCAAAAAAAAAAAAAAAAAAAAAAAAATTTTACTAATGCTTTGCTTCTTAGACTTTTACACACCTGAAACTTGTCTATAGCACTTGTTCACTGCTGCTCTTATAGTTGTGTAAATTGCTTCCTTGTCCTCATTTGTAAGTCGCTTTGGATAAAAGCGTCTGCTAAATGACTAAATGTAAACGTAAATGTAAATGTGTTCAATACTTTTTTCCAGTGTAATTTCATTTTATTACACAACTTAATTTGTAAACTAATTAATATTAATCATATATTTTCAAATAATATTGTATGCTTTATTTGCTTTTATACAAGCATTTATATTAATCATAGATTTATAAGCATAGCTTTTTTTTTTGTCCTTATAGAATCTGGGTACAGTAAAAGAACTAAATTATTTTGATTATATACTTTTAACGGTAAAATCTAGCATTAAACATTAATTACATTAGAACAGAACTTTGGTGAGTGTGAAACAACAAAATGAAACAGAAGGTTTTTCCTGTAATTCAAACACTTGAACGTTTTTATACTTTTTTTTTTTTATAGTTGAATAAGTTATTTTATGGGTTTTTCAAAGATTTGTAGGCCGGATTCACAGCCTAACAAGAAATTATTAAAATGATGCTTAAGCACAGCTGATCATTTAGCTCAGACATAATTCATTTTAATCAGTGTTCATTCACATTAAAAAAATCAGTCCAAAACAATCAGCTAAAGACTTGAAGAACAGAGATCTAAAATCAGACCTGCAAAAAAAAAAAAAGTCATCTCTGGAGCAGACAGATTGATAAACAGTCAGAGCAGCTGACGGCGCAGGACAGAGGCTGTTTAATAGAGGTAGGAGGAGAGTGACAAACTGCCATTCATGTCATAATGAGGCACCTGACAACAGCTCCACTCTTAATTACCCAAGCTGCCACCTCAGAGTTTAGTTAGCACATCGAGGGGTGCATGAACACACACACCCAATTCACACTTCTTCAAGAGCGGGATTTCTTCAATAGACTCCCGCATATTCTGCCACACACACTTAAACTGACTTATTCTGCGGTTTGTATTATAATTTTATATGTGCATTGACGAGTGCTCTTTCCAAGGCATGGACTTATTCAGAAGAGCTCATGCATGTCCTGAAACAGAATTCATTCAAAATATCTTCAGTCATTCTGATGCAAGTTCACTGCACTAGCAGTTTAATAGTTTGGGGTCAGATTTTTTTAGTATGACAATTATTTGATTTATAAGAGTAAGAATTTTATTGTAAATATGTGTTATTGAAATTTAAATAATCTCATTTGTATTTGAACACATTTAAAAGTTTAATTTAACCCTATACTGTAAAAAAATCTGTTAATTGTAACATTTTTCATATTTTGTGATTCACAAGTGTTTTCTGTTTATTTACAGTAGTGAATTGCATTATGGGAGTTTAATCTCTGCTCTGTCCACTTTTGATGTTGACAATTCAAATGGACTTTTATTGATGTTTTAGTAGTTTGAGACAAGATACTATTTAAGAAATAAGATGAATAGAGAACTAAGCTTGTAAAATAACGATAATGTACAGTCAGCTTTTCCACATCAAAATCATTTGGAGGGAAGATCAAGGTCTCCTAATACAATTCAAATTTACAGATATATTTCACAGTGTATGATGGCAGTACTGATTGGTGTTCACTCAGTGTCATGATCCTTCAGAAATTATGCAAATTTGATGATCTTTTTTTTATTTGTAGGGTTAGTTCACCCAAATATTCAGAAATTGTCATCATTCATTGAAATCATTCAAATCCTTGAGACCTTTGTTTATCTTCGGAACACAAATTAAGATGCTTTAGATGAAATCTGAGAGCTCCATCATCCTCCAAAGACAATGAGAAGTCCAGAGAAGAAATATACCAAAAAATGTCCTCAAAACAGAACACTTGCCTTTAGTGGTTCAATCGGTATGTTATCAAGCTATGAGAATACTTTTGTGCGCACCTAAAACAAAAATAATGACTTTATTCAACAGTTTCCAACTTCCAACCCAGACTCATTCTGAAAACTTACCACTATATACATTTCTGGAGAGCGCTAAATACGTGCCAGGAGCTACGTTTTTTTTTTTTGTTTTTTTTTTGCAGTTTTTGTTTTTGCGAATCCACCAGAGGCTGCTGTGCTTGAGATCTCAAAATTTCTCTCACGAGTGCCATTCACACCTGCTGTTCTTTCGTAAATCCACCAGAGGCCACTGTCAACTGACTGACTGACTAATCGACTGATCGACTCTCCTCCTTCCCTAAACCCAACCAATAGTGTTTGTCAAAGCACCGATTGACCCACCCACCCATGTCCCTAAACCCAACCAACAATGTTTTAAAAAGCAATCCAGAAAAAGAAAGGCCCTCGCCTGATTTTTTTTTTACCACGTTTTCAGATTATACCACATTCTCACCCGGTTATTTACTTGTTATTTTTTGGCTTCTGTTTTTGTCTTACCCGCTTTCTGGAACCATTCTTCACCAGACTCGAACCCTGTCGTCAGGGTCAACTCCTCTCTGCGTCTCAAGTCGCCAACATACATGGCGAGCTACTGGACAAACTGCTAACAGCGGGAAAGCTAACCATACGGAGGTAATCGGTCAGTTGGTAAGCGTGAAAAAGAACGGCGTCATACCGCCCCGTAGCGTTCACTTTAAAGACAATAAGCAGCCATACATACTTCTGGTTACATATATTGCGATCTCCAGAAATACATATAGGGGCACATTTTCAGAATGAGCCTGTGTTGGTTTCTTCTCCTCAGTGTCAGTATAGGGTGCATGTTCATGAGCACTGTGCAGTGACTTATACCCAGTGTTAATTTTGACAGAAAATATTCATTGTCTACAGCTTGAGATAAACAGACACTTGATAGGTGACTGAATGTGTGTGCTCTGATCATTTAAAGATTGACCATGGCAATGCAGCAGTCCAGTGGTTTATTACAAATATTAGGGTTTGTTTTTATCGTTTGACTATATTTTAGTCTCATTAGCAATATTGCATGCTTAATTACTGTAGTCAGCTGATGTTTGTATTTATTGATAATGTCCATGCCATCCCATCTTTGTCTCATCTTAGTCTTGGAAATACGAATAAACAATGTAAACAATCATTTTTCGATCTAATTTTCACTGATGAAATGAACAAAATGTGTACCCCCAGATACCCATTAGCCACGTTTCCACTATTGTGCCTAAAGCGAGCATGCCAGGGCGAGTCAGGGCCAGTCGCGTTTCCACTGTCACTTCCGGGGCCTAATCGGGCCAAAGCGGGGCTCCCTCTGGGCCAGTGGCCCACCTTTTTGATCTGCCAAATACCTTGGACCAAAAAGGGCCAGCTGGGGCTGCGGGCCAAAGTGAGAGTGAAAGGAGAGGCAGAGTTTGCCCGAGTCTGATAAAGATGGCATGCTGCCATTACACTAGTTTTCCGATCGCACATGAGTTCATGCGCTAAAAAATAAAGAAAAAAGGGAAAGAAAAACACATAGCTGGTCAGTTTAAGATTCCATAAAACACCTTATAGGCTAGGAGTCTTATTTTGTGCTTAAGATTGCCCTTGTGTTTCCCTTTTAAATTTAAGGGTGTTGCATGAAATAATAAAGTAGTTTTAATTTAATAAGTGATATTTATTTGCTATTTCTTTGTTGTTTTAGCTGTTAATCCTAATACATGTGAATAGACATAATACAAACGAACATGATTTACATGTTTAATACATGTTAAGTTTAAAGTTGGAAATGGTGTCTTATAAATGCCCCTCTCACTGCAGTTTCTTACATTTTTAATTGAGCTCACCCCTACTGTTACTGGATTTCTGCATCTCTAATACGTGGAAGATGACGGAAAGATAGTGCAACTGAGACTGGACAGAGGTTTCAGATGAAACGACAGAGTTTGAACCTTTAATTGGCAGTTAAAGTGTACTGAATTAAACACTATCTCCATATTCTTCCTCCGCCTCTCAGCTCCTTTATATGCTCAGGCAAAGCTGCTCCCAAAACCCGCACAAAGTCATTCTGAAACCCTGCAATTAGTAGCCACAGGCCCCAATGCACCCATTGAGACATACCGCAGACTACTATTGTTTTAAATGAAGCTGATCAAAATTGACCGATCCTAACCCAAAACGCTAATCCTAATGGTAAATATTTTGGGTGTTTAGCAAAAAAAAAAAAAAAACATGCTGAATGATGAATGTTGCCAATTAAGAACATCTCATAATGTCTTTACATACACCTTTGTCTTTGTTTTTAGGCCTAACGATTTAAGTCTCAAAGTTACCATTATCACTTAGTTTTGGAACAAATTCCCAGGCCCAAAATCTAAAGTTTCCCCTTGGACAATTTTTTTGGTTGCATTCTGTTGACTGACCCTAATCCAAACTCTAATCCCTATGGTAAATACTTTGGGTGTTTGCCAAAAAAAAATCATGTAGAATGATCAATGTTGCCAATGATGTTACCAATTAATAACATTTTATAATGTCTTCACAGACGCCTAAAGATTTAAAGATTTTGGAGGATACTATTAGAGTGCATCCAGAAAGTATTCATAGAGCTTCACTCTTTCCACATTTTTTAATTTACAGCCTTATTCCAAAATGGATTAAATTAATTTATTCCCTCAAAATTCTACACACAATACCCCATACTGACAATGTGAAAAAAAAGATTTTTTGAAATTGTGTCAAATTTAAAAAAAATAAAAAACCTGAAAAATCACATGTACATAAGTGTTCACAGCCTTTGCCGTGAAGCTCTAAATTAAGCTCAGGCACATTCTGTTTTGACTGATCATTCTTGAGATGTTTCAGCAGCTTCAGTAGAGTTCACCTGTGGTAAATTCAGTTGATTGGACATGATTTGAAAAGGCATACACCTGTCTATATAAGGCCCCAGGGTTGACAGTGCATGTCAAAGCACAAACCAAGCATGAAGGCAAAGGAATTGTCTGTAGACTTCCAAGACAGGATGTCTCTAGGCATAAGGCTGGTAAAGGTTACAGAAACATTTCTGCTGCTCTGATGAGCAGAGTGAGTTCCAGATGAGTTCCAATGAGCACAGTGGGCTCCATCATCCGAAAGTGTAAAATGACTGGAACCACCAGGACTCTTCCTAGAGCTGGCCGACCATCTAAGCTGAGTGATCTGGGGAGAAGGGCCTTAATCAGGGAGGTGATCCAATAACCCGATGGTCACTCTGTCTGAGCTCCAGCATTCTTCTGAGAATGGAGAGAGGAGAACCTTACAGAAATACAATCATCCGTGCAGCAATCCACCAATCAGGCCTGTATGGTAGAGTGGCCAGACGGAAGCCATTCTTTAGTAAAGAGCACATAGCATCCTGCCTGGAAAACAAAATTCTCTGGTCTCATGAGACTAAAATTGAACTCTTTGGAGTGAATGCCAGGCGTTACATTTAGAGAAAACCAGGCACCGCTCATCAAAAGACTAATACCATCTCTATAGTGAAGCATGGGGGTGGCAGCATCATGCTGTCGGGATGTTTTTCAGCAGCAGAAACTGGAAGACTAGTCAGGATAGAGGGAAAGATGAATGCAGCAATGTACAGAGACATCCTGAATTAAAACCTGCTTCGGAATGCTCTTGACCTCAGACTGTGGCGACAGTCATTTTCCAGCAGGACAATGACCCAAAGCACACTAAAGCAAAATATCAATGGAATGGCTTTACAACAACTTTTTGAATGTCCTTGAGTGGCCCAGCCAGAGCCCAGACCTAAATCCTATTGAGCATCTCTGGAGAGATCTGAAAATGGCTGTACACCGTCGCTTACCATCCAACCTGATAGAGCTTGAGAGGTACTGCAAAGAGGAATGGGCAAAAATTCCCAAAGACAGGTATGCAGAGCTTGTGCAATCATATTCAAAAAGACTTGAGGGTGTAATTACTGCCAAAGGTGCATCAACAAAGTATTGAGCAAGGGCTGTGAAGACTTATGTACATGTGATTTTTTCTGGTTTTTTATTTTTATTAAATTTGCAACAATTTCTAAAAAAAATTTTACATTGACATTTTGGAATAAGGCTGTAACATAAAAAATGTGGAAAAAAGTGAAGCGTTATGAATACTTTCCCAATGCACTTTATGTGAAATAAGTTCTTCCATATTTAAATGTTCATTTTTTTTATTGTGTTTTTGACAAAAGGTACAATACATTACAGGTATTCGACGACAAAGGTATTTTCGTTTTTTTTTTTTTTTTAACTACACAGAAACAAATGAACATATAAAATTATTAAGAAAAAGAAATGGATTACCAAAAAAAATATAGTGAAATAATCTTAATAATAATAAAAAAAAATAATAAAAAAATTATTAATAAAAAATAAATAAATAAATAACCTACGGGGGCAGGGGGTGTTGGGGGGTATTGATGGTTGGAGGAGTACATTAGTCTCGATATGAATTATTAAAGGGTCCCATGTTTTGAAAACTGTTTTGGTTGATCCTCTGAGAAAATATTAAATTTTTTCTGTTTTCAAAAATAGCATTACATCACTAAGCCAAAGTGACAGTTTAGGTGGCATAAATGTTCATTTTTGACTAAATTATTAAGATAAATTTTTACAATTAAAATTAACATCTGCACCAATCATTTTATGCATCAAAAACTCAACATATCATGATGCATGTTAGAAAAATACCCTAAAAAAGGGATGAAAATATGAACCTTTATTTAGGTCACTTTCTGATATATATATATATATATATATATATATATATATATATATATATAGAGAGAGAGAGAGAGAGAGAGAGAGAGAGAGAGAGAGAGAGAGAGAGAGAGAGAGAGAGAGAGAGAGAGAGAGAGAGAGAGAGAGAGAGAGAGAGAGAGAGAGATCTATGTATCTATCTATCTATCTATCTATCTATCTCTCTATATATATATATATATATATATATATATATATATATATATATATATATATAAATGAAAACGTAAGAATAATTATTAATATTTTTATTAAATATATATTAAAGTTTATTGAACAGTTCTTCTGACATGTTAACTGAATAGAAAAATTGTACAAAGTTTAACCTGCAGCACATTGCAATAATGTGACTAAAATGAACTTGTTAGTGGATGCTAAAATTCAATATTAAGTATCATGTGTAGACATAGCTCCATTTGATGATTTTCACATCAAGAGCAAAGTTCAAAACCCAGTGAGTATTAAAATGATAATCTTTCAGTTCTTTGGAAAAACACACACACAGACTGACAGAAATACACAAAAGTACGTTAATGTGTCACTCTGTGGTATGCACCTTTCATTTAACTCGGAGAGGGGGTCATGAACATGTCCTTTAACTCGTTTGGTTAAATTAATTCATCATGCTTTTAAACTATCAGTTGAGCAATTATACATTAACCTATTTGGGCAGCGCGCAGCACCCAGATGCGCACAGGAACCATCCAGCTCTTCATCCCAAAGCAATAAAAAAAAACCTTGCGCGTGTGGCATGAAACACTTCAGAAACGCCTCAATCCTCTCTCTTATGGTGAACAAATAACGCGCATTGCCTTCGGTGCACATCAGCGATCCAACAGTTGAAGGCGTCACGTCATCAATCTGACAGCTTCACGCCGAATCAGGTTTCTGCTGCGCGCTGGAGCGAGTGACAAAGCCATCTGAATGAAGTTTAGCGCACTTGCTTCATTGAGTCTTTGGAGAGCTCGCAACATCCCGCAACAAATCTGGTAAGTGTTTCTATAAGTACTATAATAGTTTGGGTAGTTAAATGTTTCTATTTATTTCAAATAAAATTGTTTTGGTTCCTTATGAGCTGCCTTTATATGCGCACTTTTAGGTTGGCGTTTTATTAGTTGTTATTGGTTAAGAAGTGCTATGTGCACATATTTCGATCTGTCTTATGCATTGACAGTTATTTGACATGTCCAATTAGCACACAAAAACAATGTCAACGCCAACGATGAGCCAATAAATGGACAGTGGGGTGCTGCAGTCTGTGCAACACGTGGGTACCGCAGGGAATGTTTGTCAGTTTCTATATATTATTGGATAACACTGAAGATGGAGAGTTTAGCTGTAGGTATGGAATTATTATTTATTTAGCTGAAAAATTAGCATTTTGTCAATATGTCTTGAAAGAATACTTTGTAATTCCTATATTTTTATATGTTTTTTAAAATATTACATTTAAATTTCATCTGACTATATGTTTTTAAAAAAATTTCTCTGCATGTTGTAATTTTGGCACCACTTAAAAGGCTGACAATTGCAAAATGCAGTTCAGTCACTAGAAAGTTATATTACTAGTTAGCCAGACCATGCTAAACAGAAGTGACGTTAGACTGAGTAACCATAGCAACAGTACAGCGCTGCTCTTTCCGTTAGAACATATAGACTAAACAAAATATACTGTAATGTTTATGACTTACACTTTATAACGCAAGAATGAGCAAAATGGAGAGTTTAGAAAGTCTACTTGTTAGTGCTCTTGTGTTTTGCACCTGCTACAGATCACCCAACAAACACATTTACGTTGTAGCAATGTCTGTACATCGCATTTTTTCAAAGGCAACGTCGCCACTTACGTGCTCGCTACATTGTTACAACGTAGAAGTGTAAGACGCGAGAATATATTATATAACATTAAATATTGTTCGTTGATTTTTTTTTCCTTTTTAATTTAACAACTGCATGTGTGAAGCTTTGAAGTGTAGAAATGCCATACAAACGAACAGAGCTGCAAAAGCTGCTTAACTCGAATCTCAACTGATTCCGTCACCAAAACTAAATAATAAATAAATCGTTAAAATGCATTTATTTAACCAGTTTTTAACTTATTATTATTATGAAGTTCTCACAACATAGAAACAATGTTTATGTAGTAGCCTAATGCGTCCTAATTAATGCTTGCTGGATGTCAATGGATTTTATCAATATTACTCACGACGTGATTCCGTTTGAAATTCAATAAATATTCAATGTTAAATATTTGTGATTGTCTCATGCTGTTGTGACGGATTTTGTAGAGCACCATGCTGTCCTGCCAAGATCTGAGCTTTGCGGGAGGGCAGCGCTATGAGTACTGCGCCTCGACGTCAGCTGATGGCAGTGTTGACGTTTCCACAACAACGCTGGTCTCCCTCTGGGACGCGGGTCCCCTGGACAACGCTGCCCGCCAGCACGAGCCGCCGCGGCGGGGTAAGTCCTGCAATATGCCGGGATCAGCGGCGCGAGAGGCTTCCCGCCTTGACAAACTGGAATTTTTCCATCTGGGATTTTTTTCTTCTTCATGTTTTTTGTTAGAGTAGCAATGGGCTGTGGAGTATCTGGCTACCTCCAAAGTGTTAGTTCTTTTGGGTACTTTCTTTTGTTTTTAAAGGAGCCTATTTTTTTAATTGATGTTTTGTTTTTCTTTTCTTTTTTCCTTCACATTTCACATTGAAATTATCCCTAGACCATTACTAATGAGGATAATGACCTTTTTTTTCAAATCACCCATTTGTTTTAGATTCACTGCTTGAGAATGGACTGGGACATCAGCCCACCTGGCATGACCAACTGTCACCTCAGCTTCAACGAAACAAACAGGTATTGAAATTGTTTATCATATTTGGGTTACTCAGCCTAGCAGTTGAGACAGTGTTAATGATTGTGGTAACATTTTCCCTCGTGAAGCTCCAAGACACCTTAATGCAAAGAGAGGAAGAGCTGGCCCGACTGCAAGAAGAGAACAGCAAGCTCAAAGAGTTTTTAAACTCGTCATATGTGAAGTCTTTGGAGGAAAAAACTAAGGTGAGAAACCTCTCAATTTGTCACAGATATTAACACTATATTTAATGATGAGTGCAAGTTTTTTTCCATATTAAAATACTTCACATTACTCCAACTATTGAAAAGCAAAAAAAAAAAAAAAGCAAAAAAAATTAAAGGCGGAAATAGATGAATGGACATATTCAACAAATACAACTGATAACTACTGCAACTATAAAGATGTATAAACGCACACACGCATATATATATATATATATATATATATATATATATATATATATATATATATATATATATATATATATATATATATATATATATATATATATATATATATATATATATATATATATATATATATATATGACAATAGTTTAATCTAATATATATCAACTTTATCAAATGAAATGAGTGTAGTTAACTCAAAATTGACTGAAAGTTAATTCTACTCTTTTGAAAAGAGTTTTGAACTTAGTGTTGAAGGTAATGAGTTAATTAAATACCTCATTACTTCAACTTAAATGGAATAAGTTCACAGTACTCATATAGATTAGTTTACCTCAAATGGTTTGTAGCAATCGGTTTCCTTAAACGGTTTGTGTTGTCTTAACTCATTAGGTTTTACAATACTCAGTTGGTTTGAGTTCTCTTCCTTTATTGGGTTTTACGGTGCTCAAATTGCTTCATTTACCCAAATGGATTAAGTTTTAGTACTCATTAGGATTAATTTTTAAACTTAAATGATTTGAGTTACCTTAACTTTTGGGTTTTACAGTATATATATATATATAGTTCAGATGCAGAAAACCTGAAATTTTCTTTTAAAATGAGCATTCTTATCAGGCTCCTGTGTAGGTCCAGTAATTTTAGGTTATTTCCACTGTCTTTAAAGTAAAATAAATCAACATAAACGAAGAAGGCTGAAAAAAATGTTCATTTTTGGCTAAAATTTTAGCCGGCACTTAAGCACAACTCTTCATATATATTATTATTAAAAATTACACAAATTACACAATTCTCGTTGTTATAAACACTGATTTTTACCATGGGTAATGTTTTCAGAATTGTCGTTTAGAAGTGGGATTAGCACTGTTTTTGTTACCTGGTTTTATTAAACCCTACTCCAGGACAAATGCAGAATTGAATGATGCAATGTTACGATTAGATGCTTATCTTGTGCCTCATATTTGCAAGCTTTGAAAAGTTAACCCATTGTTGTACAATTTAAAACTTCAGGATGAAATCTTAAACCATAGGTTAATTTTGAACAGTGTGATGTATGATAAATTAGGATTACACAGGGGAATGACCCAGGGTGAAGTTTAAAAGACTAAAGCAACAATATCCTTGGAATCACCAACAAAAAAATCTGACAGCTAATTAGAATCATCTTTCAACTTTAGCACTTAAAGTAACTACAGTGCATGCAGGTAATAAAGAGCATGTTGTCGGTGTTATGGATGATATGTATATATATATATATATATATATATATATCATTGCTGTTAACGAATGACTTTTTATACGGTGGCTGAGAAAGCTTAACATTCTGCAATTGAAAGAAAAGACATGCAATTACAAAAAAACACCAGCAAATTAAGAAAAGACCTTTGTCTGTTTGACAGCACATATGCTGCAAATCTTCACAATGCAAACACATAATTAAAAAAATGTGCTGCATTTTCTCACACCGCAAACAATTTACAAAAACACCTGCATTTTCTCACAACACAAAACGAACAGAAGACAGAGGAAATGTTTCAAGGGGACCCAAAAACATGACGGCCACCGCTGTGCCGTGACTATTACTCAGTGAAGTTGGTGGTGGTCCTTGAAAGGTGGGTTTTTTTGGTTGCTTATTTTAATATCCCGATTCCCGTGTTGTATTTATTCGCCTAAATAACCATAACCTAAAAAGCCATTTTAGGGTCTCCTTGAAACATTTAAGTTGTGTTGTGAGAAAATGCAGCGCGTTTTCATAAAATGTTTGCGTTCGGAGAAAATGCAGTGCATTTTTTTTGTGTGTTTGATTTAGAGGTGTGAACCTATACTGGTCTCACAGTTCGGTTCGGTTACGATTATCATGCCATCGATTCGGTTCAATTCGATATTTCGGTGCATCATGGTGCATTGACGATGCTTTCCATACACAGTGTTGTATTTTGGGGGGTGGCTATAAAAAGCTGTCTGTATAAACACACACACACACGGACACACAGCACCACACTGTCTCTTATTCACACACATACACAAACATAGACAGCACCCACTCACACACACACGCCACGCGCGCTTGCTTGCTCGCTCGCTTGCTCGCTCGCTCGGGAGTGATATTGTGAGACCGCCCATTCCTGTTAAAATTACACCAGAGTTACCGACCGATCCCACGCTTTTATTCAGAAATTTATTCCTGCGCCGCATGAAATCTGGTCGGGTCCTGCAACAATGCACAGGTACAGCCGAGAGGTAAAGAGAGGGGAGGAAAAATCATGCCAGCAGCCGAGAGGAAAAGTCACACGAGCAGGTGAAATGAGCCAGAGTGAGAGAGAGAAATGGAGTACTTTCATTCCCTTAATCGCAGAGAAATAGGGGCTTCTGCTGTGCCAGTGAAAGACTTTCCAGAAAACACACACACAGTGAATTTTTTAAGTAGTTGGCGCCTGTAGTGTTGTAGACAGAGCGCATATGAGATAAATGACGTCAGTACATAATAACCGGTTATGATTATTACTGAACCGATACCGAATTGCATCGCTGTGCACCGAAGAAACAATTAATTTTGACACCCCTAGTTTGATTCGTTGCTATTTGCAGCATGTTTTCTTAAATTGCAGCACGTTAAGCTCTCTCGGTCACTGTATTTTTACCTTCAATCGTCCTCTCTAACATCCTTTTTTAACAACTTTCTCTCTCCCTCAGAAACTTCTTTCTATCGGCAAGGCCCCAGATGTGTCAAGGCACCGGAAACGAATGCATGGTGATTTCCTGAACCTGAGCCAGTTGCTTCACACTAGCGAGGGCAAGCGCACTTGCCGAAACCTCTCTTTGGAGTTTTGCTCTGCAGAAGAGCTAGCAGCCACCCCACCTCTAGACTCATGGATACTAGAGACTCTAGGTCTGCAAGACGAGAACACCATCAACCCAGAACGCAGTTTGAACACCCCTTCTTTCAGCTGTCCACTTCCTACTGAAGATAATTACAGTGTGGACAACACAACTGGCTTCAGTCCTAATGCAGGAACACACTGCGATTACAACAGCATTGTAGACTCGAGCAGCAACTGCAGTCTAGACACATCCAGTGGCTACAGCACCTCTCAGAGCATGGGTTCAGATTACTCAACCCTTGACCCCTCAGCTCTGTACACCATTACGTCTACAGGGTCACCGGTCAGCTCTCCACCAGCAATGACAACCACTCAACACTTCACGCCACCACGAGCTGCTTCCACACCATATCGACCTCAGGATGTAAGTCCATACTACAGCACACCAGGCTGTGGTTCCTCCACATCACCAGGGGGCGACAGTCAGCAGTTCTCCACACCTCGTATGTCCCGTAGCAAGACCGATTTAGCATTTAGCATGTCACTAAGTCCACAAAACAGCGTGAAGACGCACAGTTTCCCTCAAGGACAAGCTTTCACACGCAGAGATGCGCAAGGTGGATGGAACTTCACCTGGGTGCCCAAACAATGTTCCTAGAGGATTGTGAGAGGAAAAAGCCAACTCAAGGTGCCCCATACTGTACTTGCTAGAAACGCAACAACTTATGTATGATAATACTTTATCATTGCATAGCTTTGTATATATTGTCATTGTGAATATGTATAGAGTGTTTTTATACATTATGATCGAAAGGCTTTGTCTTTGATGTTAAATGAAGGATCATGACTGAAGTCATTAAAATCACAAATTTCTTTCTGAATAAAAGATATTTTGTTGTTCCTTTTGGAAACATTCGGCCCCTCAGTTACGATTATCAACACCCTTACTGTTACAACGTTAACAAATATACAAACAGAGCATATGTTACCTGTTCTCAGACACCTGGGTCAACAGTTGCCTGTTTAATTTTGACCTGACGCATCATAAGTATCAACGTCGTGAGTCCCAAATCTTCTCGTGCTACACTGTTAGCTCTACCCTGTCATTCTCACAGCTGTCCCGCTTTCCTTCCCTCCTTCCCCTATCACTTTCCCTCCCTCTCTTTCTCTCCGGTACTTCTTCTCCATTCTCGCGCCACTGTGAGACAAAAGAGAGGGCCGGTCGGTCTCGAGGGGGACTTCCTCCCCGATCCGCCCCGCAGGTCTGAGACCCCCATGGGGGTCTAACACGGGATACTTACACCCCTCTATCCCTCCCCTCTGCCCAGCCTCTCACTCTCAGCTCTGCCCTCAGGGAGCTGGGGACGGCAGGGAAAGTTTGGGCCCTGAGTTAGCCATGGAGAAGCCAGGGTGAGTGGTCTATCTCTAATGACACGGTTAAGCCCCCTGCAGATGGCCTCCAGATTGAGGAAAGAGCACCTTGAGAGGTACAGGAGCCTGGAAAATAACGGCGAAAGAACAAGGAATAGGAGATGATACATGATTGGGGGGTGACCAAAAGGGAATTTTGCAGGAACAATCGACAGGTTGTACTGTGAAATGAATTGACATGATCAGAAAACATCTTTATGCAATACTAATGCAGTCTGTAGGTAAAGATCATTATATTTTTAGATTTTATTATAAAATACTTATTACCAGTAACACTTTATTTTAAAGGGTCCATTTGAGACTTAGTAGACTGTCTGCTTAATATCTGTTGATACTGCTCCTTCAACAGACATTTAACCAACTACAAGAAACTTTGCAAGTACATGTCAACTTAGACTAACCCTAACCTAACAGTGTAACTTAAATTCAACAAACAGACCATCAAAGTAAAGTGTGACCTTTAAGAAGTGGTTAAATGGGAGTGTTGTTGGAAACATTAGCGCGATATTTAAAGTTCTCTTCAGTAGGATTGAATCAAACACATGCATTTTCCTCATATTGTACCTTTCATGTCACCTCAATCCTAAAAGTGTCTCAAATGATTTGTTCAATTTTTCTAAACTAGTCCTTTCCAGTTCCTACTTTGCACTGACTGGTCAGATTAGTGTCAGAAACTACAGTAATCTCTATACTGTGTTTTTTATTTTACCATATAAGTTCAAGCTCAAACATCAGAAGAACAAGTTGACCAACCCAGACCTGCATCACAAGCTCAGCTTGAGCAGTACGTTTCTCAGCTGTAAGTTTAGAGATTAATAACAATCACATGGAAAAGTTTGATTAAAAAATCAAAACATTTCCTTGTTAAAAAGCTTATTTTCAGATTTTTTTTAAAAACCCAATGGAAAAAAATCCTGTTGGGTTTACTTGACTGCACCAGAGTGTTGAGTGTATTTTTTGGTTGGCCATTATCAAAGCACTCTATGGATATGAAAATGACACAACAAGCGAATAGTACTGATTGTCAATGATTTTGGTAAGTAAAATGATTTATTCACACTTCAAAAAGATGGCCAGTTATGGATTTTCATACAGTATGTGGCAGGATCAATACATGACAACACATTCAGCTCAACCGAAACAGGAAACTAAATTTTAGGCCTTAAAGAATCTTAAATTCACTGAAATGTTGTCTTGATGGTCTTAAATAATTTTAATGGGTCTTAATTTACCTTTGTTTATGAGAAGCTACCCAATCGATCCAACACACATCTAATTGCCAACAATACACTACCTGACAAAAGTCTTGTTCTCGATCCCAGTTGTAAGAGAAACAAATAATAACTTGGCTTCTAGTTGATCATTTGGAAAAGTGGCAGAAGGTAGATTTTTCAGATGAATCATCTGTTGAACTGCATCTCAATCATCACAAATACTGCACAAGTCCTATTGGAACCAGTATGAACCCAAGATTCTCACAGATATCAGTCAAGTTTGGTGAAGGAAAAATCATGGTTTTGGGTTACATTCAGTATGGGGGCATGCCAGTGATCTGCGGATGGCAACATCAACAGCCTGAGGTATCGAGACATTTGTGCTGCCCATTACACTACAAACCACAGGAGAGGACAAACTCTTCAGCAGGATAGCGCTCCTTCTTATACTTATCATTTTATACTGTACATTATTTATGTTGAGTGACAAGACTTTTGTCTAAGCAAAGTCAAACCTCAGTCCTAATTAAATAGTTAAAAATCAAGGCAAGTTCATATTTTATTTTAATAAAATAAGAGTAATCCAGAGGCCTTTGCCTTTTATTTAAGCCACTTCTGATACCAAATGATCAAATAGAAGTCAAGCTATGATTTGTTGTTCCTAAAAATGCACCTTTAAAAAATCTGTTATGTTTAGTCCTTTAAAAGCCTGAAATTTAATTCTTGATGGCATTAAAAAGGTCTTAAAAAGTTTTAGATCTGACTTGGTGAAAACTGCTGTACCCCTGAAAAATATAAGTATGACTAATTTTAAAGAAAATTCCCAAAGACAGCCTTGTGTTAACGAGAGAGAGAGAGAGAGAGAGAGAGAGAGAGAGAGAGAGAGAGAGAGAATGTTTAGTATGTTTCTATATATGTTTATATATATGAGGCGAGGCAGTGGCGCAGTAGGTAGTCCTGTCGCCTCACAGCAAGAAGGTTGCTGGGTCAATTGCCATTTCTGTGTGGAGTTTGCATGTTCACCCTGCCTTCGCGTGGGTTTCCTCCGGGTGCTCCGGTTTCCCCCACAGTCCAAAGACATGTGGTACAGGTGAATTGGGATTGGGAAGGCTAAATTGTCCATAGTGTGTGAGTGAGTGGGTATGGATGTTTCCCAGAGAGGGCATCCGCTGCGTAAAACATGTGCTGGATAAGTTGGCGGTTCATTCCGCTGTGGCGACCCTGGATTAATAAAAGGACTAAGCTGAAAAGAAAATGAATGAATATATATATATATATATATATATATATATATATATATATATATATATATATATATATATATATATATATATATATATATATATATATATGTATGTTACTTTTTATGTATGTTCCTTTTTATGTAAACTCTATAAATGCTTTGGCAATACATTTGTACCATTTGTCATGCCAATAAAGCAACTTTTGAATTTGAATTGAGAGAGAGAGATTTACTCATTTTGTCAACAAGCGTGGATTTACATGCGTATGAAGCTAAAAAGTAGACATTTTTTCACCCCTCGGAATAAACCACCCTTTTATTTTGTGGTGGAAATGTCACTGTAGACATAGAATTAAATTATAATTTTTTCTTGTTTTTCTAATGCTAATTTTAGAACTAAATTGTCTAAATAATGGCTTAAACGTACCTTAATCTAATGCTGAATGCTGAAAAGTTATTTGCTGGTAACAAAGGAGGAGTTTTGGGGAAAATCTGGCGCTAACATGCCAGCCATTAGTTTAAAATTAAATGCATATATATATATATATATATATAATTTTTTTAAAAAGTTTTTTTTTATTTTCTATTCTGTCGTTTTAACACTGGTATTATGCTGCCTACAAAAACGATATAGAGCCTATATTACATATATAGCCCATATTACATATTTCTTATATATTGAAATCATGCAACATATTACATATTTCAAGGTAAGTATTGACATCAAGTCATTTGTTTGTAGTTTTAACCTGCAATAATTGCTCTAATTAGAGAGAGAGAGAGAGAGAGAGAGAGAGAGAGAGAGAGAGAGAGAGAGAGAGAGAGAGAGAGAGAGCAAGAGAGAGAGATGGAATATTATCAGCAGGCCTTTATTAAATTCACAGATAAACACAAAAGAGGTGTTAAAACAAAACAGCAAGACGAGCTCACATTCTATATTTAAAAATGTAAATTGCATTTCTTTAAAATAAAAACAACCACATTTTTTACGTCATGATTATTACACTTTATTTTTGGACTTAGCTAAGTTCTCTCCCAAAGTATAACTAGGCAAACCAAACACCTGATGGCTACTGATGGTTATTCATTATCTTCAGGCTCCTGGCTGCTCCTTGCACCACTTCTATTATAACCAAGCACACCATTTACACTTTATCAGCCATAATACACAAAGTACTCAATAATTCTACTTCAGATTACGCTGTCAAGTAATACGAGTTTCTCTTTGGCTGGCAGAATACACACAACTCCCATAATTCAGCTGCGATGCAAACTGATTCAGAAGCACGAGCTAGTGTTTGAGCTGAAGCAAATCATAAATCATAACTCTGGCCGTCCAATGCTAAAGCAGATGTTAGTCATTGGGAGAATACTCGACAGAGATAAAGTTAACGTTTAAACTGGCCGTGTGTGCCTGTCTAATTAAGGAAGCCCTGTTATCTTGATCTCTAATAGGTCTGCGGTAATACATCATGTATAAGGTGGAGAGAGTATGCTGGAATGCTGCTCTGCCCGCTGTGATGGTTAATGTGTGTCTATGGCTGTGAAGCTTGAGTAACTGTACACTGTAAACTGGAGCTGCAGATGCAAAAATCGCTCTGATTTATCATTTTTACACTCTAAAAAATGCTTGATTGTTTTAACCCAATGTTGAATCATATTAAATATGTACAAACCCAGTGTTGGGTTAGTTTTTACTATTAAATACAAACGCACTTTTTTTTGGTCCAACAGTTGAGCTTATATTTGAACCTATTGGGTTAAACTAACCCAGCACTGAGGTGTGAAAACATCTAGATCCTCGTGTATCAACGCTGCGTACGCACAAAAACTTTGCGTACGTCAAATTTCACGCTCAGGTTTGGATTTACTAACGATGAAATGTGAGAATGTGTTGTTGGTCCACACCAACTTCATGTCTGGGTGTTTGTTTTTTTTTTCCATTGGCGACTCCTAGAGGCAATTATGTTTAATTGCACACAACAAAGCAGGGGCGTTGCTAGACAAAGCTCTACTGGGGCACAGCACCCCCTCCAAAAAAAAAAAATTAATAAATAAATAAATAAAAAATTTATATATATATATATATATATATATATATATATATATATATATATATATATATATATATATATATATATATATAAATAGCAGTAATATTGTTGTTATCCAATTATTATTCTACATAACAGAAATTAACCCTAAAATGTAACCGGAAAGCAATCTAAAGACACAACTGGAGTGATGCTAAAATAATTTAAGAAATCTTTTGCATGAATATTAATTTTAGAAGAATGAAATATGGACAATTCAATAGAATACAAAAAAAGATGTTATAGAATTATCTGTTGTGTGTTGTCTCAAGGCCGAGAATTAGGTTTATTAAGTCTATAACCTCCCTGACTTCATCCCTCCTTTCTGCTTCATACCAAAAAAAAAAAACAAACTATCAGGAGCCATGCAGTATAAATAAGATCACCATCATATTATTTAAACGTTGTTTTGTTGACTAGCAAAACTCACTGCGTGCCTGTTTTACAACGCATGAGCCACACGGCTATTTTTTTCGGCGTGCATGTTCACAACCAGACTGGAAGCAAAGCGGCGAGTCAGCGCCAAGCAGAAGCGGTGTGCGTGATGCAAGCGGTGGCGCAGGTTTTTTTCTGCGCACATGCTCAGTTTGTTCTGGCCAGGGAGGGGTTTTGCACTCGTGCACGTGCACTCAGTTTCACGTTAATTCGGATGTACAAAGAGAATATGCGTGGGATTCCGGGTACGCAGTGTTTCATACAGCTGAATTTTTTAAAGCTTTGTGCGTACGCAATGTTTTAGTATGAATTCAACGCAAGTCTTCATACATGAGGCCCCTGATCCATTCTGGACAGATAGCTCAAACACACACACACACAGAAGACATAGAAAGCTGAGTGAAAATTGGCAGCAGGAACATCAAGGATCTTAGATATGACACCGAAGAACGTAAGAAGGTGGGGTTGTGCCTGAACATCAAGAAAACGAAGGTTATGACGACTTCAGAGAACGGAGGATGCAGCATAAAGATCCACAATGAAGAAATCGAGACAGTACAGGATTTTATATTCCTTGGGCCCAAGATTGACCGAAATGGACACCTGAAAGCAAGAGACAGTTAACCCTTGGACGGAATGCAATGGTGAGCATGAATGCCATCTGGAAAAGTAAGGATATCAGCACTGCAACTAAAGCAAGGCTAGTCAACATTACCATCTTCCCCACCTATGGCTGCGAGACCTGGACGATCAAAGAAGACAGACAGAAGATCGACGCCTTCGAGTTGTGGTGCTGGAGAAGACAGCGAGAATCACCAACAACGAAATCCTACGGTGCATCAAGCCAAAGACCTCGCCGGAAGCCAAGATTACCAAACAGAAATTATTTTATTTTGGTCATGTCATGCGTAGTAATTCACTCGAGAAGGCAGTCATACTGGGAATGGTCAGTGGAAGTAGGAGGAAAGGCCGCCCAAGAACTCATTGGCTTGATACGATCAAATCTGATACGATCAGATTGATCAGATGATCAATCAGCTCACAACGCCACCTACTGTACGAAAGAAGCTCCACACATGAACAAATCCACAAGCCAAACTCTGAAATAAAGCTGTATCCTGATCAAATAACCACAATCATCAAGCTGATCAAATAACTGCACTTTTGATTATTTAGATAGAAGACCGCGACGAGGAAGTGAGAAATAAATAAATACGCGGCGTTGGTGGAAAGGTTGGAGGCGTTTAGGTGACAGCACAAAACAGACAGCTCTGTAATACAATGAAAGGCACAGAGAAAGCCAGAGCAGTTAAACTATTGTGTGTGTTTAGTGGGTGTTTTTAGTGTTCCGCTCTGAGGATCGGGTTGCTGCTGTCGCGTGGCAAGTGTGCCTTTCAGGAATGCGACGTGACCACATCACTGCTGGAGAGATTTATACACAAATTAACACAAATCAAGTTGTTGACCAGTCTTCTCAGGTCTATGTCAAACAAAGATATTCGCTCAGTTATTCATAGATCACAGATTTCTTTACCCATTTTGATTAAAATAATATATTTGGTGACAGAATGGGAACAGTTTTGACTTCTTCAGAAAAGGGTGCCAAAATCTCAGTCAAAATTATTCATAATCGCTACCCAATAAAATATCAAACTAGCTTCATTTAATAACACTGTTTTCCCTAAATACTCATTTTGTACTCAGAATGAAGAAACAGTAAATCATTTATTTTGAGGGTGTGCTTGCTGTAAAGAGTTTTATATTTTAATTCCTTTTGCAAACTTTGCTATATCCTCCAAAATTGTTTTCTTCGGTTACACTCTGAACCTTATGGAAGCCGTTTCTGCCACTGACTTATGAAAAAAAAGTAATAATGAAAGAAATGAAGTCAGTATTCTGAGTTATAAAGTCACAATTCTGACTTTATAACTCAGAATTCTGACTTTATAACTCGGAATTGTGACTTTATAACTCGGAATTTCGACTTTATAAATAGGAATTGGGACTTTATAACTCGGAATTGCGACTTTATAACTCGGAATTGCGGCTTTATAACTCGGAATTGCGACTTTATAACTCGGAATTGCGACTTTATAACTCAGAATTGCGACTATAACTCGGAATTGTGACTATGACACGGAATTGCGACTATAACTAGGAATTTCGACTTTATAAATAGGAATTGTGACTTTATAACTTGGAATTCTGACTTTATAACTCGGAATTGTGACTTTATAAATCGGAATTTCGACTTTATAAATAGGAATTGGGACTTTATAACTCGGAATTGCGACTTTATAACTCGGAATTGCGGCTTTATAACTCGGAATTGCGACTTTATAACTCGGAATTGCGACTTTATAACTCAGAATTGCGACTATAACTCGGAATTGTGACTATGACACGGAATTGCGACTATAACTAGGAATTTCGACTTTATAAATAGGAATTGTGACTTTATAACTTGGAATTCTGACTTTATAACTAGGAATTGTGACTTTATAACTCAGAATTGCTACTTTTTAACTCGGAATTGTGACTTTATAACTCGGAATTCTAACAATATATCTAGGAATTGCGACTTTATAACTCAGAATTGCTACTTTAAAACTCGGAATTGCAACTTTATAACTCAGAATTCTAACAATATATCTAGGAATTCTGACTTTACAACTAGGAATTGTGACTTTATAACTAAGAATTCTGACTTTATAACTCGGAATTGTGACTTTATAACACGCAATTGCGACTTTATAGCTCAGAATTGCGACTATAACTTGGAATTTCAACTTTATAACTAGGAATTGTGACTTTATAACTTGGAATTGCGGCTTTATAACTTGGAATTCTGACTTTTTAACTAGGAATTGTGACTTTATAACTCAGAATTCTGACGTTATAACTCGGAATTGCGACTTCATAACTCGGAATTGCGACTTTATAACTAAGAATTCTGACTTTACAATTATGAATTGTGACTTTATAACTCCGAAATGCGACTTTATAACTCGGAATTGCGACTTTATAACTGAAAATTCTAACTTTATAACTTGGAATTGTGACTTTATAACTCAGAATTGCTACTTTATAACTCGGAATTGTGACTTTATAACTCGGAATTGCGACTTTAAAACTCGGAATTCTAACAATATATCTAGGAATTGCGACTTTATAACTCAGAATTCTGACTTTATAACTCAGAATTGCGACTTCATAACTGAGAATTCTGACTTTACAACTAGGAATTGTGACTTTATAACTCGGAATTGCGACTTTATAGCTCAGAATTGCTACTATAACTTGGAATTTCGACTTTATAACTAGGAATTGTGACTTTATAACTTGGAATTGCGGCTTTATAACTTGGAATTCTGACTTTTTAACTAGGAATTGTGACTTTATAACTCCGAATTGCGACTTTATAACTCGGAATTGGGACTTTATAACTTAAAATTCTGACTTTATAACTTGGAATTGTGACTATAACTCGGAATTGTGACTTTATGACATGGAATTGTGACTATAACTCGGAATTTCGACTTTATAAATAGGAATTGTGACTTTATAACTCGGAATTGCAACTTTTATAACTCAGAATTGTGACTATAACTCGGAATTCTGACTTTGACACGGAATTGCGACTATAACTAGGAATTTCGACTTTATAAATAGGAATTGTGACTTTATAACTCAGAATTGCGACTTTATAACTTGGAATTCTGACTTTATAACTAGGAATTGCGACTTTATAACTCAGAATTGCTACTTTATAACTCGGAATTGTGACTTTATAACTCGGAATTGCGACTTTAAAACTCGGAATTCTAACAATATATCTAGGAATTGCGACTTTATAACTCAGAATTCTGACTTTATAACTCAGAATTGCGACTTCATAACTGTGAATTCTGACTTTACAACTAGGAATTGTGACTTTATAACTCGGAATTGCGACTTTATAGCTCAGAATTGCGACTATAACTTGGAATTTTGACTTTATAACTAGGAATTGTGACTTTATAACTTGGAATTGCAGCTTTATAACTTGGAATTCTGACTTTTTAACTAGGAATTGTGACTTTATAACTCCGAATTGCGACTTTACAACTCAGAATTCTGACGTTATAACTCGGAATTGCGACTTCATAACTCGTAATTGCGACTTTATAACTCAGAATTCTGACTTTACAATTAGGAATTGTGACTTTATAACTCCGAATTGCGACTTTATAACTCGGAATTGCGACTTTATAACTTAAAATTCTGGCTTTATAACTCGGAATTGCGAGTTTCTAACTCGGAATTGTGACTTTCTAACTCGGAACTCCGACTTTATAAATATTTTTTTATTTATTTGATTTATTATTCAGTGGCGGGGACGGGCTTCCATAGAACCTAGACTTCTCTCATTGTAAATGTATTAATAATTTATTGCTTTTTCTGGCTAAATTTGACATCCATAAATGTATCCATAAATCCCTTTTTATTTTCAGATTTAATTTTTTTTTTTATATGTGAACTCCTTAAAAGAGTCTAATAATTATATTGCATATAAAACTCTTGGTGTAAATCTTTTATAATTATAATATAAATATAATAATAACTTGTATAATTTGCTGGAATTTATTTATGTAACTTTTTATGTCTGTTAATATTGTGTCTTTGGAAATTTTCTTTCTTGCATAAAAAATACTAGCAAAATAGCAAATACAAACATTTATATTTGCACACAACCACGAGTGCATGGATAAATAGAATATTACTGTGAAAAATAAGCAAGAAAGTGGCATTGTGCAACACAGAGGGGCCTTTAACATAGTAGTCAATGATTGGCTGTTGCTGAAAGACATTTGCAGCCTTGATCATCAGTCCTGAACCATTCATCTGTCAATCAAATCGTTCATCCTTAACCGTCAGAGACTATTGCAACATATCTGAATCATCTATCAACCTTGAGTAAACATGGCATGGACCACACACATTTACATTTATTTATTGATGAAGACTCTTAAAGTAACTACTAGTTCACTGATTTTGTCAACAAGCCTGGATTTACGTGCGTATGAAACTAAAAAGTATGTATTTTTTCACCCCTCGGAACAAAGGTGTTATTTTGAGGTGGAAATGTCACTGTAGATGTTTTGGCTTGAATTAAATTATATTTTTTTTCTTGTTTTGCTAATGCAAATTTTAGAACTAAATTGTCAAAATAACGGCTTAAACGTACCTTAATCTAATGCTGAATGCTGAAAAGTTATTTGCTGGTAACAAAGGAGGAGTTTTGGGGAAAATCTGGCGCTAACATGCCAGCCATTAGTTTAAAATTTAATGCATATATATATATATATATATATATATATATATATATATATATATATAATTTTTTTTTTTTTTTTTTTTTTTTTTATTTATGTTTTTTTTAATGTTTTTTATTTTCTATTCTGCTGTTTTAACACTGGTATTATGCTGCCTATAAAATAATATATATATATATAGCCTTTATTACATATTTCTTATATATTGATATATAAATCAGAATCAGAATCAGCTTTATTGCCAGGTATGTTCACACATACGAGGAATTTGTTTTCGTGACAGAGCTTCTACAGTGCAACAGGATTACAGAGACAGGACAAAAAACAGATAATAAGTATATTTAAAAAAAAAAAATAGAAGTAGTGAATGCAAATATACAAATTGACAAGTGTATGTACGTGTTTATTACTATATACAACGTTATATGTGCAGCTGTTATGTGGAAGTTGGCATGTAAAGTGTGTTGTTAAATAAGTGTATATGTGTATAAAAGTGTATAGCAAGTAGTGATGTTGGTTCCACAATTATTATCATCAAGTGTTCATGAGATGGATTGCAATTATATATTACAAATATGTTGCATGATTTCAAGCTAATTATTGACATCAAGTAATTTGTTTGTAGTTTTAACCTGCAATATTATAAAATTGCTCTAATAAGAGAGAGAGAGAGAGAGAGAGAGAGAGAGAGAGAGAGAGAGAGAGAGAGAGAGAGAGAGAGAGAGAGAGAGAGAGAGAGAGAGAGAGAGAGAGAGAGCAAGCATATGGTCTTGATTGAGTTTACCTTACATAGTGAAGCTAAAAACGGATAAACATCTCCCTCTAGTGGAAATATACATAAATGCTTCCAATTTTAACTCAATTCTACCAGTCACAACATGCAATTACTAATGATCACTAGGAATTATTTATTTGTACTATTCTATATTTTGTGTAGGCTGCTTGCACTATCAAGTACTCTAGACTCACAATTATATATGCATTATATAAAAACCATATAAAAACAATCAAGAAATCATAAAACAGTTCTTCCGCTCTAGATGACAATTTCTGCGGAAGTAACCTATAAAGATTCCACCAAAAAAAAAAATAAATTATAATAATAATAAAAATAAATACACAATGAGTTAATGGTGATTTAGCCAAGAGGCTAATTTAATATCTAAAAATGCAATTTTGGTTACTCGTTCCACTACATTCACACATGACTTTCCAGTTAAAATTCTATACCAATAATACGCCTGGAAATGTGAAGAATAAACAATATCAATAATTATAAAATACAATCCTGTTGTCATTTACAACTTTGTATTATACACACAAATTACTATTACACACAATTACCAAAGTTACAATTCAACTTTAAAGTGCCTGCATTTCCAGTGAAAATATCAATAATGCACCAGAAAGTTGTAGCACGCACGCGCGCACACACATTTTGTATACATGGATGATAAACCAAATTAACCATGCATTTGTTACAGTAACCATAGGTATGGTCGTTTTCATAGTATTTGTTGTAAACTGCACGTTTACTTTAATAAAAAAACACTGTAAATTACCATTAATAATAATAATAATAATAATAATAATAATAATAATAATAATAATAATAATAAAAATTAAGTGGCAGCTTGTACTTCCACAAAAACCCCAATGATGCTCCAGAAAATTTTATACAAAAAAATAAGCAATAATATAAACAACGTAAGACAGAAATTGGTAAAGTCACAGTACCTTGTTGTCATGTGAAACATTCATGTTAAACACTGCAACATGTTTTTTATTCTGCATCCACATGACAAGACAAATTATGTAAAAAAAAAATGACAGTAAGTCCAAACAAGAGTCACTGGAGTAAGCCAGAGTAAACTTATTGTGAAATCAATCAAACTTAAAATTCTATTAATTTCAAAAGACCTCAAGAAGATGGAGTGAAAGGTTTCAATCAGTCTCTTTTCATTTTCAGACATGCATGTCACTTTCTGTACAGAAAAATACTTGTTTAACAAAAAGAATGTGATTCATAATGTAGTGTCTGCAGTTCATAGTTTGGATTATCTTTTATTTCAGACAACAGCTGCCTTCCTGAAGCTGATAAATGAAAAGTGTTCATGAACAGATATAGCTCTCTCAGGTGTGAGGGATTCGATTTCAACGCTGATGCTAGAACAGCACAACCATCATCTGTGATTTTACAATATTCCAAACTGCCAAGAAAAATATGAGAAAGAAACTTCAGAATTGTAGTAACTTCTTGTTTCAGTCACTAAAGCTGTGTCCCAATTCAGAGTTTGCACCTTTCAAAGGACGTGGACTTTAGAGAACCCATCGCTTGCATCATTCGCTAACACTTCATTTTGATAGTCCCTATTGCAAATTTTTTTGACTAACAGTTGCATTGAAACTATATGCCAATTCTCATTTAAGTATTAGTAGACTGTCAGCTTAATATCTGCTGGTACTGCTCCTTCAACAGACATTTAACTGACTATAAGAAACTTCCAAGTACATGTCAGCTTACACCAACCCTAACCCTAACCTAAAAGTCTACTTATAATCAATTGAGAATTAGTTGGTATGTAGATGCAATGTAACTTAAATTCAACAAAATGCATTAAAGGGACCATCAAAATAAAGTGATACCCATCATTCATTACCATGGAAAAGATGCAAGCATTTGAATGAGACTTTGTATTTGGGAAATCCTCCATTATAGGACAGTATGCAATTGGGATTCAAACAATGCAGCCTTTAAATTGGGATGTATCTTATCATAAGCTATATTTACAGCCAAAGATGTGAATTAAACTTATGCGCAAAACTGAAATATTGCATAAAACATTTGCAAATAAAGCACCATGTCCATCCAATTGTTCAAAGAGAACAAAATTGTCACTTTCTGACAAACTAGTGACAAATATAAAAAGATAAATGTAATTTATGGAATGTGAGTCAGACCCATTTATTAATCCCACGGTCATCTCTTAAAACAACATCTCATTACTATTTGATAATCAAGCTGGAATATATTCGAAACATGTTCTAAAACAATTTTACGTATATTATATATTGTATATTTAAATATAAAAATATTTGTAATTAAAACACTTTTATAATGTGAATACACTGGAATAATAATTGAATACGTTTTAATAATAAAAGTTTTTTATGAAATAAAAATGCTGTAAATGTCCAAATTTTTACTGAAACGCAATTATATTGTTAGCATTTTTTCATAAAATAACAACAAAAAGAGTTTATGATTATATTTATATATACACTCTGTTTCAAGGGCTAAGGGGAAGGGGTAGGGGTACAAAAAAGAATTGGGATTGGGCCTAAGTCATAAATATTCGATAAATGTGTTTCCATCTGAGTTTATGCACATTTTTTCCTATTGGATCAAAAGTTTATCCTACTCAGCTGTCTGTGTATGTTTTTGTGCACATTTTCAAAGTTATCTTGGTGTTTCCGTTAAGTATTTTTTTTTAAATCTTCCAAAATGTGCATAAAAATAAGTGTATGGAAACGTACAGGAGATTCTTAGAAAAATTAAGAACTTACCGCAGTATTTCCAGTTTACAATCAGGCTTCTCTAGAGCACTAGAGAGCAATCTCACCCCTGAGCTTCTCACATCATTTTGAGAAAGATCTAGATCTCTGAGATGGGAGGGGTTTGATCTTAAAACTGAAGCCAGAGCTGCACAACCGTCCTCAGATATGTTGCAATCTCTCAGCCTGCAAAGAAGATCACAATTCACGGTATTAACAAACTATTAGATAAAACACTACTAGCTTAATAAACTATTAATTAGATCATTATTAATAGTAAGGCAGAAGTTGGGTTTGGGTTTTGAGAATACGATTAGAGATGCAGAATAAGATCATACTTTATAATTACTAATGAGCAGTTAATATGTTAATAATAGGCAGGTAATAAGCCAGTAGCTAATAGCATGACCTAAACTAAAGTGTTACGCAACAATTGTAAATCTATTCAATAGATACAAGCAACAAACAGAGTGGAAAAAAGAACGTAATTCTATCTATGCAACAGCTTCTCTATCATTGTAATTTGACTGGGAGTGAAATTCACACTTACCGTAAAACTTTCAAAGTACAGTTTGGATTTTCCAATGAAGTACAAAGTCGCTGCACTCCTGAGTCTCCCAGTTTATTCCAGCATAGATCCAGCTCTTTCAGAGTTAAAGGATTTGATTTGAAAGCTTCAGCCAGAGCAGCACACCCCTCCTCACTGACACTGCAATTCTCTAACCTGCTGAGAGAATGAGCCACTCATATCTGTCGCTACGTTTGGCACACAAAATTTACCTAAAGTGATAGTTCCCTTGTCTGTCAATACAAAAGACTAGGGGTGTAACAGATCATGGTTTAACCGGGATTCGTACAGATCACAAGCCACGGTTTGGAACACACGTGACCCCTGGATTAATCCAAGAGATCACCTCCTGCATCATTCAAATCACATGTATAAAAAAGCATTTAGGCTTTCCTGTGAAATATAATGATAACGGAAGTTGTGGTAGGTTATTCAGGATGTGGTGGGTTTCTTAGGTTATTAAAGGTGTTTTTTCTGTCACTACATATTCAGGCTGCATTGATCAATTCAGTGTAAGCTGCATCATTAATCATTACAAGATCAGGATCTCAACACTCATGCAACATAAATTATTAATAATGGAAATTGCATATGTTTATTAATCCTTAGAATCTCTGCATTTAAATCTGAAAAAGCAAAAATCAAGAAAGAGATTCAGTTTCTAGTCTTTTGAGTTAGTTATGAAGTTACAAACAATCAAATAACACAGAAATACTGTGAGCTAACCTGTCAACATTGGGATGTGAAAATAAGGGATATGCCCACCATAATAAGGGATTCCCCCAGTACCCCCCCCCCACCAAATACATTAGCAAACAGTTCAGCTTATTAAAATTAAAGGCTATTATAATGAAATAGATTCAAGCTATCAAATCTCATTAGCCATTTCTTCACTCTATAACTTACACATTCTGATTAAAGAGCAATGAATGAATCTCTCATTAATTTAGATTTTTTTCTTTTCATTACATTAAATAACAGGTGTCTCTTTTAAAATGCACAGATCTAACGTTATACTGAAAGTTTTCGATTGCTTTCCTAACTTTTTATGCTCATTTAAGGAAAAATGAGTTGTGTTTGAAAAAACCCCACCAAGATTGACATCTTTAGATATTATTATTATTAATTATGTGTATGACATGGGCCCTATTGGTAGTTGGTATCGCGGCTGAAAGTGAAGTGGGGGGCTTGGGTTGGTAGTTGGTATCGGGGCTGAAACTTAATAGCGAGGGGGGGGGGGGGGGGGGGTGTTGGGGTTGGGGGTTTTTGGTATCGCGGCTGAAAGTGAAGGGGGGGTTTGCTGTGGTGCTGGTTGGAGGACGGGGGGGAATTGGCGCGGGCCCTTGATAATGTCTCTGGGGCCCACCCAAATGTATGGGCCCTTCCAAACCCCCCCAGCAGTGCCCCTGTATGTCAGTTCAAACAGGTACCGTAAACCCACACTTTTGCTCCACTTTAAATCGCATGTAGAATCTACAGTTATGCACCACTATATGACTGTTTTGAGGATTGCATATGAAGGGGAAACGGCACCTGTATGGAAAAGGAAAGGGAATCCTGTGGTTTTTATATTTATTTCAAAGAGTTTTCATGCTTTTCCTAAGCACAGAACAGACTCGCATTTAAAAGCAAGGGGCGGCCCCTGGTGGTTTGGCGGTATGGGTTGCGTAAAGGGGGGATCGGCTCTTCAATGTTTATTTGCCACCCTTCAGGGAAAGACTGGAAATACGGGCGATATACTGGAAAATACTTTTACGGCATCATAGCGGGATAGAACTGTAAAATACAGGAGAATCCTGGGAAAAATGGGAGGGTTGACAGGTATGACTGGGAGAACAGTTTATAGTTTAGATATACCCACTGACACTCAAAAATGAAAGTTGTAGGCAGCAATTACATTATTTAACCACTAGGTTAACCAGCCATCACACATATGAGTGAATAACTGAATCATTTATTGAAAATGAGACTAAAAACAAATATGGATTGTACAAATTATAATGTTAGATTTCTACATTTCACGTTATCAGCAGCAGTATAGTAAGAGTGAATTTTTCACAGTAATGAATATTTTACTTTTTTTTTTCAGCTGATTATTTCTTCATTTTATTTTTAATAATATTCCAGGTTCTAAGTTCTGATTATTAAAACCAAAGTTTTCTTGCAGCACTGTTTTTGTAATAAATGGAAAGCAAATTGTCTCCTCCCCTTTTTGGCTGATCCGAAAAATGGTCCGATCCGTAAAAAAACATAATATGATCCAAACCGTGATTGTGATCTGTTACACCACTAAAAAGATGATATTTTTAAGAAAGCAAAAAACCTTTAACCCATGACTTTTATCTGTTATTCCTTCAATTGAAGTCAGTTTATCTTAGGTTATTTTCATTTGTGTTAAGCAGTAAAAAGAAACTCAAAAAGGTTTTAAACCACATGCAGGTGATTAAATATGGAGTAAATCTTTCTTTTTGGGTGAACCATTCCTTTAACAAAAGTGATGAGTGCTCATCTTGCCTGAGTATCTCAAGATTACAGTCTGGATTTTCCAGTACACCAGACAGCATCTGTACACCAGCATTTCTGAATTTATTCCCAGACAAATCCAGTTCTCTCAGGTGTGAGGGGTTTGATCTCAGAGCTGAAGCCAGAGCTGCACAACCTTCAAGAGTAATACCACAGTCTCCCAACCTGCAGAAAGAAAACAGGGTCATAGATTCTTCAGTGATTGTAATTTATTATTTTCTGTGAGATAACCTTACCTCAACATCTGTAGTTTACAGTGAGGATTCTCAAGTCCACCGGCGAGCAGCTTTATTCCCAAATCTGCTAGTTTATTTCCAGACAGATTTAGCTCTCTCAGGTGTGAGGGCTCTGATCTCAGAACTGAAGCCAGAGCATTACAACCTACATCTGTGAGACCACAAAGTCTCATGCTGTGCAAAAAAAAAAAATGCCATTAGGTTTATTTTAAAAATAAAGATTTTCCTACATCAAGAATAATTAATGATATATCTTAGCTAAGGTACATTAGGTAATGTTATATATAAAGTAGCATCATTTCAGCATCGATATCGCAATGTGATCATTCACAATAGTCACATTGCAGGGTATGCAATGTTGAGTTTGTTTTATAATTGAGAATTTGCATGTTTTTTTGAGGCCTGTTATTGTATAATGATTGTAAAAGCATTCAGGCATAATACATTTGTAACATTAATAACAATTAATTTTATTGAATTATTTTATTTCTATTTTACAGTTACTGTACCTGATTACGATTAGACCCGATATATATATATATATATATATATATATATATATATATATATATATATATATATATATATATATATATATATATAGCAGAATAAAAAGATATAGCAATATTAGATTTTTTTCCAATACCGTGTAGCCCTGATATAAAGGTACTTTACTCATTGGGATAGCTATAGTAATCTAGTAATCTCACCACAGTTTCTGAAGTTTACAATGAGGTTGCTGAAATTCAGCCAAAAGATTTTTCAATCCAGTGAAATTCAATGTATTTCCAGAGAGATCCAGTGCTTTCAGATGTGAGGGGTTTGATCTCAGAGCTGATGCCAGAAAGTCACAACCTTTATCAGAAACACCACAAAACTCCAGTCTGAAAAACAAAAAAACAAGGGGTTCATCATTCAAGAAAATGTTAAGAATATCCCTCAATGTTCATTGTGGTACATTTTTCTGATATGGGGCTTAAAACATTACTAATATATTACGTTTTCTAATAACATACTGTATCTAGGGTGATCTGAAATCCCATGTTTTCTGAGACAGTGCTGTATTTTAGCTCTGTTTACTGTAACAAATTCTGTTATGCAAAAATAGCCTAATAAATTTAGCCAATAACAGAGAATACAATGACCATACAAATCTCATTAAATACAGTAAAACGTATTACATGACATTTATTTACCACAGGAAAGCCATTCAGCATCAAAAACACAAAATAACTATTATTTATATTACTTATATGATATCAATAATTATATTATCAGAATCAGAAAGAGCTTTATTGCCAGGTATGTTCACACATACGAGGAATTTGTTTTCGTGACAGAGCTTCTACAGTGCAACAGGATTACAGAGACAGAACAAAAAACAGATAATAAATATATATATAAAAAAAATAGAAGTAGTGAGTGCAAATATACAAATTGACAAGTGTATGTACATGTTTATTACTATATACAACGTTATATGTGCAGCTGTTATGTGCAAATTGGCATGTAAAGTGTGTGGTTAAGTGTATATTTGTATAAAAGTGTATCGCAGGTAGTGATGTTGGTTCCACAATTATTATCATCAAGTGTTCATGAGATGGATTGCCTGAGGGAAGAAACTGTTTCTGTGTCGGGCTGTTCTGGTGCGCAGTGCTCTGTAGCGTCGACCAGAACGTAAAAGTTCAAAGAGGCAGTGTGCTGGGTGTGAGGGGTCCACAGTGATTTTGGCGGCCCTTCTGCTCGCTCTGGATAAGTACAGTTCTTGGGGAGTAGGAAGGGTTGTACCAGTGATTCGCTCAGCAGTTCGAACTATTCGATGTAGTCTTTGGAGATCGTATTTAGTAGCTGAGCTAAACCAGACAGTATTGATGTACAGATGACTGATTCAATGATGGAGGTGTAGAACTGTTTCAGCAGCTCCTTTGGGAGGTTAAACCTCCTCAGCTGATGAAGAAAGTACAGCCTCTGTTGAGCTTTTTTGACAATGGAGTCAATGTGAGTGTCCCACTTCAGGTCCTGAGAGATGGTGGTGCCCAGGAACCTGAATGACTCCACTGCTGCCACAGTGCTGTCCATGATGCTCAGTGGGGGGAGAGCAGGGGGGTTTCTCCTGAAGTCCACGATCATCTCCACTGTTTTGAGCGTGTTGAGCTCCAGATTGTTGTGACTGCACCAGACAGCCAACTCCTTAACCTCTTGTCTGTAAGCAGACTCGTCACCGTCCTGAATGAGGCCAATAAGTGTGGTGTCGTCTGCAAACTTCAAGAGCTTCACAGAGGAGTCTTTTGAAGTGCAGTCATTCGTGTACAGGGAGAAGAGGAGTGGGGAGAGGACACACCTCTGGGGGGCGCCAGTGCTGATTGTGTGGATACTAGAAGAGAATTTTCCCAGCTTCACCAGCTGCTGCCTGTCCGTTAGGAAGCTGTTGATCCACTGACAGACAGAGGTGGGCACAGAGAGCTGAGTTAATTTGGGCAGGAGAAGTTTTGGGAAGATAGTGTTAAACGCCGAGCTGAAGTCAACAAACAAGATCCTCACATAGGTCCCTGGTCTGTCTAGGTGTCACAGAGCATAATGCAGTCCCATATTTACTGCATCATCCACAGACCTGTTTGCTCTGTAGAGAGACTGAAGAAAGTCCACTGAGTCTGTAGTCTGTAGTCATTTAGTCCTGTAAGTTTGGGTTTCTTTGGGATGGGGATGATGGTGGAGTGTTTGAGGCAGGAGGGGCACTTCACACAGCTCCAGTGATCTGTTGAAGATCAGGGTGAAGATGGGGGCCAGTTGGTCAGCACAGGATTTTAAACAGGCTGGTGTTATAAAATCTGGGCCTGGTGCTTTTTTCCTCTTCTGTTTCCGGAAGACCTGGCGCACCTGGTTATGGCTTTGGTTATAGCTATTATGGCTATTTTGCTGAGTATTACCAAAGACTATAGAATACACAACACATGTCACTCGTATTTTTTGAATAAGGGAAAAGTGTAATGGTCAATATGGATGTTTAGAAATGAAACTAAAGAGACTGTTGTTGTTTAATTTCATTGGTGATTCCTAATATGAAATTCAAGCATAAACTTGGCAAGCAGTTTTGAAGAATTTGATGTTTCACCATTCAGACAGAATGCCTGAGCATACAACCTGAGAGGCATTTCAAAGATGGCCACAGAGTGAAATTACTTGCCCTAAAGGGACTTTGGTATTAGATCGCTTCTGTATATTACATCACTCTGTTGACAACTACATTTTTTTTCAATAACAAAAATGAAGTGAGTAATTTAAAAATCAAAACAAAAATGACAAAAACATAATGAAGAAAAAAGATGAATTACTGTACCTCAGTGTTTCTAGCTTACATTGAGGATTTTGCAGCCCAGAACAAAGCAACTTTAATCCTGAATCATTTACAGCACTCCTAGTCAGGTTCAACTCTCTTAGACATGAAGTTCTGGAGGTTAGAACAGACACTAAAACACTATAGCCTCTCTTTGTCAGGTTATGCTCACAAAGCCTGAAAGAGATAAAAAAAAAAAAAAACGTCTTGTTAAATACAGGTCTTGTTATATATAGGTTGTGTGTATAGGCAAGGTACAACAGATGGGTAGATCTGGAATGACACAAATCTTTAATATAGACTTAAATAAAAGCACTTAAAAGGAAATTTTAAAATATTTTTAATAAACATTTTATATGACATACTTTGCAATTCTGGATGCTGCAAGCACTGGCTGTAGCCTTTGAAGACTTTCATCTGGCAAGATGTACGTTCCGATGTATTTATTTAAATCAAACACATCTAGTTTCTGTCCTGAAGTCAGCAATAAGAAGACTATTGCTGACCACTGTGAGGCTGTGAGTTTCATATTTATTCTAGACTCTGTTTGTAAAAAATCCTGTATCTCCTTCACTAGGGAATGATCATTCAGCTCATTCAGGCAGTGGAACAGATTGATCACTTTCTCTGGAGGAGGACTCTCTTTTATCTTCTCCTTTATGAACCCAACTATTCGCTCCCTGCTGTCAGAGCTGCTATCTGTCTGCACCAGTAGGTCTCCTAAGAGAGTCTGATTGGACTCCAGTGAGAAACCCAGTAGAAAGCGAAGGAACAGATCCAGATGTCCATTGGTACTCTGTAGCGCTTTTTTCACAGCTGTCTGATAGATATCAAATACATTTGGAACACATTTTAGGATGCTAGTTAGAATATTTGGTTGGTTTAATTTGTTTGTGTTTTCATTCACAAAATAGAGGTACACATATAAAGCTGCTAGATGTTCCTGAACGCTCAGATGAACAAAGCTGTAGACTTTGTCCTGAAACATTCCTGATTCCTCTCTGAACAATCCTGAGTACACAGATGCTTCCTGCTCATCAATGCCACACGCTCGAAGATCTTCCTTGTAGAAAATCAGATTGAGTTTCTCTAGCTGCTGAAAAGCTAATTCCCCCAGTTTGAGAACTATGTCTATATCCTTACTCTTCTTATCATAGGCCTTCTCATTTTTTATTCTTAGTTGAAGCATCAAGAAGTGTGTGTACATCTGAGTGAGAGTGCTGGGGATCTCTGTATTCCCTGCTTCACTCAGCATCTTCTCCAGAACAGTGGCTGAGATCCAGCAGAACACTGGGATGTGGCACATGATGTAGAGGCTTCTGGAGGTCTTCAGGTGTGAGATGATTCTGTCAGACAGAGTCTGATCTCTGACTTTCTTCCTGATGTATTCCTCTTTCTGAGGGTCACTGAAGCCTCGTACCTCTGTTACTCGATGCACACACTCAGAGGGGACAAGATCTGCTGCTGCTGGTCTGGAGGTGATCCAGATGAGAGAAGAGGGAAGAAGATTCCCTCTAATGATGTTCGTCAGCAGCACATCAACTGAAGCTGATACAGTCACGTCACACAACTTCACATTGTTCTGAAAGTCCAGAGGCAGACGACACTCATCCAAACCATCAAAGATGAACATGATCTTACCTTCATGTAAAGAGACATCAAGTTTTATGTGCATGAAATACTGGAGAAGACCTTTAAGGCTGAATGATTGGTCCTTCAGCAAATTGAGCTCTCTGAAAGGAAATGGAAAAATAAACCAGATGTCCTGATTTGCTTCTCCTTCAGCCCAGTCTAGGATGAACTTCTGCACAGAGACTGTTTTTCCAATGCCAGCAACTCCTTTAGTCAGCACAGTTCTGATGGGTCGGTCTTGTCCAGGTAATGGTTTGAAGATATCATTCAGGTTAACTGGTCTGTCCTCTGTCAATGCTCTCCTACAAGCCGTTTCAATCCACCTGATCTCATGTTCATTATTAAGCTCTCCACCTTCACCTTCTGTAATGTAGAGCTCAGTGTATATCTCATTGAGAGGTATGAGGACACTGTGTTTTGATAGTCCTTCATGCAAACACTGAAACCTTCTCCTTAGGTCTGATTGGATTGCTTCTTGAATTTCTTTCGGCAGTAAGGCAATACTGAAAAATCAACACAAAACTTGTTACTCTTAAATACATTTTAAACATGAGTGAATTAATGAATTAATGAGACACTTGTAAAACTGTAACATTATACAGTTGATCCCTTTATTATCGGTAATGTAATGTACCTGTAAATGAAAGAAAAGTACACAAATGAAAACCTTTTTACCCCATTGACCTACATTCAAATGCATGTGAATGTGCTACATCAGAAATGCAAGTTTCTTGCTGCATGCAATGCTTTTAATGTGCACACCTAACCTCACCCCTAACGCTAACCCTCACAGTGACGTCACTAGCTCCATTAAGTGCATTCTGCATATGCAGGTCTGCATCTAAATACTGTTGGTTTTGTTCCATACTTAGATCTTGGTGAACTCTGACCTAGGAATTAGCATCACGTCAATGCTTTAGACTAGAGTTTAGACAAATAAAAGATCTAGATGTGACCTCTCTGTATTGATGGGAGAAACTTCAAAGCTTCAAAACAACTGAACTAACTGAGTAGTCAGAAGTCATTAATTTTCAATGGTAGCCAGCGGTGATAAGTGGCGAGGAGCAGTGCGGTGTGTCTTCACCAGAGTGTGTTTCGAGGAGAGCTGAAATCAAGTCAACTTGATGGTAATGAGCTACGATGCCGTTAGACGGCAAGCAATCAGAATGTAAAAGTCCACCTCTTGAGAGGAGTCCAGAGAGCACGTCCTGTGAACCGACCACAGTTGTTCCCATGACTTTGAATATTGCAGTCGCCGGATTTCCAAATATTTACAATGTTTTCTTACAGGGACATAAAGTTACTGGCAAGTTACTAATGTGCATTAATGTTATATATTTTTTTCTTTAAAAAAAGTGGGAATCTCATGCTAACTCTAACAGCTTCACAATATTTCAGACATATGAATATTTTGGATAAGTGGAACTTGATCTTCTATCTGTCTTCTATCTTGAAGATTCTATCTGCATTCTGAATGATTTTGAGATATTGAGCTTCAAAGTTTTTGCATTCCATAGCAAACAATATGTGTAACATTTTATTTAATTTTTTTTAAAGTCTAAAATGTAAACAACTTATAAAAAAAAACATACCTTAATGTAAATAAGATGTCATTTAATAAGAATATGTCAATAACTCAATTTTGACAAAAATGTCAGATAGAACCTTATAGTTCTAAGGTGACGAAATGAATTTGATTTAAAAAAAACTTGCAACATGCAAGAAAATTGGTGGAAATTTCATGCTAGAAAGCCTGTTTTTATGCAGAAATTTAACTGTTTTGTTGATATGCTGCAACAGTTCCTTTAAATATAAGATCAATGTAGCGAATTTTGACACTCTCGCCAGTGGAGCAGTAAAGGCAGACATCGTTGTCACCAGGGCGGCCAGAGCAAACTCTGACGCTTTCGTCGCCTTCGGTGTGAACGCACGGTAACTTATCAAATATGAATGCGTTGATCAATTCTCAGGCTTATATTTTTTGTTTTGCAAAAGTCTCATGAAAACGTCAAAATAAAACAAATAAAACTGATCTTGAATCATTTAAAAACTATGAAACTTGTTCAGTGATTCACCACTGCGAATTGGTCTGAGTGAACCTATTTGATCCATATGGATTTTTCTGCATTACATAGATTGGCCCCAAAGAGAAGCATTGATTTTTTAAAAATGTTTATAAACAGTAGTAACGTAATGTAAAAGAGAAGTTTACAGACATTACGTGACCTTGCCAATTTGATACAACCTCTGAACCATTCATTAATTCATTTTCTTTCAGCTTAGTCCCTTTATTCATCATGGGGCGCCACAGCGAAATGAACCGCCAACTTATCCAGGATGTTTTACACAGCGGATGCACTTCCATTCATACACCTAATTACGGCCAATACCACATGTCTTTATACCAAATGTCTTTGGACTGTGGGGGAAACCGGAGCATCTGAAGGAAACCCACGCGAACACAGGGAGAACATGCAAATTCCAAACAGAAATGCCAACTGACCCAGCTAGGACTCGAACCAGCGACCTTCTTGCTATGAGGCAACAATGCCACCCTCTCTGAACCACTGATTTAAAATAATTTTTCCCACATAGAATTAGACCTATAGAATTTCCTTCCTTTTTATTAAATCTTTTAGTTTTCTATACATTACATTATATAAAAATCAAAGCATAAGAGAAGAAAGGATAATTACCATAAATATAAAACATTTACCTGGATGATTTAAATTCCAAAGGCTGATCCATTGAAATATTGCTGCCCAAGGTCACATGGCTGGGAGATGGAGAAGATCTACCTGTCTGCCCTGAGCTTCAGTAAAACAGAATATAACATTATTTCAGTAAATGTTCTTGCGATTCAGAGCCAGTTGCTGCACAATTTACAATTGACATTAACAATAAAAATCTACAAATTTCAGATAAAAACGGATATATTAATTTTATTATAAAAACTGAAAAGTGAAGAAAGGAGGCTTTAGTTTTATTACTTAATGCTAAAACAGAAAAAGCTTTAAAAATCAGTAAAAACTTTTGTTAGTGCTGTAATCGTGATTTACACGTGACTTAAATGCTCCATTCTTATAACTTGGGTGATGAGAAAGCGCTTTGTTTAGGCTGAGGATGATTTGATGGATAGAATCACATCTCAGATGAACATTTGTCATGTCAAATGTACTTGTACAAGTTTGTACAATGTACAAGTTTTGGGTTTGCACTCTTTATTTTACTTATAGTTGCTGTGGCCATGTTTACAGTTGACAGTCACAAAGCTTTAACTTTATTTGCATGTTCATACAGATTTAAAGCAGGACGTGAACACAGTGAACGGGACATTTCAAGACACTTAAATGTGAAATGCTGTCACTAATGTGAATATAATAAAAATATAACCATTTTAATTGTGTAAACATTCAGTTTCCTTTTTAATGTTTTAAGCAAACAAGTTATCTCAAAACAACAGTTGCTTTTGTCAAAGCACATGATAAACATGTCGCCAAACAAGTTCATTTACAGTAATCAGACAGATGAGCTGATAGTGGGACTTCAGAACAATTACAAAATTGCAGTTTAAAACTGCAAGTTTACAGTATGTTATATTTATTTTACATACTTTTACAGCATTTAGTATTTCGGTCAGAACCATTTTTCGTTTGCTTATGTAGATCATAAAAACAACAGAAAATCTTATACAGAATACATTTTAAATGAGTTAAACAAGAACCACAAAGTGCTACTAAATATTGTCTAAGCATGGTATTTGAAGTAAAACTATGGTCACACAGGTAGGATCTGCTTTACAGATACACCATACTAAAAAGTTTATTTTACATAAGAAAAATGCTAATTAATGAAAACTAATACCCACCCCAAATTAGAAAAATTGATATGCAGAATGTAACGATGTCCTGCACAATGTGTTGTTACCTAATGTCTATCTTACTTTTTAAGAGCAATATTTTTAAGAACAGAATTTCAGTCTTTACCTGATTTGTGGCCAAAGATAAGAGTACTTTCTCTGGTCCAGCAACAGGAGACCAGTCAGTCACCTGGGATTTTGTCAAGCAATTAAACTTTGACTTTCCAGTCACTCACAGCTAAGTCTGATGACTCTCACAGCAAAACAACCCTCATCTCCACAATCACAAAGTAGAACAATAGTCAAACATACCTACCAGACAAACCGGTTTATGAAGCAGCATTAAAAACAAAGAGCGGATGTTATTCAATATAAATAAAAATGAATGTAGTCACCAAAAGCTGTATGTTAATTAGCAACATGTCTATTCAAACTATTTATGTTTTAATCCAATACTCAATGTCTCATCTATCCCAAATATTTATTTAACTTTTGCAAATTCATACTCTACCATAAAAAGCCATTCTGTGTCACAAGAAATACTTTTTATTTTAAATGCTTTGTTTTGACTGTTTAACTGCAGCATTTGTTAAAATACATAGATCACACAGCTGCCTCATAACATGCAAGACCTGTGTACGGTTTTTAATAAACAATCATGATATGTTATGAATAATAGCAATTCACCTACTATTACGGCCAATACCACATGTCTGTATCCCAAATGCCTTTGGACTGTGGGGGAAACCGGAGCACCCAGAGGGAAACCCACGTGAACATGAGGAGAACATGCAAACTCCACACGGAAATGCCAACTGACCCATCCGGGAATCAAACTAGCATCCTTCTTGCTGTGAGGTGACAGTGCTAACCCCTGAACCACCATGCCACCATCTCTTATTTAAATTAGTGTAATTCTGTAAATATCTGTATGGCCATGTGCACATGACTTGATAACTTTATATTTAAAGTTATACATTTTCAAATATAAACTGCATTGGTGTTTGATAAAGCATTCATTCATGTGCTAAGAGCTACATAAATTTAAAGGTGACTAAGGCCATCATAAACTTATATATTTTTAGGGAGTCTGACGAGAAATTGTAGGGTTAAAGACAACCTAACAATGCAGATATTCCCTTAAATGAATTAATAAAGTCTCCAAGAAGTAATAGTAAAGGTTATAATAGTTATAATAGTATATAAAGTGTGAGTAGCAGCTTAAAGCTCTAGCACTTTAGTTTAGGTCACAATTCACAGTATTAACAAACCATTAGCTAACACTACTAGTTTTATAAACTACTATTTAGCTGTTCATTAATAGTAAGGTAGAAGTTGGGTTTAGGTTTTGGGTAGGATTAGGGATGCAGAATAAATTCAGACTTTATAACTACTTATGAACAGTTAATAACTCAAAATAGGCAGGTAATAAGCCAATTAATAGCATGTATTGTGACCTAAACTAAAGTATTACTGCTCTAATTTATACAGACGCATTCATTATTTTTCCTCATTAGTCTTTTTAAATGGTGTGGCTGTTTGAGAAGACTTTGCCTTTCTCCATTGCTTTTTAAAGAGATAAACCATATTTTATACACAAAATAAAATCATAAAAAAATCAAGAGCATCTGCACTCTCAAGAGCAAGAGCATCTGCTGTCTCACGCCTTTAAACACCACCCCGCATTCATTGCATGTCCACATTTGTCATCTGAGGAACAAGTAATTTATAAAATAAAAGATTCACGCAGCTTATTCTACAGCAGCAAATTCAATTTTTACTGTTAATATTTGGCACCAGTTAATCAGGAAGTGATGATTTTGTTTTAGTTTTTTTGACTGAAAATGTATTCACATTTTTGGATGAAAACATAGCTAATGTTTTCACTCATTTTATTTTTAGTGGGTGAGCGGTTTACTTTGACAGTATTTGAAAAATGAGTGAGGAAAACTGACACTCATAGAGTGGCTAAGTCATCTCTTTTTAGTCCGTTGACAGTCAGTGTTATTAATACTGTGATAATATAATTAGAAGACAGACATTGCTTCAGTATTAAATTTATAATCCATAATTTTTTAATACCTGTATTCAAAGGGGCCTTCCTCCTTGAAGACAATAGTATGTACTTTTGACTGGTCACTTCTTAAGGACACACAGCTGGGCTCTGGTGAGTCTGGACCCTCAGTCTCCATTGAGCTTTAAGAAAAATGAATTTGCACTTTATTTAGAAAAGGTTTATATGTAAGACCTTGCCTGTTATTATATCTGTCATTAAATCTTCACCACATCAATTTTCTTCATTGTTTATACCCGTGTTTCTAGGGTACTTTATCTCCAAACTTTGTCTCACACTTGATTGAATGCTGCACCACTTTGGGGATCCAGAGTTTCTTCAGCCCTAGTGATATGTATCAGAAACACTTGGCTTGTGAATTCTCTTTTAAAGCGTTCATTTTTACAAAAGGTGTATACATTCATTCATTTTCTTTTCGGCTTAGTCCCTTTATTAATCCAGGGTCGCCACAGCAGAATGAAACCTCCATACACACTCATGCACTACAGACAATTTAGCAGAATTAAACCTCTATACACACTTATACACTACCGACAATTTAGCCTACCCAAGTCACCCGCATGTCTTTGGACTGTGGGGGAAACCTGAGCACCCAGAGGAAACCCAGGCGAACGCGGAGAGGACATGCAAACTCCACACAGAAATGCCAACTGACTCAGCTGAGGCTCGAACCAGCAACCTTCTTGCTGTGAGGTGACAACACTACCTACTGCGTCGCCCTGGTGTTTACAAATGTAGCATATTTGCATTTGATCATCATCAAAGCTAAACTTAATTTATCATATTCTTTATTTACTTACTAAGAATATAAGCAAGTGTGTTTGTTATAGGTATAATGTGTAAGTATAAGATTCAGTGTTGTTATAGGATTTCTCTATTTAGAATATGCAAAGAATATTTGTCTGAAATTATATTATTAAAGAGAAAGTCTGAATGTACAATAAAAAAAAATCAACATTACCCTAATTAGAATACATTGTATTCATCTAGCAAGTACTGCAAGGAAACAAGATTATTAAAATAGCCTACTGAAATGATATGATTGGTTTTATTGACAATATTGTACAGCAGTAAAATAGTCTATTGATATAGACGTTGCTTATGACAATGAACAATGATGGTTATTGCCAAATAATATTACATTACCAATCAGGGAAACAAAAATCATTGGCTTCATTCTATAACCTAAAATCTAAACTGTTCCTAAGCAACTGAGATAAAGTTGGTTATATTCGTGTATTCAGACTTTCTTCATAATATTTGAATTTCAGGAAAGTATTTGTTGCAAATTCTAAATAGTGAAATCATATTAGCAGTCAATGACTATATCAAACTACAACATAGTTCTCAGTCAAAGAAATAGTGCTAATGTTGTTTTGAAGTCATACCTGCATTTGAATTCAGACTGATTATTCAAAATACCGTGTCACAAATTATCACTGAACAACTTTACCTCAATTTCTAAGCATTGTGAATATGATGGCAGTCAACCATTTAATGCAGATCAGTCATATTACTATATCTGAGTGTTGATTATGTTTCTAGCCATTGTGTGGCCAGTAAAATTCCCATCATCTCTGTTTAATGATTATTCAACCTATTAACAATCTTATATTTAAAAGGTTTCTAGGCCTAAATGAAGATTTTTTTTCAACTAGGAAAAACCCCACAACATTAACTATGACATCTAAAAACTACACACAAAAAAAAACTTTACTTTTCAATGATTGTTGAATTGCTTCTAAATATACCCTCACCATTTTCTGTTACTTTCTTCATGCATAATTTCCTTCCGTTCCAAATATGTATTTGAAATACATGTATCATGAATACGGCCCATCCCTAATACTGTCATTATATATTATTTAGCATTGTGCAGTGTACTATTTTCAATTATTGTTGACTTTCTGAATCTACCCCTGCCAATGGCCTGTTAATTTCTTTATATGTGATGCATAATTTCCATCCATACTCCAAGGATTGACCACCTTCTTAAAAATGAATCAGTTTTCTGTTCTAATCTCAAGCTTAGGTAAATAACTGAGAAAGCACCAATCAGAGGCCACATTTTTATGATGTCATTGTGTAGTCTTCTTATGTACAAAGTATATAAACTGGATTGACAGCCTGAAGGCGGCCAAGATGGCGTCAACGTAGGTAGACTTCTGTCACGCTGTTAAAAGAAATCGGGAGTTTGCAGCCAACATGCACTAGTTAAATATAGGATGCCTCTCAAATCCTAACCAGAATAAGTATATAGACGGTGAATGGGCAAGAGAAGAAATAGAAAACAACAGGCGCCTCTGGTAAACTTTGAATCTGATGAGATGGAGCTCTCTGGAGAGTCGGCTATGGATCTCTGCGATCTTCCCAAATCTGCCAGATAAAAGTGACTCTCCCCTCAAAAAAAGAAACAATGTCACTACAAGTTTGGAATATTCCTCTGATATTATTGAAGCTATCCAGGCGCTCAGTGTGAAGCTTGATCATACTCTTACAAAGGTATTATCGATAGAGAAAACAACGGAGCTTACATCAGCCAAGGTGGATAGTTTAGCAACTTCTGTGCAACATCTCGTCGCTGATGTTAAAGCTCACGATGTCCGATTTTCCCACATGGATGGAGAACTACGTGCTTTAAAAGATGAAAATGCATCGCTGAAGGCTAAAATATCTGATGCGCAACGTTACAGCCGGCGATGGGCACTTAAATTATACGGCTTAAAAGAAGCAGACGGGGAAGACGTTAGACAAATGAACATTGATGCTCTTGGAAAAGTTGTGCCGAAAATTCAAGACCAGCTGAATCGTGTGGTGGATGTGGCTCATCGTCTTGGTGGCAAATTGCCGTCAAACACGAATTCTAAGAGGGCCATTGTCATTCTTTTTTCAAAGCGCATTTTCCGTGACGAAGTCTGGAAGGCTACCAGAAATTCTACGTTTCTACAGGATAACAACCTTTGCATCTCTGAATTTCTTTCACCTGAAGATAAAGCAGCAAGAGAAAAACTATGGCCGATTGTAAAAAAAAGGCAAGAGAGGAAGGAAAAATGGCTGTATTCCGTGGTCAGTGGGCATTCGTTGAAGGGAAAAGAATTGACGTTAATTGACTGTATAATATATACAAGAGGCATCATTAAATTACAATTCTAGTTTGTTTTTTACATTTATGATAATATTTTGCTGCATCTCTTGATGTACGTTTAACCTCAAGACTATAGGCTAGGTCTTGTAGTTTGGTAGGTTGTAAAGGGAATCCCGTTCTTTTTTTCCTTTAATTTTTTATTTAGTTTATTATCACTTTTCGTCTGTTTGGACTATAGTTGTTAGTGTATGGTTTTTGAGTTCTGTTCTTTAAGTATAGCATCCTTGAATTTAAGGGGTATTCGAGATAACACGAAAAGGAAAGCTTTATTTCTTTACTTGAAATGAACTGATACCGACTTTGTTTTTTTGTCAAGAGACTCATTCCACGGACTTGAATGTGAAATTATGGAAATCACAATGGGGAAACTCTACTTATTTTAGTCATGGAACTTCACAATCAGCAGGTGTAATGGTTTTGATGAAACCATTGAATCGATTTAAAGGAGATGTACTTGACTTTGTTGCAGATGAAAATGGAAGATGGTTGATTTTAACTATTAGACTGAACAACACAATGTTTATAATTTAAAATGTTTATGGTTGTAATTCTAATTCATTGAATAAGACTTTTTTGCCAAAATTTCTGATTTAATTAATCACTAAAAAACTAAACAATTTTCATGCTTCATATATTATATGCTCAGGCGATTTTAATGACTGTATAGATGGTTTGTTTGATAGATATCCCTCTCGTACCCTCCAACATGCTGGTCAATCCAATCTGTCATCTCTTTGTGCCTCTTTATGACTTACAGATACTTGCCTTTTTATAACCCTGTGAAATTAGAGTACACACGGTCTAACAAAAACAAGTCTTCACAATTTCTGATCTCTAACACAGCTTTACATTATGTTAAGTAAATTGATCATAGACATGCTCCATAACATTAACAGATCATAAACTTATTTATTAATCTATTAAAGGTTCAAAAGAAAATTCTAGTCTTAGAGGATATTGGAAATTTAATAATAATCATCTTTAATAACTTTAATACCTGTGATAAAAATATTGCAACTGATACTTTTGGAGGATTAAAAGATAAATTCAAAAGTAATTGGGAAATTTTTAAATATAAAGTTAGAAAAATTGCCATAAAACGTAGTAAAGAATTTTAAAAAATGAACAAACAAAAGGAAATGGAATTACTGGATAATTTACATATTCTGGAAGAGAATTCCTTCTCTTCCAGAATATGTAAATTATCCAGTAATTCCATTTCCATTCGTACTAAAGAAGATGAGGAAGAGTTGACTAAAATTCTATCTAAACTTGATCTAATGTACCTGGATCTCGCTAGAGGTGCCTTCCTTCGCTCTAGAGCCAAATGCCTCAAAGAGGGAGAAATATTAGATAATTTAATTCAGTTATTAAATATATCCATGTAAAAATTATTCAACTTCTTAAAAATCCTATTTTCTATTATTCTCTATCTGCTGTAAACCCAAAACTACATTTAGAAGGTGTTGAGTTGACTGAAAAAAAATGTACTAACAAACATATTCGTAATATTTTTCAAAAGCAAAATAAAATTTCTCAGAGAGGCAAATTTTTCTGGAACTCTATTATAGTTAATATTAATTGGAAAAGAGGTTAACTCCCTTCAAATTATTAATAATAAAATTAAGGAAATCCATTTTAAAATATTACATACAATTTACCCAGTAAAATCGTTTTTATCAAAGTACATTGAAATAGAGGATATCTGTGGTTTCTGCAATGTGGATAAAGAGAGCCTTTGTCTTTTGTTTTTTGAATGCAACATTGTAAAGAATTTCTGAAAGAATCTAGCCAAATATATTTTTTAAAAGGACAAAACTTAGTTATTATTTTACATTAAAATATATTATTTTTTATTATGAAAACAAATCTAACAAATGTCTTGAATATATTGATAATCTCCTTATTTTATTGGCAAAGTTTTCCATACACAAACAGAAATTTGCTAAATCATCTCCCACATAAACAGTTTTTTGTATCGAGTTTGACTTCTTTATTTCCACAGTCAAATTGTTGAAAAGCAAAAAATCTGAGATATGCATCAATTATTATGACTCTTTTTTGATTCCCCTGTCAATTCTTAAAATCATTGGATGTAGAAATGCCATACTCTATACTTTTATGTTAATTAATTAACATAAATTCATTCATTTATTTGACTTTTTACCATTGTTGGATTAGTTTTTTTGTGTTTCATATTTTTTATTTTGTTGTATGTTTGTTCCTGACGGTTATGCAATAAAAAAAAAGTAAATAAACTACAAATAAAAAAACTACAAAAAGACACCAGAAAGTATTTTGGTACAAAATATTAATAATTTTTTTTATAAACCTCATCAAATACAAATGACAAAATGCAACTATATTTTGCTTAAGATGTATTAGAAATACATGTATCATAATGCCCATCCCTGTTTACAGTCGTACTTACTGTACTTTAATCACCTGATTTGCGAACACGGCTATTAACAAAAAAGTCTATAATGTTAGCATCGCTATGTAATATGTAAAGTGATAAATATAATGAAAATCTATCTTTACCAGTTTCTGCAGCGCCCTGTGCGGAGTTCGGAGTTGGAGTTCGGTTCCTGTGGACAGACCTAAAGGCAAACTTGTTTTTTAAGTAAAAGTGAAAGTAAGACCGTGATAGGCCTACAGCAGTTTTGGTTTGACAGGTTTGACAGCACCCCCCCCCCCCCCCCCCCCCCCCCCCCCCCCTCCCACACACACACAGAGACACACCTAGCGTCAACAGGTAGTTCTGATGAGCTTGTTTTAAAACGAGTTTGGCGCATTTAAATTGAATTTAAGTAGGCTGTTGTGCACAATTTGTAAAATAGCATATATTGAAAAACAATATATAACCTATTAGCATAAAGTATTTTACACAACAAAGGGATAAATATCTTGCATAATTTCAAGGTAATAATCAAATTAGTGGCATCAAGTCATTCCTATCCCAACATTATATTATATTATTAAATAATGAAAACGAGAAAAAATATTTAACAGTATATGTATATTCACGTTTTCTATTTAAATTAAATATGGTCAGATTCACATGAAATAGCAGTTAAACTGAGAAATATCTCCCTCTAGTGGAATTACATATAAATGCCTCACATATCCCTAAAATAACAATTCATTAAAGGGATAGTTCACCCAAAAAAATAAAAATTCTGCCGTCATTTAATCACCAGTCTTGTTCCAAAATTGTTTGATTTTTTTTTTTTCTATTTGATGATATCTTGAAGAATGTTGGAAACCTGTAACCATTATTAATTGTTTTGTTAAAGGTTTTCTCTTTCTTCTGTATATCTTCTTTTGTGTTGAAGAGAACAAAAAAGAAAACTGGTTTGGAACAAGTAAATGATGGCAGAATTTTCATTTTTGGGGTGAATTATGCCTTTAGAGTTTCATGAAACTCCCCTCTTTTAGTTAAAGTTTACCTACGAATTAAAAAAAAATGCTACATGATGAGTGAGGAGCTGCCGCAGAATACAGTGGAGTGGGCATGGCGGGGAAAGCACTGAAAAAAGAGGCAGGCAAGCAAAAGTCAATTGACTCACTAATTCAGACTAAAAGTTAGACACAAATTACAAGACGCATATATACTTGGCAAAGTTAAAATGCAATGAAATAAACCCTCTATCATTTTCAAAGTATTTTAAAAGTAGCCTATTACATATATTATATTTAATATCGCGGGGGCAGCAGTCTTAGGAGAGTATTGACTTTTTGTTCCCCGTTTTTCTTTATTGCCAGGTATGTTTACACATATAAGGAATTTGTTTTTGTGACTGAAGCTTACAGTGCAACAGAATGACACTGACATGACAAAAAACATAGATAATAAAATAATTTTCAAATAACAATAGGGAATACAAATATACAAACAAACTGTATGTACAGTAATTCTATAATTAAAATATTGTATGTACAATACATTGTCATTGTAATTCCTGGACTATTCAAACAGTGCACAAACACACTCTCTTTGCAAAGTGATGTTTTGTTCTGGCTGATATTCCTCACCGTTGTCTGTTTCTTTTTGAGTTGTCTTCATGGGCTGTACCTGTGAATGTTTGCTGCTTGCCTATTCCGTATTACACTGTTATGTTTTTCATTGGCCATAATTATTGCTGGTAATCAACCTCAGCCTATTTGTTTGCCATTGAAAAAAAAAAGCTACGGGGATCTGAACTCAGGCCCGTTTTTGCTTTTAAACATTTACATTTATGCGTTTAGCAGACTTTTTATCCATAAATGACACCTGTGAACACACCCAGAGCAGTGGGCTGCCCGTGGAGCAGTTGGGTGTTCAGTGCCTTGCTCTAGGGAATAACCTCAGCCACACAGTCCACATCCACACTGACATTTCATCTCGCATTTCTGAAAAGGTCTCTATCCACAATATATTGCTTAAAATGTACATCACGTGACCATACACACACTCTGGCATGATAATCATGTAGATTTCACTTTCAAACTTAGTATTAATTATTGTTTCTGTATATAAAATGATTGTTGCTTTTACCGCACATTACTACACAATGTTAAACTGTATGTTTCTTAATCCGAACCAATTTCTCAATCAAACTCAGGGATTGAGCCAAGAGACTCCACTCCAGAACTTCTTTTTGAACTTGACTTTCCAGGTGTTTTTTGGGATCTCTGCGACACAAATGCTGAACTTATACCAGAGGAAAGACTGGATTTATCACCAACTGCAAAAAGAGGAATAAAAGCATATCAAATAAAACAAATAAAACCTCGAAATTTAAAAAAATAATAATAATCTTAAACAGCAGCTTACAGTTTACTGGATCATCTAAACTATGTGCTTTTTTAATAGGTACAGCGATTGTTCTTTCAATCTTCTCTAAAGTCTCTCTGTCAATTTCAAAATGACGTCCTCTGTTTTCTGCCACCATCTCCTCAATCTTCTCCAGGAGTTCTGTGACCTGAGATCCATCACCCCAGTTCTTATTGTTAAGGACATGATACCTGTTCCCACACTTCTTAACGAGCCACTGAAAAGCATCACCTTCACTTGCAATGAACACCTCAATGGGAGTTTCTTCTGGTTCATCTCCAACAGCGAACAGAACCAGTGTGTGTTTCCAGGCACTTTCACCGAGAGGCTCCATGATCTCTTCAAGTGCAACTTTCTCTTCTTCTGCAAAAGAAGAGTCAACACTCTGGACAAGAATGAAAGCATGCGTTCCTCCAGAGGAGCTTTCTGTTACACTTCTACAGATATTACGTTTAGCATCCTCAAGTCTTTCTCCAGTGAGGTAATCTTTCTCAAAACCTGGTGTACAAACCACAGTGAGCTTCCTTCCAGCCACTTCCCCAATTTCTTCTAGATTCACTTTGATTTCTTTGTCCAAAACTTGCCTTCCCAAAAGCGTTTCTCCTGTCAAACTTATGCTGGAATAGTGGGGTCCAAGCAACACCATCCTCAATTCAGAAAGTTTTGCAGCATCTGCTTAAATACAGTGAATCAACATTGAGTATATTTAATACAAGCACATAATGCAACAATAAACAATGTTTCCACAATTCACTCACCTGCTACTGAAGATCTTAATTCTTTTCTTTTTTGGACTTCATCTTGCAGTTGTTTTGCTCTTTCCTCTATTTTAATCCTCCTTTCTTTCACTTCTTGTAAATTTGTTTCATTTATCATAAAACAGCATTCTTCATTTCCTGCAACCATTTCTTCTATCTTGTCAAACAGCTCTGCCACTTGACAACCATCATCTGTGTTCTTGTTGTTGAAGACATGATATCTGTTCCCACATTGGTCTATTATCCACTGAAGAGCTTCTCCTTCACTCTCGATGAATACCTCAATGCTCGTGTCTCTCAACCAGTCGCCAAAAGTAAAGAGAACAATCATGTGATCCCAGATTGTGAGACCCAGAAGAGCCACGTGTTCCTCTACTGCCTTTCTGTAGACTTCAGTGAAAGAAACGTCCACTCGTATGACCAGCAGAAAGACATGAGGTCCTGGAGGACAGTGAGATGGGCTCAACACAATCTCATCTTTATACAGTCTGGGAGTATATTTCGAGTGGTAGTTTCTTTTTCGGCCTGGAGTGTTCACCACAGTGATGTGTCTTCCTGCAACATCTCCTTCTTGTATCACAGATCTACGTAATCTTTTGCAGTCAAATGAAGATTTGCCCAGGATGGTGTTTCCTGCTGAACTCTTGCCAGAGCTGTTATATCCCAGCAGCACAATCCTCAGCTCTGAGAGGTGATAATCTGCTGGCAGACATAAATGCTTATTTTTATGACAGGTCTAAACTCTGTTACTCTTTAAGCTCTGTGTTTATATCTTCCAATAATATGAAGGGACATCCTTAATACAACTAAAAAGGCTGAAGACCTTTGAAGTCAGTTTACCTAAATAGATTAGCATATTGTTTACAGACAGCAAATTTAGCAGGAACAGTTGGTCTATACAAGGTGTTTGTGGACATATCCAAATCATTTGTGCCGAACCCATAGGAACCCGACGGGTTTGGGCTTGATTTCTGGTTTCTGGGTTTTTTTCATGTGATGCATTTCGATTAGCATGAGAAAGTAATCAAATTGTTTGTTACAACATTAAAATCCATCTACGAAGGTGAAACAAATGATGATGGAGAAGTCAAAAAGAGCAAATTTTGACTGCGGTCAGGCCAGCCGCCAGTTCAAAAAGAACGGTCGTTCTAGCCGACAAGGTATTTCGGCAGTCCTTCATACACTGCGTATTAAGGTAGAGTGCTAAACAGCAATGTACAGCAAGCTGACAGGGAACATGACGAGGTCACTCGCTACATTGAAACCGCTGTCATGAAAAAATGAAATTACTGTTCTTCGCTGGTGGAAGATGAACAAACAATCCTACCCAAAACTGCCAAATTTGCCAGATCAATACTATGCATCTCGGCCAGTAGCAGCAGCAGTGAAAGGGTGTTTACTGCTGCTGGACACACCATCAATGAGTGCAGCATCACGCTAAAGCCATTTACAGTGGATTCAATAATGTTCCTCCACAAAACCACGTAGCCTAATCTTGGTGAGTAAAGTGTTTTCAATTTATAACTAAATATTAATTAATCAAAAATGCATAATGTGGACAGAGTATACAGGCTAATGTTGGCAATGTTCTTTTAATATTCAGCTTCACCGTCACCTTAAGGCTAGATTGTGAAGAGAAGTGGCGAAACAATTCCCACAGAGCTTTTATCTTAATTTCATTATTGCCAAATACCCATCATAATTTAAAATTTATTTGAATTTAATTTGTTAAGAAAGGCTTATTTTTATTGGTGTGTTGGCCAATTTAAAGGCTAAGTGTATTTGCCTAGGCCTACAGTACCGAACGCTACCCTTCACAGTGACGTTACTAGCTCCAATGAGTGCATTGTGTCGGACATTGTATCTCTGAGATATGCAATCTCAGCTTGCATCATCAAGGCTGCATCCAGATCCTATTGGAATGATGCTCCATCTGAAAACACATTCATGTTTTTGAATGTCTGTATGTGAGTGTATGTGTGTTTAATTGTACTGTAGCATACTCAATTAAAATAGGCAGTTTGTCACTAATCTATAGCAACTACTCTTTACTGGGGGCAGTTGTCCCCAAAAAAGAAAATTCTGTCATTATTTACTCACCCTCAACTTGTTCCAAACCTGTTTGAGTTTCTTCTGCAGACACAAAAGATATTTTGAAGAATATTGGAAAGCAGCAGTCATAGATAATACACATAGATAATATCTTGTTTTCTGTTTAACAAAAGAAACGTTGAAGAGTCCAGATTCAGAACCCTTTAAGTGTCAGCAAATGGTAAGGACGTCTTCTTTTTGGGGTGAAGTATCCCTTTAAACATAATTAAAGTATCTAAAACTATTTGTCAAGATTGTGTTTCTGTGCAGTCCAAATACCAATTAAAAGGTAAATTAAACACATTCTATCCTATTTGGTATCTTTTTTTTTTAGCACATTTTAGTACAAAATATGGAAAATAATAACATAATGTGCCTAAAGGTTATGGATCAAAGTCAGAGAGAGGTAATAATTGGCTTCTTTAAGTGAAAATTGAGACTTGCTGTACTGTACATTCTTGGAGATTTTAAGTGTTACAATCACTCTCTTTTCAACAAAAGCAAAATTTGTGGTTATAGAAAGCTCACCAGTTGTTGTCTTGTCTTTCAGCTGCAGATGTTTGATCCCTCTTTCTATTGCTCTCTTCTGCTGTTCTCTCCTCTTCTCCTCCACATGTTGTAAAGTATCTCTGTTCATTTCATAATAGCCACCTCTGTTGCTTTCCACCATTTCCTTTATTTTCTTAATCAGTTGTGTGACCTGAGATCCATCACCCCAGTGTTTAATATTGAGCTCATGATATCTGTTTCCACATTTCTCAATAAGCCACCGAAGGTTTTCATTCTCCAACAGTCGAGTGGCTTTATCTTCTGTCTGATCCTCACAGGTGAACAACACTATTGTGTGCCTCCACACTTCCTCCCCAAAATATCTCATATTCTCACATAGAATGTCTTTTTCATTTTGTCTAAATGGTGTGTCCACATTTAAAACCAGGAGCAGGACATGAGGTCCTGGACGACATCTATTTACGCTCAGGACAATTTCTTGTTTGTACAGTTTAGGGTTTTCTTCAAACGGTAAATTTCCCCACCAGCCTGGAGTATCAACCACAGTGATCCTTGTTCCAGCGATTTCACTTTGTTTCTCCACACAAGGCAAAGTCTGCTTTGAGTCAAACTCCACTTTGCCCAGGATAGTGTTTCCTGCTAAACTTTTCTCATCATTTTTTGGACCCAAAAGAAGAATCCTCAGCTCTGTAAGTGAACATAAGGGATGAACTTTACAAAAAAACAAAACACTAATCTGGCTTGTGGTAATATAGCGCTTCCATTAGGACTGCACAATTAACTTGTGAAAGAATGACATAACAACAATAGCTGCCACAATTAATTAGCGAAAAGTAAATACTTACAACATTTTGATCAATGGTTTGTATTTGAATTCAGTCCTAGCTAAATTGAAGTGACTGACAGCCTAAGTGATAGATAATGTAATAACAGTAGCATTGATTCTAAATTTTCTTTACATCATTTATTTACTTTGACTTTCATAATGCTTATTGACTACTGTTAACTTGACTACTTAGAGAACATCTTGATTTACTGATGCATTAGGCGACGATATATAAAACTCTTTTCAGGTTGTTTTGGATATATAAATGAGAAACACAGGTTTCAGTTGCCCAAGAAAAATGTTAATTAATAACAAATACTTTAATCATTACATATTGTGCAGCTCTAATATACACAAAGTAAAATCTGATCGATCAAACTGCAGTAATATAAATTCATCACACTTACCTGAGGAATTATATGGACGACTTGGATTCATGTTGACACTAAATGTCCTCTTTAATGGTTAAATGTAAGATTCTGTTCTTTAAAATAATGCATTAACTGCAGTTAGATACAGTTGAGCACTTTTCAAAGACGTTCTGTTGCGCAGACTAACTTGTTTTCAGAAAACAGCAGAACTTTGTTTCCTTATTGCTGCTTTTTTTATTGAGCCATATATTTTTACAAGCGATCAAAGAGCAGTCAGGTGTGTTGTTCCAAACGAAATCCATATCAAAAACATGTTCATAACAAAGAAAGCACTATGTGAAATGCAAAGTTTAACTGCATCACAGCTCCACAATGAGAAACTATTACAATTAACTATATAAATGAATTATATGGAAAATTGTGCAAAAATGTTATCAACATTAAAACTTGTACTCATACAATACATTAAATTGCAGTCTTTTAAAGATGTTGACAAGACATACAAGAATAGAGGTCTAAACTATTTTAGCAAGGCCCACTTATTTGCAAAATTATGGTATTTTAAAAAATAACTGCTCAGATGAGTCTCAAATCGCTGCTAGTGTTCATGAAATCTGTCGCCTTTTTGCTTGTACATGATAACATAAAATCCACTTTGTCCTCTAAACATTAACTCTTCCTAGATTCAGTTTATTGGTGGTAAGTAAATGATAAGTCTGATGATAAAAGTAAAAAAAATCAGCTAAACGAAAGAGAAACTTGCCATCACTAAGGCCCAGTCATCAATTTGTATGTGGGACACAAGTCATAGAATAAAAACAAATCAATCATTACCAACCAATAAAAAACAGCCAATATGCTTCATTAGAATATCAAAGTTAATGACATGATCTTATCTGAATTTTTCTGTTGCCTCAAGTATGCTTAGGAAAATGCAGCAGAAAGAAGCTGCACCCCAAAATCCTCAAACTTGTTACCAGACAGATCCACATTTTTCAGGTATGAGTGGTCTGATCCTAGACCAGAAGCCAGAGCAGCAATACCTTCATCTGTGAAGCCACAATGTTTCAACCTAAAGAGAGAGAACAACAGTTTATTATTTTATTATTCTATAAAGAGTTATTCAAACTTAAATCACTATTGTAAAATGAAATCAGAAAGTAAGTTGGTGATATTAGAAAAATAAATCTAGCCTGATCTTAGGAGGATGGACACAAACTTGATCTTTGTTTCTCGTCATTTTTTATTTAGTATTTTTCAGTTTATTAAAATTCTATTTCATCATCACAGTTAGAAAGTAACTCAAGTTTCTTCAATTAACAGATCAAATTCCATCCATATTGCTTTGGGCTGTAACTGTGTTTTACTGTACTTCAGTATCTCCAGTTTACAGTGGGGATCCTCCAGTCCAACACTCAGAAGCTTCACTCCTAAATCTCCTAAATTATTCTCAGACAGATCCAGCTCTCTCAGATTTGAGAAGTTAAATGTCAGAGCTGAAGCCAGAGCTGCACATCCTTCATCGTTCACATCGCAATCAATCAGCCTGCAGGAAAAACAAATACTGACTAAAAACTAGCCATCACTGTACATCACTCATGCATGCTCACATCACTCATTTACTGACAATAACATCAACCCAATAGGATACCTGAGGATTTCCACTTCAGTAGGGATTCTCCAGTCCAGCCGAGATCAGTTTAACTCCTGAGTCTGAAAGTTTATTTTTAGAAAGATCCAGTACTCTTAGTTGTGAGGAGTTTGATGTCAAAGCTGAAGCCAGAGAAGCACAACCTTCATCTGTGAGACCACAACTCACCAACCTGAACAGTGAACAACAATCAGCTCTGGTCAGTATTTACATCCTTCAAAGAGACTAAAATCTTGATCCACCTACCAATTTTCAACCATAGATGTCTAGAGTAATATAAAACCCAGATTTAATCCATGAGAACAACCATTACAGTATCTTTTCAAATAATGAGTGATTTAGGTAAAAAATATATATTTTTTTCACATTACATTTAACATTGTCTTAACCAATTCATCTACATAATACATCTTATTTGTCATACTCTAGTACAGCCAAAGTGGTGCTAAATAACATTTTATGCAATACTTTCAGTCAATGAAATAGCATCTAGTCTCTATACTAGACAATAAACTATAATCTATATTATATAACTATTATAGAAATCTGCACTTGGCTCCTGTGCATGCTTTCTATAAAAGTATGACCCAAACCTCATCATAAAGATCGATATTAAGCAGAATTAAGGAAAGCAATAAAGAATGAGTTGCAATAATCAGAGATTGTCTTACTTTAACGTTTCCAGTCGGCAGCAATGATCCTCTAGTCCATCAGAGAGCATCTTCACTCCTAAATCTTCCACTTTATTCCCAGACAGATTCAGCTCTTTCAGGTGAGAGGGATTTGATCTCAGAACTGAAGCTAGTACACCACAACCTTCATCGGTGAGACCACAATTCACCAATCTGCAGAAAAAACAACTACATGGTCTGTAGACATCCCCACACTCCAAAGACATGCGGTATAGGCGAATTGGGTAAACTAAAATTGCCCATTATGTGTGAATAAAAGAGCATATGGTTTCCCAGCAATGGGGCTTCACGAGTTAGTTTACTGTCAGTGCTGAGTAGCGGCTGAAAGGGTATTAACTGTGTAAAACATATGCCAGAGTAATTGGTGGTATATTCCGCTGTGGCTACCCCTGATAAATCATGAACTAAGCTGAAGGAAAGTTGGTTAGGTAAAGTACAACTGAGTGGTACAGTACGGGTCGCTTTTATGCCCGTTCCCACTGTCAAAAGGTACCAAAAAGTGAACCGTACCACTTTTTAGGTACCCTTTACAAAGGGTACCTAGCACAACAAAACAAAATAACAAGCCATGGTCGACCCGAGCTCAAACAAACTTGTCATCGTCTTGATGAACGGCTACAAAGCCAAGAAGAAGGTTTCACTTTCTCCAGAGAGCTTGCGTGCACCCGCTGCGCGTCTATATTTAAAATAACGAACCTCTTGAGCTGATGATATTGAAGTGCTTCTGACATCCGATCCTTTCAGAAACGGACAAACGCGAGAGGAAATTACTTTTTAACAATATGTTAACGTTACATGTGCTGGTGTATAATAAAGACGAACAGACTGTATATGTTTCCTTTTGTTTATGAACCCATATAAGCCCTAAATGTAAGTTTGGGGTATTTTTTATTCGTAATTGGTAACATTTCAGAGATGTTGTGTTTGTGTACGTCTCTGTATGTGTTCATAAAAGTTTTATTTATTTTTTGTATTTGACAATCGCAGACGTTACAGTTTTATCATAGCATTATCATTGATCTGCAGCTATAATAAAAACCTGTTCATAGAAATGTTGGTAATAAATATTTATTTATACATATGTATTTATGTATATAAACCATTTGTTTAGTAAGAAGTGCTTCTCATACGATATGTGAACTTCAGGCAAGAATGATGTTGACAGCAACTTTCTGTCGAAACACCGTGCCCACCAAAATGGTACCATTGATACCCTTTGGCAGTGGAGACACAAGCCTGATAAAGGTGACCCGTACCAAACCATACCGTACCACTTAGTGGAAATGAGGCATATTTTACATACTGTGAATATTGTGTATTAGACCAAATGACTGATTCAAATGTATCTACATAGTAATTAAGGCCACTTAATATAAAATGGGACCATGGGTGGCATTCAAAATGAGGATCTTACCTTAAAGCTTCAAATTTAGATAAATGTCCCTCTAGTTCAGCAAAAAGAAGCTCCACTCCTGAATCTCCTAGTTTATTCCCAGATAGATCCAACACTCTAAGCTTTGAGATCTTTAATCTCAGAGCAGACGCCAGTGAAACACATTCTTCATCTTTGAGATTACAATCACTCAATCTGGAGACAGAGAAAGTACACCATTAAATCTCTGAGCATGACACAGTTGTAAATCATGTCAAGAATATGATTCCTAATTTGTGAGATTTCAGATAGAACACCCTAATTAGAGAGACTTTTAGCCTAAAGGCAGATTCACACTGCACTGACAGATGCCAACAGACATTTTGCTGGTTTTTCATGGATCAGTCAGTTTCGCCATCTGCCTGAGCTTGTTTTTCGGGTTGTAGATCGTCTGAGAAACTATATGCTGTAATCTGGTGATTGTCCATGTGTGTCTGTGCTGAGTGAATTGGCCTTAACATTGTGCATGTTTAGGTGTCACAATGATAAAAAGGACTATAAAATACTTCCTTTGAGAACAAGTTCAATTGCAACACTCAAAGCCATGATCTTACTTCAATGTCTCCAGTTTACAATATGGACTCTCCAATACTTCAGAGAGCAACGCTATTTCTAAGCCTCCAAGTTTATTCCCAGAGAGATCCAGATTTCTCAAGTGTGAGGGGTTTGATCTCAGAGCTGATACCAGAACAATCCAACCATTATCTGTGATGTCACAACTGACCAACCTGCAGAGAGAACAATATTACTTAAAATTAATCCAGCTTTTCCTTAACTATAATACTGAATGCAAAGTAGCTTATTTTTGAAATTCATGTTCATGATCTTGTTATGAAGCGGACAGGAGACAGAGGTAAGGAAACGTTAGGGTGTTTATTAAATGACAACAAGGAGCACATGAAGGATAGCCAGGAGGATCAGGAATGATGTTGGGGTCTTTTCCTCCGTGGCTGGGTAACAGGAATACACGAGGATGGACAGCACACACCAGATACAGCTGACAGAGGATGACACAGACTTGGAAGGACTGGAAGACAGGACGATTCGGGAGGACCAGGAAGACTAGGAGGAATACAAAGAGAACAGGTAAGTAAATCGTTGGTTTAGCTGAGGATGACTACGCTGAGTGGTCGCTCAGTTGTCCGCTTTCGTCGAGACGAGCCCGGACAATGAGCGACTGGAGTGCTGTGCTTTTATCTGGTGCTCGTGAATGTGATGCAGCTGTGTGCTCATTAGAAGTCAGGTGATGGTGATCTTCGTGAGTGGGGTCGTGAGAGCCTGACCAATCCATGACAGTACCCCCCTCCCCAGGGCCCGCTCCTGAGGGCCGACACCTCCGACGCCGTGGTGGTCTCCCTCTGCCTCTAGGCGCTGGGAACTCAGGGTGGCTCTCATGAAACTCCACCATGAGACTAGGATCGAGAATATCAGCTCTGGGAACCCATGTCCTTTCTTCGGGGCCGTACCCTTCCCAGTCCACCAGGTACTCCAACTGGCCACCACGACGTCGGGAACGCAAGATCTCCTTCACTGCGTAGACGGCTCCTTCTTCTAGGAGCAGTGGAGGAGGGGGTTCCTCTTCGTGGTCAGGCTCTGTGGAGGGAAGAACAGGATCGTGATAGGGTTTCAGGAGTGATACGTGGAATGTAGGGTGAATACGGTAGTGAGAGGGTAATTGTAGTTTGTAGGTGACGGGGTTAACCTGTTCCACGATGGTGAAGGGACCAACAAATCGGGGACTTAACTTGCGAGAGGGCAGTCGCATGCGTATGTCCCGGGTGGATAGCCACACCTTTTGTCCGGGTGTGTATCTGGGTTCTTCAGACCTTCTCCTATCGGCGGTTACCTTGCTTCGACGGACTGCCCTCTGCAGATGTTGATGAGCCTCGTCCCAGACTCTCTCGCTCTCCCGGAACCAGTGATCCACTGCGGGGACATCAGATGGTTCGCCATCCCAGGGAAAGAGCGGTGGTTGGAAGCCCAGGACGCACTGGAATGGCGTGAGTCCGGTGGAGGGTTGCCGCAGTGAATTTTGGGCATATTCTGCCCAGCCCAAATACTGGCTCCAGGAGTTCTGGTGACCACTGCAGAAGGTCCTCAGGAACCGTCCCACCTCCTGAATCTTCCTCTCTGTCTGCCCGTTGGTTTGGGGATGATATCCAGAAGAGAGGCTGACGGCCACACCTAGGAGCTTGAAGAAGGCTTTCCATAGACGTGAGATGAACTGTGGACCTCTGTCCGACACAATATCTTCTGGAATACCAAATGACCTGAAGACTTGATTAAAGATATTGTCGGCAGTTTCAAAGGCTGTGGGAAGACCTTTCAGAGGGATTAGTTTGACAAACTTTGAGAATCTATCTACTATGACTAGAATACAGGTATTACCTTCTGACGAAGGGAGGTCAGTGATAAAGTCCACTCCTAGGTGTGACCAGGGACGGTTCGGAATCGGCAAGGGATGGAGCTTTCCAGCGGGTAGATGACGTGGGCTCTTGGATTGGGCACAGTCCTTACAGCCCTGAACATATTGCCTCACATCCCTTGCCATGTTTGGCCACCAGAATCGTTGGGATACTAGCGAGAGAGTATTGTTGATCCCTGGATGTCCAGTGCCTAGCGAGGTATGTAAGGAGTGGATCAGATCTACCCGGTGTTCAGGTGGTATGAACTGCCGATGAGGAGGGCATCCCGGCGGAGCAGGGGCTTCCGGAGTGGCAACGACTGGAGGAGCGTTCCAGGTGATCGGACAAATGGAGATGTGTTCGGGAAGAATCTTCGTTGGGAGTTCTTCATGATCGTGATGCTCGTGTAAACGAGAGAGAGCGTCTGCTCTTAGATTCTTGGGTCCTGGACGATAGGAAATGGAGAAATCAAAACGTGAGAAGAAAAGTGACCATCTGGCTTGACGTGGACATAGTCTCTTGGCCTCTTTGATGTATTGGAGGTTTTTGTGATCTGTGATCACCTGGAACGGATGTTTGGCTCCCTCCAACCAGTGACGCCACTCCTCCAAGGCTAGCTTGATTGCTAGAAGCTCCCTGTCTCCTATGCTGTAATTCTGCTCCGCCGGGCTCAACTTCCGAGAGAAATAGGCACAGGGATGCAGTCGGGGCGGTGTATCATGATGTTGAGATAATACTGCCCCGACGCCGGTGGTGGATGCGTCCACTTCCACCACGAAAGGAAGATTTGGGTCAGGATGAGTCAGGAGTGGGGCCCTTGTGAACTCCTTCTTAAGAAGGCGGAAGGCTGCGGCTGCTTCTTTGGTCCACTCCAGTCCTTTGGGTTTACCCTTGAGGAGATTAGTGAGAGGTGATGTAATCCTGCTGTAGTCCTTGATAAACCGTCTATAAAAGTTAGCAAACCCAAGAAACCTCTGGAGCTCCTTAATGGAAGTGGGTTCTGACCAGGATAGAACAGCCTCAATTTTCTTCCCATCCATACGTATACCGGTTTGGTCAATGATGTATCCCAAGAAATGAATCGACTTCTGGTGGAATGAGCATTTCTCCGCTTTGAGGTAGAGGTGATGTTCTCTCAATGTGTGTAGGACCTCCGCAACGTGTTGGCGATGTTCGGCCTCACTCCGGGAGTAAATGAGGATGTCATCTATGTACACTATTACACAGTGGTGAAGAAACTCCCGGAGGACTTCATGAATGAAGTTTTGGAATACGGAGGGGGGCGTTGACCAGACCGTAAGGCATGACCTCATATTCATAGTGGCCAGTAGGGGTCACGAATGCTGTCTTCCATTGGTCCCCCTCACGTATTCTTATCAGATTATACGCGCTGCGGAGGTCCAATTTAGTGAAGACTTTAGCTTCTCGGAGCTGTTCCAAAGCGGCTGGTACCAGAGGAAGGGGATATCGGTATTTTACTGTACCGTTATTTAGGACCCTGTAGTCGATGCATGGACGCAGCCCTCCGTCCTTCTTGGCCACAAAGAAGAAGCTTGAGGCGGCTGGTGATTTTGAGTGACGTATGTACCCCTGACTCAGAGCCTCCCTTATGTAATCTTCCATTGCCTGATTCTCTGGAAGCGAGAGCGGGTAGATCCTACCTCTTGGCAACTGGGCATCTGGAACTAGGTCGATCGCGCAGTCCCATGGCCGATGCGGCGGTAGCTGGGAAGCTCTCTTGGGGCAGAAGACATCATGAAAGGAGCTGTACTCCTTAGGAATGTGGATAGACTGCTTCTCAGGAGGGCTCTCGACCGATGTTGCAAACAAAGAAATGGGGTTCCGACCTTGAAGAGGGAGATTTGGAAAACAGGCAGGTGTACATCCAGATCCCCATTTCTTTATCTCTCCTGTGCCCCAAGAGATGATGGGATCGTGCTTCACCAGCCACGGGCGCCCTAGAATGATGTCCATATTTGCACCCTCCAGAACCAGAAATTGAATCCTCTCTTGATGTAACAACCCCACTTGAAGAAGGATGTCTTCGCATTGTCGATGGATACGGGTCGAAGATCGAGTGCACTGGGTTATCGGTTGTATCTGGTATATATGCGAGGACGCCTCAGTACGGAGGTGGAGTTGACGACAGAGGGATTGGGAGATGAAGTTCCCTGCTGACCCGGAGTCGATGAGGGCTGTGACAAGGAGAGAAATAGAGGCAGTAGTTATTTGTACGGTGGTAGTAAGTGGTTTACATTGTTCAATATTCGTACTGAATACACTCACTGAAGTCCGAATGGGACGAAGGGGACACTCCATACGGGTGTGTCCACTGACACCGCAGTATAGACACAGACCCCGGGTCAGCCTCCTCTGTCGTTCCGCTGATGTCAGTCTTCCAGACTCTATTATCATGGGTTCTGGTTCTGGAGAGGCTGTTGACTCAGGCGATTGGAGGAGTGCAGACGAGGGGGTGATGGTGTCCTGTTGATAGGAACGGAGACGATCGGAACATCGGAGAGAATGTTGGATGAATCTCTCCAGACCCATTGTATCATCTAATGTGGCCAGTTGGATTCGGAGAGTGGGTTCCAAGCCGAGCCGGTACGTGGTCAACAACGATCTCTCATTCCATCCACTTGCAGCTGCTAGAGTGCGAAACCGGAGAGCATATTCCTGTGTAGATAGAGTACCTTGCTTTAGATGATACAGCTGCTCTCCAGCGGCTACTTCCCCATCAGAACGTCCAAACACCTCTTTGAAATACTCCGTGAAGGTAGTGATGGAATTCATGACCGGCCCGGCTTGGTTCCAGATCGTCTCAGCCCATTTAAGTGCAGGTCCAGAGAGTAGAGATACGATGTAGGCGATCTTCGACTTATCTGTGGGATATAGAGAAGGTTGCATTTCGAATATGAGGGAACATTGTAACAGAAAACCATTGCACTCCCCCGCTCCGCCTGAGTAGGGCGCTGGTCGGGCCATGGGACTGGAAGGAAGGGCCGAAGAAGAAACTGTGGAGGCGGAAGTGCTCGGTGCTGGTGGTGCGTTGGAAAGTGGAGCTGGTGGCTGTAGAATCCGCTTCAACTGGTCCACCAGCTCTTGAAGGTGATCGGGGGTGCTCATGTTGTCGTCGTTATAGGTCCGGGCTTCTGTTATGAAGCGGACAGGAGACAGAGGTAAGGAAACGTTAGGGTGTTTATTAAATGACAACAAGGAGCACATGAAGGATAGCCAGGAGGATCAGGAATGATGTTGGGGTCTTTTCCTCCGTGGCTGGGTAACAGGAATACACGAGGATGGACAGCACACACCAGATACAGCTGACAGAGGATGACACAGACTTGGAAGGACTGGAAGACAGGACGATTCGGGAGGACCAGGAAGACTAGGAGGAATACAAAGAGAACAGGTAAGTAAATCGTTTGTTTTAGCTGAGGATGACTACGCTGAGTGGTCGCTCAGTTGTCCGCTTTCGTCGAGACGAGCCCGGACAATGAGCGACTGGAGTGCTGTGCTTTTATCTGGTGCTCGTGAATGTGATGCAGCTGTGTGCTCATTAGAAGTCAGGTGATGGTGATCTTCGTGAGTGGGGGTCGTGAGAGCCTGACCAATCCATGACAGATCTTACCTCAGTGTTTCAAGTTGACAATAAGGCATCTCCAGTGCAATAGAGAGCATGTGTACCCCAAATTCCCCCAGTTTATTTCTAGACAGATCCAACTCTCTCAGGTGTGAAGGGTTGGATCTAAGTGCTGTACCAAGAGCAGCAAAACCATCATCTGTGATGCCACAATCATTTAACCTGGAGAAACAGTCACTAGTTTAGGACAACTAATTTCAGAAGATTTTGAAGATACCACTCACTGTATATAAAGATTAGACCAAGCATTTACTACACTGCTGTTCAAGGGCAAAGTGCAGTAACACCATATTTTGTCAAAAGTAAGTGATTGTTCACCCAAAAAAAGAAATCTTACACTATTTACTCTCTCTCTCGAGTGGATCCAAACCGTTATGAGTTTATGTTTTGCTGAACATAAAACTAAAATACTCTGAGAACCATTGACTTCCATAGTAGGAAAAACAATACTATGGAAGTCAATGATGACCGGTTTAATTTTCTGTTCAACAGACGAAAGATAGTCGAACAGGTCTGGAACAATAGCACGTTTCCACCGAGTGGTACCTTACGGTTTGGTACGCTTTTATGGCCGTTTCCACTGTCAAAAGGTACCAAAAAGCAAACTGTACCATACTACTTTTTGTGTACCCTTTGCAAAGGGTACCTAGCATGACAAAAGGGTACCAAAAGGCGGACGTAAACACGCAGCTGAACGCTATTGGTTTACAAATATACGTCACTAGCGAACACAAGCAGGAAAATAAAAACAAAAGAACCGACGTTTTTAAATACATAGCCGAGACATTACATCGTAATACTATAGGCATATAATAACAAGCCATGATCAACCCAAGCTCAATAAACCTTGACATTGTCTTGATGAACAAAATCGGCCATGTCCTGTTTTTGCTTTACAAGGCTGTCTAAAAGTGCGAGCGGTTTCACTTTCTCCGAACTTCTTGAGCTGATGATAATATTGGCGTGTGATTATTGAAGTGGTTCTGACATCTGATCCTTTCTGAAATGGACAAATGCGAGAGTGAAGCGTGAAAAAACAAAGGAGAAGCCGGAAAAAACAAAGGATTCTTTCAGCAACCTAAAACATGAACAAACCGCCATGTTCAACTATTATCATCAGCTTTTGGACAATTTGAACTTGGAATGACGAAATTGCTTTCTAACAAGAGGTTATATGTGCTGGTGAAAAATAAAGATACAGATGAGAGGTTTGCACTTACTGTGGGCTATAAGGGTCTGTATGTGTCATATATGTTGTATTTATAACATTAAAGTTACCATTGGCACTCTTTTGGCAGTGGAAATGCAAGCCTGATAAAGGTGACCCATATGACCCATACCATACTGTACTGTACCACTTAGTGGAAACGGGCCACAAGTGACGAGGAATAAAAGATGCCAGAATTATTAGTTTTGGGAAAAGTAAACCTTTAGGCCTGGTGTCACCAATCTTGGTAAGTGTCCCTCCAGAGTTTAGCTCCAACCTGCCTCAACACACCTCCCTGGAAGTTTCAAATATACCTAGTAAGACCTTGTTTGCCTTGTTCTGGTATGTTTGATTAGGGTGGGAGCTAAACTCTGCAGGACACAGTAAGTAGGTATCGCTGCAGCCCAGAAACCTCCAATTAAGAGGGATCACACCGCAAGTAAGTTGGGTGACCTCCAAGTGGGAGGGACTTGAACCACAAGTAGGTTGGGTTTAGGGGGTGTAGGTGGAGCAGATATTCAGAAAACAAATCAGGTTACTGTAAGATTGGATTTAGGTTTGGGGTAGATGTAGATGTTAATAAAACAGAACAGGTTACTGTGAGCTTGGGTTTAGGGTTGGGGTAGATGAGGACGTTAATAAAACACATCAGGTTACTGTGAGGTTGGGTTTAGGGTTGGGATAGGTGTAGACATTCATAAAGCACAATATTGGACTCTGTGTCATGTACAAGACATAAATAAATAAATAAATAAATAAATAAATAAATAAATAAATAAATAAATAAATAAATAAAAACTCCAGGTTTGTAGAGTCCACTTGGAGCTCGAAGGCCCTCCCACTTGGAGCTGGTTCTGACCTTCATTTATACCTTTCTCAGACACCGGCCCTCCAGAAACAAGTCTGGTGATCCCTACTTCAGGGCCTGAAGTGAAGTTTCATATACGAATTTCAAGAGGACCACGTGATATGATTGAGTACGACTGGCTGCTCATCTGTAATCAGTAATAATCCAATCAGAGTGATCCAAGCTTACAATAAATGCATTGTTTTTCCCTACTGCTCTATCTTCATTTTGGATAAATCCTCCCTTCCATCCCATCTCCTCCTGTCCCTCCGTTTTCTAAAGGGAGCTGTCGAGATCCCCTTATATGCTTATTGACTGGGCGGGAGCCTTGGGCTCAAGTATCTCCAAACTCAGGGTACTCTCCTGGGCAAGCATGCCAAACCAGCTATTAACGCTAAGCATATCTAGGTGGGAACTCTTGAATTGGGTTTTGTGACATCAGTTCTGTCTTGTGATATAGTCTCCTGGTTCAATTTTGTCCTGTTTCAGAGAATAAACCTCTAGCATACAAGACCAGAATCTACTGATGCTCATCTGGATCAACTGTATCACTCAAAGACATGACTTTACCTCAGTGTTCCTAGCTCCCAGTAAGGAATCTCCATCGCAGAGGACAGCACCATCATGATTAAGTAACCCATGTTATTCTTTGACAGATCCAGCTCTCTCAGGTGGGAGGGGTTCGATCTCAAAGCTGACATCAGAGCTGCACCACCTTCTTCTGTGAAACTACAATTCACCAGTCTGCAAGATTGAAAAAATAAACAAAAATACACACATTAATCACCAGTGCACCAATCAACAATTGCTAAGATGTGCCTTAATGAGGTTTGCCTCTGGTTTGACAGTCTGGTTTTATGAACTTACTTTAATGTTTTCAGCTCCCAGTAAGGACTCTCCAACACAGAAGAGAGCAGCATTGTATGTAAATAGCTTAGGTTATTTTCAGACAGATCCAGCTCTTTCAGGTGTGAGGGGTTTGATCTCAGGGCTTTATTCAGAACAACAAAACCTTCATCTGTTAAACCACAATTAACCAACCTGCAGAAAAGAAAGAAATCAGAACATGATGCTTCAAGAAAATAATAATAACCATAAGACATTAGACTGATTTGGATTTGTTAATGGTTAGATATTGTTGAAATTGTTACGATTGGTTCACTTGAATCTTGGTTACACACCCTTACATTTTAGATCAGGAAATCATGAACAGTCTCGGAGTTTTGTTTTGAAATAGTTTTTTCTTCACATTAATCTTTACCAAAAAGTTACCATGCAATACAATATTTACTAAATTTCAGTCATTTATTGATTTATTTATTTTCTTAGAAAACACATTTATAATTTTAGCTTCTTAAAGATATTTAAAAACAACTAATTTACAACATACATGTAAATGCTGTAACTTTTAGGTGTAAAATAATCCACTGTCCAAAAAATTGATTTACCGTTTACTTTTAATTAACAATTGTGTGATTTATTTAATGAAAGATGTTCAATATTGACACACTACTGCTTTTAACAAAAGGTTACTTTATTAATATGGTATTCTTCATTTTCCATTGCATACAGCACTTGGGTTTGATCTTACCTCAGTTTCTCCAGTTTGCAGTAAGAATTTTCCAGTCCAGCAGAGAGCACTAACATTTCTACATCGTCTAGGTTATTCTTTGACAGATCCAGCTCTCTCAGGTGTGAGGGGTTTGATGCGAGAGTTGAAGCCAAAGGACCACAACCTTCATATGTAAGACCAATATCATTCATCCTGCAGAAAACAATATTACATTTTTCACAATTTCAAATACTTAAACCTGACACAACTTACAGTATTAGAATTTTACACCCAAAAATCACACATTAATACGGAACATTTTCTATCATTTAATTGACCATTGGGGCGACACGGTGGCTTAGTGGTTAGCATTGTCGCCCCACAGCAAGAAAGTCACTGGTTCAAAGTCCTAGCTGGGTCAGGCATTTCTGTGTGAATTTGCATGTTCTCCCTGAGATTGCATGGGTTTCCTCCGGGTGCTGCGGTTTTCCCATAGTCCAAAGACATGCGGTAAAGGTGAATTGAATAAACTAAATTTGCTGTAGTGTATGAGTGTGAATGAGTGTTTCCCAGTACTGGGTTGTGGCTGTAAGGGCATCCGCTGTGTAAATATATGTTGGATAAGTTGGCAGTCTACTCTGCTGTGGCGACCCCTGATGAATAAAGGAACTAAGATGAAGGAAAATTAATTAATCAATAATTGACCATTGTTGTTGACCATCATACTGCATATTAGCACTGGGGTTCCGTTCTTCGTACCTCGCTTAAATGATCTAAGATAATTTGGCAGATCCTGGATCTTTTATTCTTGATAACTGATCTCAGGCTAATTTGGTTCTTCAAACAAGTTCACGAATCAGATTAAAATGTCTGGATGAACTGATCTGAGATCGCTGCGTGTGTTGTGAAGGACAGATCTATCGATCCTCGAAATCATGAAGAGCAATACAACGATTGGCTGACAGCACAGCAGCGTAATGACATAATCTGATTAATATTTAATTATCCATGTGAGCTAAATTACATACAATTCATAGGCAATGGTTTGTTAAATATGATATGCAATAACTTTCCACCTTTGTTGTGGGCTGCAGGCTTTACACTTTCATGTGTCAAGAGTATTTAGCAATTTATTTAGTTTTACAGTTAGAGCGGATTTTGTTTATCATAGTATTCATAGTAGTATTATTGTAGCCGGTTTCTTAATCAGTGTAAAGAATAAATGGATGTTTAAATTAATTTTGCATCACAAAAGCATTTTGATATCGGTAAGCGTCTGCAACGTTTGTGAAGAAAAAAAAGTTGCATATTGTGCATGTCTATTATCATACACAAATTATACTAAAGCGATTGTACACATTTGTATCTAAAAACTTCATATCAATAAATTTTCTCTTTGAACCACCAGGTGGCAGTCTTTGTACTTTTATTCCAGAGTGCAGATAGCATTAGTTTTATTAATATATATATATATATATATATATATATATATATATATATATATATATATATATATATATATATATATATATTATATATATTTAAAATATATATTTACTATTTTCCCAAGTGTATTAAACTTCTACTATAAGAAAATATCAGAATTTGGTACATACTTTCTGTATTATCTTTGCTTAAACTGACCTGATCTAATCCTGTTTTTATGAAATGAGCCTGCTCTTGAGTAGGTTTGAGCTACCAGAACTGTTGCTATGACAACAACTCTCGGATGAGTTTTGAAGAACGAAACGATCTTGGATCATGTCAAACTGTCAATAACCAAATCCAGTTAACTGAGTAATCCACGTACGAAGAACAAACCCCTGGACAGTAAATTATCCTTAATAGTGCTGTTTTTTTGTTGTTGTCATTTTCATGTTGTGTCCCAGGTATTTTATAATATAGCAAAGGTTATTGTGTTGGGCTAAACTTAAACTGACTAAAACCTCTAAAAAGTATATTTATTTTTTTTCACTTTGTTGTGCATTTGTGTTAAAAAACGTGCATGTGTTATCTTTAAATTAAAATTGGTGATATCTTATCTTATATTTACTTAAATTCTTCCAAAATTTGAAAAACAAGTGATACTTAACATTTATAAATTTCTGTCTTCTGTTGAACACACAAAAAATATTTTTGAATGTCAATGTTCAGAATAAGAAAAAAAAGACACCATCCAGAGTAAGAACACACACAATGGAATCAATGGCTGTTTTTTCTTTACATTTTTCAGCATATCTTCCTTTGTGTTCAAAAGAAGAAAGACAATTACACAGGTTTTGGAACAAGTGGATGGCGAGTGACTTATGACAGGGTGGAACTGTCCCTTTAATATTAGTACTGTTTTTGTAAAATATTGGCGAATTTATTATTATATTACGAACATATTATTCTTGAGAGGCAGCTCATTTTAAAGTTTTGAAGCTATTTTAAAGTGATCTTACTTCAATGTTACAAGATTAGAACAGTTATTTTGGAATGCAGCAGAGAGCACCATCACTCCTGCATCTCCCAGTTTATTTCCAGACAGATCCAGTTCTCTCAGGTGTGAGAGTTTTGATGTCAGAGCTGTAGACAGAGCAAAACAACCATCATCTGTGATTCCACAAGCATTTAACCTAAAGAGAGAGAGAGAGAGAGAGAGAGAGAGAGAGAGAGAGAGAGAGAGAGAGAGAGAGAGAGAGAGAGAGAGAGAGAGAGAGAGAGAGAGAGAGAGATTATTGTATTTGTCATATTAAAAATCTTTGACTGACAGGGTCTCTTTTATAAACAGCAAATTCAAGGACTTACAAGGGCCATTTAAGCACCATTGACTTCAAATCAAGCACCTTCTTAAATTCCCCCAGCATATGTAGTGCTTACTGCACTAAATATTTCACTTACACGTAATATTTACATTAGAGTATTGATGATTTTTTGAATGTCATTTTTTCATGTTAAAAAAACTTTAGTAAAATACTGGTAATATTCAAAGGTGATTTCTGAAATAGTGATCAAATGTGCATTATTTATCAGTTCCTGTACAAGATTTAAATGTAAGATTTTTACATTAAGAATTTAACATTTTTAGTTCTGTTTTTGGCAACAGCACAGTACAATTGCTGAAATAACACCATAAACTAATTTATGTTTAATTCAAGCACTTTCAAGGACCTGTTTGTTTTAGGTACTTTCCAGGCCTTGAATCCTTATGTCTGAAATGCAAGTACTTTCAAGAATTGTAGTAATCCTGGACTGATTAAAGACAAGAAAGTGCGAGAAGAAGGTGATTCATAATCTGATTTACCTCAACGTTTCCAGTTTACAACTCGCCATTGCAGCAGAGAGCAGATGAATCCTGGAAAACTCGTTATATCAGTTTCTCTCAGATTTCAATATTTACGATGGTCAAACGAAGCATCAAAAATATAACTGCAAACTGTGGGGGAAAATGACAAACAGGTCAGTTTCAAAGAGTTTCGATTCCCAAAAAATGCTCCAGGTTTCGTTTTCAATTCATGTTGTTCTTCCAATAGGATAACAATCGTTTTACCTTACACACATACCTCTGTTTGACCTGAATAAGGATGACTGGTGTGCAGAAACCGATACGTTTTTAGACAGTTCCAGAGAACATCGGCTAACATCAGTTACTAGGGCTATATTGTAAACAATACTATAAAACGAATTAAATAATGTGCAGGACTACTTTTAGACTGAAGGTGGCACTGTTTCCTTCTGAACTACAGGATGAGAAAAGGATTTTCAAAATACACGTTACCTACCAGCCTATTTGGCTTAGCAACATAACACAGCATTTAGCCATATGAAAATAAATTAAGATTAATATTCGTATAACCACAAAACTACTATGGTTTACCTACAATAACCATGCTTTTTTGTAGTAAAACAGAAATAGTAGTTATTTTTGTAAGGTTTAGGGTAATTTCAGCACAGCCTACTATAATGTTTAATAAACAAAAATGCACATAAATAGGCCTTATTTATCTATATTTTTATATATTATTATTTACTATTCATTATTATATATTGAATTTATATTATATTATATTATATTATATTATATTATATTATATTATATTATATTATATTATATTATATTATATTATATTATATTGAATGTATTAAATTTCTCACTATTTGTCTGCATTTTTCACACACATATGGAGTGCTGGGTGTGGACTGATTTTTGTTCTTCAAATCAGTTATCATAATTATTATTATTTTTCTAAATGCAGTTTTTCTCAACTATATATAAATATAAATAAAACATAAATTAATATAAATGAAATTATTATTAAATGGATAAAGTTATGTAGACATTTCAGCAAAGTGAAATAAACAGATAATCTAGTAAATATATAAAAACATGTTTATTTGATAAACACAATGAAATCAACAATCTTCATATCTTTATTAAAAGTATATTCGTTATTAAAGAACTCATTCAACACACACGAAAGATGCATTAGTTGTAAAGGTGACATCATGAGAAAGGAAACAGAGGAAAGAGCATGCACAATCCGTAGTTTTATGTATCCCAGTACAAAGACAGCTGCATTGATTCTTAAGAACATTTTTAGAACAATACCAGAGTAAAATGCAACCGCATGAGAAAGTCATACATATGTTAAATCAGAAACTGAATACAGTGACAAACATCATATATATATATATATATATATATATATATATATATATATATATATATATATATATATATATATATATATATATATATATTCTTTTCCAATAGGCATGAGAAATCACGACAGTTAAGATAGTTGTATTTGATGTACCCTAATGAAAGACTTAATACCATAACTTATTAAATCATACAGTCCAAGACTATATAGTATCCATGTGAAAAACCATACTGCAGTAAAGTGCATTTAACTCTTAAATATCTATTATTTACACACTTTCTTAATGAATGCTACAGCATACCATATTGATTATAGTAAACTAGGGTAAGCTATAATAACTACTGTAGTATACTGTATATTACAGCTTATCATTTCACTACAGTTATTACTAGTAAATATAGATAGTTTTTACCAAGGTAAATTGCATATATTAATATAATTATATGGCTGATGAATAATTATTTTTGCTGTTAAAAACCTTTTGATTAATTTGTTCATATTATTATAGTTGTTCTATTACCACAGCAACTATAGAATGACCACTACAAATTAATTTAAGTACTTTACTATAGTATGGTTTTAAAATACTACTCAAAACGTTTGAGTAAAGAATTGTTTGTTGCTGCCATCTGCTGGTGTTTTGTGTACATGTCAAGGAGTTATAAAAAAAAAAAACATTACTAAACAATTCTGAAGGCAGATTTCAGAACAGAAGTGTATTTATTGTGCATATTTTTAAAATATAAAAGTGCAATAAAGAGATGTACAATTTCAGATACGTATCTCTGCGGTGGCAACATATTCCCTTCCAGTTGTGTTACATATCACTGTAATAAAAACAAATGATGAGTAATGGGTTAGTCAGTGAAACTGCAAAACAAACACATTCTTTAATATGTAATGCCAATATTGTGGAGGCAGCACAAATGCCCTATATAGTATAACGGGTTCACTCAAAAATGAAAGTTTGCAATATAATTTATTTACTCTCAAACGTAGATTACTTAATTTCAATACTTAAAGTAAAAATAAAAACAAAAAACAAATCAAAATTAATACTAGTGGCTCTTGACAATACATTAAGGTCTTGAGGTTACATATTCCCAGTGTTTGATAAAGGCCATTAAGTGACAACATTAGCAAAAGTGGCATTTTAAAGGTGTTAATATTGTAAATAACATTCCGCTTATTGCATAGATGACTGTTTTACAATGCAAGACCTCAATGTATCTTCAGGAGCCATGGGTATTAATTTTGTTTTGCCTATACAGTTGAGAATTTTTCACAGTATTACCTATATGATTTTTTTCTTCAAGAGAAAGTCATACTTGTTTTAATATTGTTTCATTATTGATTAAAATTTTTTTACAACCATTTTAAGGTCAATATTATTAGCCCCCCAAAGCAATATTTTGGACTAATATTTGGACTGTCTACAGAACAAACCATTGTTATACAATGTTTTGCCTAATAACCCCAACTTGCCTAATTATGCTAGTTAAGCCATAAAATGTCACTTTAAGCTGCATAGAAGTGTCTTAAAAATATACAGTAAAATATTATGTACTGTCATCATGGCAAAGATAAAAGAAACCAGCTGTTAGAAACTAGTTATTGAAACGATCATGTTCTGTTAAACAGAAATTGGGAAAAACTAAACAGGGGGCTAATAATAGTGATTTCAACTGTGAATGTCTCTAAAAGTGTAGGTAGCTGTTCGAGTTGCATTTTGTGAATCACCAAGGAAATCAAATTCAGCTGTAACATTTCTTTAATGTTCTACTAAAGCAAACAAATTAACAGCAATTTATATTTTTGAGTGAACTTTTCAATTAGGTGACTAAACTTGCAAACTAAATGAGTTTTATTTTCTGTAATAGCAAGCGCTCACCATGTAAAGAAGTCTTCAGCCTTCCAGGAGGATACATCCAGAGACATCACAGTGGAGTTTCTCCCAGCAGAAATTGTCATATCATCTGCAGAATCTCCATTGAAGTTGCCACAGGCACCACAAACATTGCCCCTCAGGTCTGTGCTTATGGTTAACGCCACCCCTTCAGCGACAGAGTAAGTCAGTCTCAGAGTAGACATCTTCTCAATGATGACTGCCTCATTTCTGAATGAGACTGACAGGCCTTTTTTAGGTATAAAGGGATAGGAGATGTTTTTTCCATTCACCTGTTTCAATAAGAGAAAAACAGAATTTACTTCACAGTTATTAACCTGACAGCACTTAAATAATTACATTTTTAAAATGGAAAGTCAATTTCCACCGTGATTCATGTCTTGTAGCAAAAATTCATAATTACAAGTTAAAAAGTCTAAATAATGCATGATTTATTTTCTTACATTGTAGAACTAATGACTGACCCAGCAGGCACCTTGATCAACATCAAATTGACATGAATATGATGTCAAAAAACATGATGTCAAACAACATATGAAAAATTTTACATCCATTTGACATCCACACATCCATTTGACTTCCACACATCCATTTGACATCCACACATCCATTTGACTTCCACACATCCATTTGATAGTCACACAACAAATTGACGTCTAACATTGGCATAAAAAGAACACATCAAAAACCGATTACAGGACAGTCCAGTAATCGCTATTTGATGTGTTTTTTGACACCAATGTTTGACGCCAATTTACATAAAATATTAATAAAAAATAAATTAATGAATAAAAATAATAATAAAAAAGGGCTAAGCGGTGGTGCAGTAGGTAGTGCTGTCGCCTCACAGCAAGAAGGCTGCTGATTCGAGCCTCGGCAGGGTCAGTTGGCATTTCTGTGTGGAGTTTGCATGTTCTTCCCGCGTTCACGTGGGTTGCCTCCGGGGGCTATAGACATGGGCTATAAGTGAATTGGGTAAGCTAAAAATTGTCTGTAGTGTATGTATGTGAATGAGAGTGTATGGATGTTTCCCAGTGATGGGTTGCAGCTGGAAGGGCATCCGCTGTGTAAAAACATATGCTGGATAAGTTGGCAGTTCATTCCGCTGTGGCGACCACAGATTAATAAAGGGACTAAGCCGCAAAGATTATGAATGAATAATAAAAAATTTAATAATAATAAAATTTATGAGATGTCGTTTTGACATTTAGTCAGTTGACATCAACACTAGATGTAGACTACTGAAGTATAAATGGATAAGTGTGGTTTATTTATAAACTTATTTCGAGAGGATCACGTGCTTATGAATTAACTCAGCTGGTACCGCATCAGCTCTGTATATTGCACCAATCAGATGAATACTGACATACTATAAATAACCAGAGCTTTTCACTCCAGTCATCTTCGTCTTGAAGAATCCTCCCTTCCACCCCTACTCCTCCCCTTCTCTGATAGAGCGGCACGGCAGCCCAATGGTTAGCACTGTTGCCTCACAGCAAGAAAGCCGCCGGTTCGGCCCCTCACCGAGCCGGTCGGCATTTCTGTGTAAAGTTTGCTTGTTCTTCCCGTGTTCACGTGGGTTTTCTCGGGTTTCCTGGTTTCCTCGCACCGTCCAAAGATATCCACCGTTAGTAAATTGACTATAGCATCTTAAGACAACTCTTAGCCAGATATATCTCAGCATTCACAAGCGGGGGAGTTGTCGAGACCTACCTGAGCTCAAACTCTCCTATTGCCCTTCAAATGGGAGGAAGCCCCGGGCTCGAGGATATTCTGAGTTCAGGGCTCTCTCCCAAGACAGCATGCCAAATTATCAATCATTATCAAGTGTGAACTCTTGAAATGGCTTTTTAGAACATACATTACCCCAGTAAAGGTAAATAAATTAAATCCAAATATTCTTGACTGGTGTACAATACTGGGGTCTCTGGAGACTCTTTGTTTTATCTGACAATTAACGGAGGAAAATGTTCCTCTCGACCCCAAACTGTGTTTACTTCATATGTACCCAAGTACTCTGGTTGTGCAGGCCAAATGCGTCATTGTATTAAAATGGAAAGAGACCCAAAGGCCCTCTTCTAATCAATGGATTAATGAAATGTCCCTTAATCTTACTCTGGAAAAACTAACATATATTATCAAAGGGATGTTAAAAGACTTTTATAGCACTTAGAATCCGTTTCTACACTTCTGCAACCAAGTGGATCTGACAGCAGAATAGAACTTAAATAAAACATCAAGGTTAAATAGTGAATCACTGTTGATATTGTATGTAAATAATTATACTCCATATTAACCCCCATTTTTCTTTATTTATTTTAAAACTTTTTTATTTTTTACTGTTGTTATTATTTTTAAGTTGTGTATGTTGTCGTGGAGTCGTTTTGTTTGAATGTGATGTTCAGATGTTTAGATGTCTTGTTTTAATGATGAGAAAAACCATATAAAAATATTTTTTTTTTAAAAAGTTAGTCAATTGACATCAAATTGAATTGTATATTTGACATGTCTTTTGATATGGTTTTGACATGAAGTTGCCCACTGAAAATATGGAAAAGATATTGCTATATTCTAAAACTGTAACACTCATTCCACTTACCCAGCTGTGTAGCCGGTTGTTGACCGTGATGATCATGTCCTGGAAGAAAACGTGGACTATTTTCATGTTACCAGATTGATTCCTGGCACATGCATGTATGTCTAACACCACACGGAACCAGTCGGGAGACTGTTCATCACAAAGGAATGCCATCTGAAAGGCTCCCAGTTGCCCAATAGTGCCTTTAACACCATCAAAAGACAGCAACTGGTCATTGGTATCAAATGCACAGAGGCCTTGAAGAGGGTAACAATCACGTTTGCCATTCTGAACATCACAGGTGTCTTCGCTGGCACAGGCTAGTTTCACACACTCCAGCACTCCAGCAGCACGACAGAAACACTTCATATTGCAGGTTTCAGTCACGGAGACTTCACCGACCTATAAGAGAAAGAGCAGAGGAAAGTTTTTACCAACAGATAAGGTAGCATTTTTTCCAAGCATCAATTTAGGTTAGAATACAGCTTGTTTAAAGTGTCCACAAAATATTCCACAAAACTTTTTTTTATATTTGTCAACATCTTCTACACCACTAGAATTTTGCCAATTCTAAATTCTAATAAGTAATACTGTAAATAACAAATTTTAAGAGTTCACACTTTGCTGATGATTGATAAGTAAGAGCAAGTTTGGCATGCTGTCATGGGAGAGAGCCCTAAGCTCAGAAGATCCTTGAGCCCAGGGCTTCCTCCTGTTTCATAGGGTGAGAGGGGAGTCAGAGCTCAGGTAGGTCAATCATAAGCACGTGATCCTCTTGAAATTAGTTTATGTAAAAACTTTACTTAATAAGGTGACACGGTGGCTCAGTGGTTAGCACTGTCACCTAACAGCAAGAAGGTCACTGGTTCAAGTCCCGGCTGGGCCATATGGCATTTCTGTCTGGAGTTTGCATGTTCTTCCCGTGTTCACATAGGTTTCCTCTGGGACCTCCGGTTTCCCCCACAGTTCAATTACATGTGCTATAAGTGAATTGGATGAACTAAATTGGCCATAGTGTATGAGTGCTTGTGTGAATGCAAGAGTGTATGGGTGTTTCCCACTACTGGGTTGCAGCTGGAAAGGCATCCACTGCTTAAAACATATGCCGGAATAGTTGGAATCCCTGTGTCGATTCCTGATATACAGTATAAGGGACTAGGCCGAATGAAAATGAATGAATGAGTAATTTAATATCTAGTAAAATTTATTTATTCATATTTCACTTATTCATTATTCATATTTAATAATCTTGTTTTAATAATTACAGATCTGAATAAGTTTTCATTTTAATTTTTGCATCAATACATCTCTAAATGATGATGGAACTGTATCTACCGCATATTTGGAGATTTTACTCTCACGAAGATCATTTGAAACACAATAGCAGATGTAGCATTGATATGCTTTCTATCTATGCATAACAACTTTTGTATACTTAATTAGTAGCAGATGCTTAAATATATACAGTATATAAAATATCATGATATACAGTATTTACAAGGTACAATGTTGAAATTCTTATCAATCTATAGGAAGATACCATTACAATCATTACCATTTTCATGATTATTTAGCCAAAATTGCACACTTCAGTTTGATCTACACTGTAAAAAAAGCAGTTTTCCATATTTTGTGATTCACGTTTTTATTTTATTTTTCCCTATTTATTTATGCTTTTGAATTGCATTATGGGACCTTGATTTTTTTCCAGCAACTTCTAACCTTGAAAAGTTGGAAAAAGTGACTTTTATTAACATTTTTAATAGTTTAAAGTGATATACCGTCTGGGTTGGTGTTGTATATTACACTGCAAAAACCTTGTAATAAATTATGTAATAAGTTATTTTGCACACTTAGTTCTCGATGTATTATTTCTTATACATTATATTATTTTAAACTACTAAAATGTCAATAAAAGTCACTTTGTTCAACTGTAGATTTTAACATCGAAAGTCGACAGCCCAGAGATTAAGCTCCCATAATGCAATTAACAACTGTAAACATACAGAAAATACTTGTGAATCCCAACATACATAAACAGTTAGTTAACATATTTTTTACAATGTATGTTAAGTGAAAAATTATTCATGCGAGCAAAAATAATATTAAAAATGTATTTACAATCACTCTCATTTTCAAAATCTGTGACGGCCATGGGGCATACTTAAGCAATTCCAGGTATGGGGCTCTAGCACTGAAACTCAAAACATTCTCTTTATACACTGTAAAACCCAATAAGTTAGGGTAACTCAAACCATTTGGAAACAGATTGCAACAAACCATTTAACTTCAAAAACTAATCCTAATGTGTACTTTGACCTTAATCCATTTAAGTAAATGAAGCAATTTGAGCACAGTAAAACCCAATAAATGAAGAGAACTCAAACCAACTGAGAACTGTAAAACCCAATGAGTTAAGGCAACTCAAACTGTTTGAGGAAACCGATTGCTACAAACCATTTGAGTTAAAAAAAAAACATATTTATATGAGTACTGTGAACTTTTTTGATCCATTTAAGTTGAAGTAATGAGGTATTTAATTAACTCATTACCTTTAACACTGAGTTCAAAACTCTTCAAATGAGTAGAATTAGCTTTCAGTCAATTTTGAGTTAACGGCACTCATTTCATTTAATAAAGTTGACTGGTGGGTTTTACAGTGTAGATATTTTTTTCTCTGTAGATTTTTTATTTTTATTTTTTTGTAAATAAACTGCATGTTAAAAATATATGTTAAGTGGAACCTCTATCTTCTTAATGAAAAATTAAATACAATAAATTCACAAATATAAAGCAAGCTCGCATACAGTTAATTAGCCATATTTGTGATTAGATTTTAATATTTGCTTGTGCAGTCAGAGGGAAGGTTCCACTATTCCCGGTTTGGAAAAGAAGTAAAATTAAAATCTTTACAGTTATTGACAGATTTTACAACATATGATAGAAAATTTATTAAAGAGCTATATAATTAATTTAGGCTTCTTGGCATTGCTTACCTTGCTTATTGGTTAAGCCCACCCCTGATGACGGCAGTGGTTTGTGGAAAAGTTTTTTATGCAGTAACACAGTAATGATCATTTATGAATTCCATAAAAAACAATAAATCTCACCTTTAGGTATTTGCCGTTATGCACACACCCGCAGTCTCCAACAGACACACACTGATCTCCATCTGAGAGGAAACCTTCATCACACTGACAGCCTTCCATGCAGATGTTTGGGCAGCTGTTAATGGACGCAGTAAGACTGGCGCAGGTTTTGGCACAGTTATTAGAGCACTGCACATAGTGACTGTTAGCTGGACAGTCGGCAGCTGAAAAGAAAACACAAATGTATATGAATTTATTAAAATAATCATGCTTTTTATCATTAATATATATATATATATATATAAAAGTTATATATAACAAATTTTATGTGACCCTTAAAACGTTAGCAGTCTGTTTTTTAAATGTTCTGAAATTAAGTCTTTTATACTTACTATAAGGCTGCATATTTTTATTAAAAATATATGGTAAAACAATAAATTATGGTAATATATTATAAAATGTTGATTCTTGACCCAGTTTCCATTCTGAAATTTGCCTGAGAATCAATAATATTGTTAATAACTGAAAAAGATATGATAAACCTAGTAATATTGTAAACTATTCAGTGATATGTTTGGAGATAATACACTGTATTACTATGACAACAAAGCTAAATTTTTACCCATATTACTTCAGTGTCACGTGATCCTTTAGATTTATTCTAACATGCTGAATTAATTCTTAATATGGCCAGCAAATTCAGAGAAACTGAGAATTTGTAAGTCTTTTGATTTTTCCCATAGCTGTATTTATATACTGTTATGTACATAACTTAATTATTACACAGTTTAAAGAGTTCTTTCATAATTCACTCGCTCTTCACTTGTGATTGACCTATTTTAGTTAACTAAAAGATAGTTTGAAAAATGTTGAAAACCGGTAACCATTGACCTCCAAAGTATTAGTTGAGTGTGTGCGTGTGTGTGTGTGTGTGTGTGTGTGTGTGTGTGTGTGTGTGTGTTTATTAGAAACTTAAGAACTTCAAGGTCAGTAAATGGTTAGTAAAATCTTATTATTGGGTAAACTGTCTCTTTAAAGCAGTGGTTCTCAATTCTGGTCCTTGGACCGCTCTGTATAGTATTGCTGCATCCCAATTCGCATACTATCCATTCTAAATAGTATTTGCAAACAGAATTAGTATGTCCCAAATCGAAGTATGTTGAAAAGAGTATGTCAAAGGTTCCCGGATGGATTACTATTTCAAAATTTTAACTGTAGAACCGTCCAAACTCTAACCGCTGAAATTGCCCACAGTACATTGCGTGTTGGATGTGAATTCGATTCGAACTACAAATATGGGTGAAAAGTGTAAATAAACTACAAACATGGTACAAACATGGCGAGACCAACTGTAAAGGAGAGAAGCTTTGGTCTCGCCATGTTTGTACCATGTTTGTACCATGTTTGTAGTTTATTTAGCTGCTAAGACCAGGCTGGAAATGGCTGGAAACCAGCCTGGAAGTGGCCAAAACCGCTCTAATACCAGGCTGGTCAACCAGCTAAAACCAGCAGTAGGGGTTTATTGTAAATTTCAACTGCAACAACATTGTTGAACTTATTTAAAGACCTATTTGGACATTAACGTCTGAATGCAGAATTATTCAAAGACCTGAGGAGATTTCTCAGCATGAAAGACTCCAATAAGGTAGGAAATTAAATATAACAGAAATGTGGATGATGTGCGGATGATTAACAGGGCTCATAACTAAACAATCTGTTAACAAGGAAGTAGTATGTCCCAAAGCTTGCATAAGCTGCGTCCCAAATCGCATACTTATGCACTATTCTACGCCATTTTGTAGTATAAATAGTGTAAGTTTCACACTGAACACTCTAAAAATAATAAGTGCACTTTAATTGTCCGGATGATGCACTTTTTCAACTGGTAATATGAAGTGTGGAATGATGGACACTTCATGCACTCAACGACCGCAGGTTTGCTCAGGTAGCAGAAAGGGCGGAGCTATCGGGCGCACACGTTGGATAACTTTATTTATTTTGGATGGTGAACCAAACTTCACCTACGAGAGTGATTATAGCGCCTCCCGATGGTGAATGCGGTTATACTCATGGCAGGTATTATTTGATAGTTTGGCCATTTATTTTACAAAACGTCATCAAGGAAACGGTTTGAATTTCCGCTTAGTAAAAAAACATTAGTGCTCCATTTGGGACGACACTACCTACATATACTATGCTGTTGAGTGTTTAAGTGCATAAGTACATTGAGATGCAGCTATACTCTTCTGTTACACACTCAAAAGTATATATTTTTCCTTAACAAAAAAGTATATACTTCAAGGGCGTAGTATAAGTATGCGAATTGGAACGCAACAAACGTCTCTCTTATTTGACACAAGGATCAGTTCATGGATCTCTCTGTTAACAAGTTGATGATCTGAATCAGGTGTGTTAAGTAAAGAAGACATAAGCTGCATCCCAAATCACATACTTATGCAGTATTCTACGCCATTTTGTAGTATAAATAGTGTATTGCGTTCACATTGAAAACTCTAATAATAATAAGTGTACTTTAATAACCCTGGATTATGCACTTATTCAACCATTAAAATGAAGTACTGTATGTTGGACACATGCACTCAATGGTCGCTGCTTTGTTCACATAGTGGAAGGGGTGCTTTCAGGCGCTTATGTTGTATTAATTCATTTATTTTGGATTGTGAAAGCTAAATTATTCAACAAAAATGATTATACCGCCTCCCAATGGTGAATGCGGTTATACACATGGCAGATATTATTTAGTAGTTTATTTATTTCATTTATTTTGCCAATTTGCAACCGTCAAACATCATCTGTGAAACGTCCATTAAGGACGACACTAAATATATATACTATGCTGTTGAGTGTGTAAGTACATAGTGCACAAGTGCATAGTGTGCCATTTGGGATGCAGCTATACAAAATTTGCAGGTAGGGGTGCCGGAGGACTGAAATTAAGAACCACAGCTTTAAATTTAAGTTTATCTCAAACTTACGGCAGAATGAACTATTTCTCCATGGCATGATTTGTATCCCAGCTTGTTGGCAGATGATGGCGTAACCCTGAAGATTCTGACACAGTGTTTCTCTGTCTCCATTCATAACGCACATGTCAAACACACAGTTAATCACATGGGGCTCAGGATTCACCAAGTCATGACAGGCACTGAAGGGACCGGTGGCAGATGCCATCAGGCCACAGGCATCATCTCTGCGGTATCTGTCGGTTTCAGACTGAATGCATTGTTTCGGGGAACTTCCACCTACGCATTGAACACCAGTTGTTTTCAATGCCCACGCCTGTCCGAATGTCTCTGCGCTGGAGCTTTGGGTCCCATTAGGCAACATGAAGTCATCTGACGGGTTGCCATTGTAGTTGCCGCACAGGCCACAAGTGCTGTTTTGATAGTTTGACGGTATATGGACTTCTGCATGGTAACTGGTGTCATATTGAACTCTCAGGCCAAAATCTGTTTGGATTATGACATTGAATCCAACTTGGCTAATGGTGACTTGGTCAAGTGACGAAGGTAGGTTCACAAACTCATTGTTTACCTGTCAAAGAGGACAAAGAAATATTATTTTATCTATATATGCAAACAACAAAACATCAATCTATTAATCTATCTAACAACAAAAATATTGTTCTATCTGTCTTATCTATCCATCCATCCATCCAACCATCCATCCATCCATCCATCCATCCATCCATCAGCCTGAATAACTACACTATTTTATTTTTGGTTTATCATAGATATTTACTTTAGATGTCGCCTACACTGTTGTTGTCTATTGGAAGGAATGCGTCAATAGAGCCGCCATTTTAGTACAGGGTAGCGCTCCTTTGAAATGAATGTGGGACCAGGGTGCAGTGGAGGACTGGCCATCCGTAGCCATAGATAAATGCACATATATACATACAGTTGAAGTCCCCCTGAATTATTAGCCCCCCGGTTATTTTCCCACCAATTTCTGTTTAACGCAGAGAAGATTTTTTCAACACATTTCTAAACATAATAGTTTTAATAACTCATTTCTAATAACTGATTTATTGTATCTTTGCCATGATGACAGAAAATAATATTTTACTAGATATTTTTCAAGACACTTCTATACAGCTTCAAGTGACATTTAAAGGCTTAACTAGGTTAATTACGTTAACTAAGCAAGTTAGGGTAATTAGGCAAGTTATTGTATTATGATGGTCTGTTCTATAGACTATCGAAAAAAAATTAGGGGCTAATAATTTTGACCTTAAAATGGATTATAAAAAAGGCTAAAAGGGGGGCTAATAATTCTGATTTCAAATGTCAACATGACAAAATTTATCTTAGCTTTTATTATTACAATTGTTTATCACTTTTTTGTTTACACACAGTATATGTGTGTTGTGACTGGGTTTATCATTAAAAATATTTTTTTCAATCCCCATTTTTTTATTTTATGTATTTTAAACTTATTGCATGTACATCATTTTAATTTGTATTTAACTTGAAGTTATTACAGTCATTTCCCTATTTATTAGTAATTATTTATTATAGATTAATAGTTTATTTTAGACACTAGCCTACCCTGTTCATTCAGAATTTTAGTTTATTTTGTATTTATTTTTTAATTGTGCAGGTATCAAAAAGCCGATTTTTACTATTTAAATAGTAAAACTACAGATGCAGTTTGGAAAAGTAGAGTTAATTTTTAAAGACTCCCTGATGAATAGTAAGTAAATAAAAAAATATATTTTAATTATAAAAATTTCATAACATCAATCAAAAATCTTGACTTTTTTAATCAGTTTGATGCATCCTTGCAGAAAAAAAGTATTATTTTCATTAACAAAACGGCCAAACTCTGACTTACAATGACTCTCCAGCGTTCTCCTCGTCTGATGGTGATTGTGAAATTGTAGACATTAACAGTCAAACTCCTGATGACAGAAACGCCTCTGTTTCCAAACTGCTCGTTTTGCGTATCCACTGAAAAACTCCTCAGCTGTCCTACACTCCACTCACACACTTTAGCGAGTGTATAAACACATGTGCCTTGGAAGTCAAATCTCCTTCCATCAAAAGAAATATAGTGCGGGTCACCAGTGGCCACACATTGTCCAAAGCTGACAGGGTGGCATCCAAATACTCCATCCACTATCCCGCAAGCTTCCCCTGGACCGCAACTTGATGTCTGGCAGGATACATTTCCATTATCCCCACACATGCAAAGTTGCATGCACTGAGGATGGTTATAAAACACCTGGTGTTTCTTGTAATAGCGTCCTTGATAGAAGCAGCCACATTCAGTTTGTGGCACACAGGTCTGGCCACTCCAGATGAAGCCATGGTCACACTGGCAGGCCTCGGCGCAGGGTCTGGTACAGTTGTGTTCAGACAGCTGAGCACAGGTCTCTGTGCAACCTGGAGAACAGGAGTTGTAGTGGCTGTTTGGTGGGCAGGACAGAGCTGTGAATGAGAGATTGGAGACAGAGTTCATTTTTAGTTCAGTTAGTCAGACTTTTTGTTTTTGTGAACATTAGAGGATGATAATAGCAAGGGTTTGATTTATGTGAGAAGGGAATGTAGAATGTAGGGATCTTGCACGCAGCTAGAAAAATAAAATTCAGAAATGATTACAAAAACTAAAACTATTTTAAAAAGTACTTTGGTTAAATAAATTATAAATGTATATATGCAAAAAATATAAAAATATTTTTTATCTTTATAAATAGATACAATTTTGATGGCAAAATTTAAAAACGTTGTTCACCCACAAATAATGCTTACTCCTATCTCATTCTGTTCCAGACCTTTATATTTAGAAAAATATTTTATACAGTTTTGTTTATTATTGAATCCATTATATGGCTCTGAGAGATAATAAATAAACTTATTTTAAGTTGATTTTAAATAAAAGGTTTGGAATTGGAACTATTAAATTTATGAATGTTTTTTACCAACTCATTGAAATAAGTACATTTAAGTTCAAGCACTGTATTAAACTAAAACATACATAAAAAATAACAAAAACAACAACAAAAAAAATCAAAATAAAAGCCAGAAAAACAATAATACTAAAACAGTATTGACAACAATACTTTAAATTTAGCCATTTTTCATTTTTATTATTATTTTTTATTTTAAAAATAAGCATCTTATTGTAAAAATACAATATGTAATGTAATGGAAAAATATAATACAGCTAAATGTATATTTTATGACAAGTGCAATATTAAAACAAATATTTTATTTATTTTAACATCTAAACAAACAAACAAAAAGTAAATTGTACATTTTTTTTATTTGGGCTGTTATCAAAAGCCCTTAAAAATTCTTAGCACAACTACAAAAACTGAAACAATTTATCTAATTGTATTCATGTCAAACATTTTGTCAAACAGGCTTACTCAATCTCAATTATTTAAACAGTTTCCTATTTCATTTCAATTTTAAGTACACAAATTAAGTTTCATAGTACAATAACAAAATTACTTACGACAGAAAGTGGCGTTTCTCCACTGGTACACCGTAATGCTTTGACTCTGACATGCGGATGCATAAGCAGCCACCGCACTGCACAACACACCCTGATATCCCTGAAACTGGCAGGTGTCCAATATGCAGTCCTCTTCGTAAGGTCCAGGATCAATATAGGTGTGACATTCTTTGAAAGGCCCTGTCTGATTTGCAATGATCTCACAATAGCGCTCGGCATTTTCCCTCTGGGTCGAAGGGCAAGATGAGCATCCAGTGCCAAGGCAACCACCTGAGGAACAGTCTGGTTTTGTGGAAACCTGCCAGCTTTGTCCCAGACTACTACTGTTGGGTGCCCTCGTCCCATTGCGCATCACAAAGTCATCCTGCACATCACTGTTGAAGTTTCCACAAAGTCCGCACACTGCACTGCTGTAATTGCTTGGCAAAGTGACCCTCGTCATACTGGACCAGTCAAAGGTCACCTGGAGACCAAATTTTGTCTTTAACAGAGCAGTGTTACCACTACGGAAAACTATTAAGATGCCTTTCAGCAAAAATGGAAGATCTGCTAATTGGCCGTCCACCTAAAGAGAGAATAAACAAGAAGGTTTAACATTCACAACAGTGCTTATTTGTTGTGTTGTGATTTGAAACAGTTCCTTTTAAATTAAGATTACTAATTACTCTTTTAGTATTTTGAAGCAAACATGTTAAGAAAATATAGGTTTAAACAATGATTTGTTTTACATTTATTTATTGTCATTTATTAGGGTAATCAGATTGCAATAGTTCTGTGTGGAACTGTCATTCAATAAAAAGATTCAACTCAGAGTCATTTGTTTGGAAAATAGACAATTCTGGTTGCCCAGTATGAATCTGATTCAATGGAAAGAATCAGCTCAGAGTCATTTGTTTAGGAATCAGACAACTCTGGTGGCTCGGTATGAATTTGATTCATTGAAAAGGATCAGCTCAGAGTCATTTGTTCGGAAATCAGACAATTCTGGTGGCTCAATGTGAATGTGATTCATTGAAAAGAATCAACTCTAAGTCGTTTGTTCTGAAATCAGACAACTCTGGTGGCTCAGTACGAATTCCATTCATTGGAAAGAATCAACTCAGAATCATTTGTTCAGAAATCAGACAACTCTGGTATTTTAGTATGAATTTGATTCACTGAAAAGAATCAGCTCAGAGTCATTTGTTCAAAAATCAGACAATTCTAGTTGCTCAGTATGAATTTGATTCTTTGAAAAGTATAAACTCGGAGTCACTTGTTCTGGAATCAGACAACTCTGGTTGCCCAGTATGAATTTGATTCATTGAAAAAGAATCAGCTCAGTCATTTGTTTGGGAATAAGATAAGTCACTGTGTATTTATTTGATTCATGATATAAAGAAAAATATCAGAGTCTATATTTGTTAACTGGGTGACATTGGTGTGGGTCTGATTCAGTGAAAAGAACCGACTCCGATTCATTTGTTTGGGAATCCACTGGGAATTCATTGAAAAGAATCAACTCAGAGTCATTTGTTTTGGAAACAGATAAGACATTATGTATTGATTTAATTTACAAAACAAAGAACAAACTCAACGTTGGTCAAACATCAAACGTTGGTCATTCTAAATGGATTCAATCCACTAAAAGCATCCAACTTATTTGTTTGGGAATCGGTCTAGACTTGTCTAAATCAGTATATATTGCTCTGTAAGAATTGGATTCACCAAACGTTGTATCGGTTTGATTCACTAAAAAAACATCATTTGTAACTATGTCACTTTGGATTAAACTATCCATCATTTGTTTGGGAATCAGATTCACTAGACTCATTTAAAGTCATATGTTTTTGGAATCTAATTACACTTGGGAATCAAACTACACCACTGTTTGGATTTAATTTACTATTAGAACTAAATCAGAGTCTTTTGTTTGGGAATCATACTAGCGTATTTTGTAACATATAAAAAAGACAGAGATAAGGAATATTGTGCTAAAAAACTGAATGCAAGAGCGTGAATCATCAATACTTTGAAATAAACAATTCTTAAAGTTTCTAATGTGCATATGTATATGTTGTGATGGTACTCACCAGTATCTGATTGGGATGTTCTCTAGTCATCGTGATGGAGAATCCATTGACAGACACATTGACAGTCTTAGTAAAGCTCACTGCATTGCCCCAGAGATGATCATTCTGAACAGTCACATTGAAAGGCACAAGACCCTCTTTATCAACACACAGGGCTGCCAACTGATACACACACGTGCCCTGGAAGTCAAAACGGAGTCCATCGAATGTGCGATAATGTGGGTCTCCAGATGCGACACATTCGCCGGTGCTCATTGGTTGACATTTGCATTTTCCATCAACAACTGAGCATCTCTCACCCACAGGACAGGAGGATTCACGACACACCACGACACTCAAGTTACGATTACACTCACAAAGCCGAAGACATTGATTGTCGGCCCAGAATGTTTGGCCTGGCTGGTAGTAGACGCCTTCAAAAGAACAGCCACACTGATTGGTGGGTACACAAGTGTCAGCACTGAGGACAAACCCGCTGTCACACACACACGCTTCCACACAGGTATCAGTGCAATTCTGTGGCTGATCAGGATATGAACAGGTCACTGCATAAGGAGATGTACGGGCCTCATAATGGCTGTTGGGCGGGCAGCTGATAGCTGTTGAAGATCAGAGCAGAGGATTACCAGCAGAACAATTTAAATATGAGGTACAAGGTTTACATGTTTTTGAAATATGACTACTTGCTTTACAGACATGATAAATACAGTATATCCACATTAAACTTGAAATCTGTATTTTCAAATGAACCAATTACACATGAAAACAAATGTTTTTTTTCTTGGTTTTATAATCTTCATTCTGTCATTTTGGGAGAAGATTTGTCGTCAAGACCAAGTTACTTCAGAAGACCTGTACAATCAGATGAGGCATTCTTCAGATCATGATAATGTTAAGTGGCCATAAATGAGGTTGGTGTCGTGATCTCGTTCCCTTCGAGTGTGCATTAGCTTGGGCAACCTAAAAAAATGGCAATTTTGTTTGATTCAAATGTTTAGAAACCAAACTTAAGAGACAGTCGATGTTTAACTTTATTGATGTTTCTAAATATGTAATTGAACTGTGAGCTTTACAAACTTTACATATTGCCCGAGAGGCATTTCAAAGATGGCCATCGAGTAAAATGACCTGACTTAAACCAGCTTCATCATTTTGGAGAAAGTTGTGCTGGAGACAGTTTTGCATTTATATTTAGTCAGAAGTGGTATGTGAAAAAGACTAAAATAGTTGTTAGAAAACTTCAGTACATGTGGTCATCTGACTGCTTCTCCACAAACAAGGACAGGGAGAAAAGCACAAGATATTGTCTCAGAAAAATTGTTCCAGAAATGTGATTTTGTGTGATATTTCCTTTCCTTCGGCTTAGTCCCTTTATTTATCAGGGGTCGCCACAGCAAAAGTTTTCCAGCATATGTTGTACACAGCGGATGCCCTTCCAGCTGCAACCCAGTACTGGAAAACACCCATACACGCTTTATCACACGCATACACTACAGCCAATTTAGTTTATTCAATTCACCTATACTCAGGGTTTCTATATATTATATTCTATATAATAAACTAAATCTATACACAACAATCAGTCCAGCAGTAAATACATGGATCACGATAAAATTTGTTTTTGTAAGGAAAATAATTAAACTTACGATAAATAATTACGATAAAATTACCTTTTTAAATAAAGTTTTATAAAGACGGATTGTTGGTGATTGTATGGGTTTTGGCCAGATTGGGTAGCAATACATTGCTCAAGGGCTAATTTCATATATTTGTTTATGAAATGATTAAATGTTCAGTGCAGTGCATTTCTTACATTACTTAAGCACCTTATTTTGAGTATTATAAACTCTAGATGATGGATAATAAAGCCCAAAGTGTCTTCTTTCCAAAGATACATGAACTGTGAAAGCAGTCCAAATAATTCAGCAACTGTTGCTGTTTTAGTTTGGGAAGGTCTTTTTTGAGAAACCGCCTCTGACGGTGAGGGAGAAAAGGACAGACAGATTATGGTCACAGACAAGCAGATGCATATAATGTGGATGTACTGCAAGTATGAAAATCACAACCCAGGCTGATTCTGAAAACGTACAGTTGTATACATTCCTGGGGAGCGCCAAAAACGTCCCAGGAGCTGTTTTTTTTTTTGCCGTTTTTGTTTTCGTGAATCTACCAGAGGCTGTTGTGTATGCTTTTTCAGATCTCAAATTTCTCTCATGAGTGCCATTTGAGAATGCTGTTTGCGTAAATACACCACAGGCTGCTGTCAACTAACTGTTGACTGACCCACCCTCTTCCTTCCCTAAACCCAACTGACAGTTTTAAAAAGGAATCCAGAAAAAAAGCCCTCGATTTCACCACATTATTGCACTGTTATTTACTTTTTTGTATAATTCTTTGGTTTCTGTGTTTGTCTTACCCGCTTTCTGGAAACGTTCTTCGCCAGACTCGAACCCTATAGTCGTGGACAACTCCTCTCTGCGTCTCAAATCCGCCGACATACATGGCAAGCTACTGGACAAACTGATAACAGTGGAAAACCGGCCATACGGAGGTAAGCGGTCAGCAGGTAAGCTCGAAAAGGAACATACCGCCTGTAGCATTCGTTTTAAAGATGAAATGCGGCCATACGTACTTCTGGCTACATAATTAATTATCTCCAGAAATGTATATAGGGCTACGTTTTCAGAATGAGCCTATGTTGGACAATCAAGGTAATTTGAAGTTTCCGGATGAGCCAGTGTTATTCGGCGGTTATCATCTCTGAATAACATACCATGCATGTCACGACTGACCAATCAGAATAGTGTATTCCAGAGAGCTGTGTATTAAGTTTTAATATTTTCAAACCTACTGTTTAAATGGAAATTACAATCAAATAAATGCAGCCTTGATGTACATACCCAGTGACTTCTTTTAAAAATCATCCAATAATGACTCCAAACTTTAGTTAACTTTAGTAAATAAGTGTTAAAGCAAACTTACAGCAATTGTATTTCTTTCTCCAATCTGTTATAATGACTCCCTCTTGTCGACACCGCTGGACGTAGGTCTCCAGAGCCTGACACAGAAGTCTCCGGTCTCCATTATTGGAGCACAAATCAAACACGCAGCTTTGCTGGAACGCCTGTGGATTCACTTTAGCATAACATACATTAAACACACTCTGACCTGCAGATGTCAAGACTCCACAGAAAGTGTCTGTTTTATAGAGAGCAAGCAGTTCGGGAGGGCAAACAGGGCAGTTGGTGTCACAGCCATCCTGACATGTAGATGTGCTGCTGTTTTCTGCTCTCCAGCTCTTTGCCCACTGGTACACGCCTGGCAGAAGATTTCCAGTAGGGTCTCTGAGCTCATCTGCGTTATTATTATTGAAGTTTCCACACAGGCCACAAACAAGTCCATAGTAACTACTAGGAAGTTGCAGGATAACCTTTGAGTTCCAGTCATAAGAGACGCTCAGACCAAAATCAGTTTCCAAAAGAGCTGCGGTTCCACTCTGTCGGACCCTCACACGGCCATCGTGAAGATCAAGAGGAAGATAGAACAGCAGACCATCCACCTGACCAGAAATCAGGAAGATCGTGCTTTGTTTAGTAATATTATGATTAAAGTGGAAAGAAATTCTAATACATAAGCAACAATGAAATCATCAGTGATCTACAAGAGTTGTTAGACATAATGATCATATAATAACGGATAATATTATTTGAATACAAATTTATACACTATAATACAAACGTAACACAAATAAACACATTATATAAATATACACACAAATGTACATAAAACTATAATAACCATGATGGTAAAATACCAGGGAACATTTTAGTTTAAGTACCTATTCTCATTATAAAATAGTAGTACTGTGAATATTGGCTATAAGCAGCAATTTTGGATTTTATTGAGGCAAAAATCCTGATTAATGATTTGTTTAAAGTGAGAATTGTACCTTAAAATAAGGGGTTACAAAATATCCTGTAAAGAAGACTTTATTTAATCCTTTAATTTAATCCTAATCGAATTAACTGCTCAAAGCAGGCATTGTTGTAGGCTAACAAATATTAAATTTAGTAGTTTAAAAATATCATCAATGTCTAGAAGTTTTCATTTTATCCCACGGGTTTAACAAATATCTCAGAATATATACTTAGGTTAATGCATTAAGATAAATATATTTAAACATAAGCATTTTAAAAATAATGAATATATTTCAAACATGTTACCATTCAATTTTTATTCTTTCGTTCATTTGTTTGTTTGTTCTTTCATTTATTTATTTTTTTATTTATTTATACTATTATATATATTAGTGTCTGTTCAGTAAGATTACAATATAAGTGATAAACCAGTTACCATTTTACTTGATGTATTCAGTTAATACTATAATAAAATGTGTATAAACTTAAAATTATTATAAACTTTATTATAAACCTCTCATGACCTTATATAAGGATATTGCAAGATTAACAACTAAGATCTATAAAAAAACTAAAATACATTTATTTATTTATTTATTTATTTATTTATTTTGTGTCTGTTAAGTAAGATTACAATATAAGTGATAAACCAGTTGCCATTTTACCTGTGTATTTAGTTAATATTATATTAAAACATGTAGAAAATTTCAATTATAAATGAAATATTCTCATGACCTTAAAATATATATTAGGATATTACAAGATGAACAACTAAGATCAATAAAAACTATTATATATATATATATATATATATATATATATATATATATATATATATATATAAAGTCAGAATTATTGGCTCACTGCTTATTTTTTCCCCAATTTCTTTTTAAAGGAGAGAAGATTTCTTCAACACATTTCTAAACATAATAGTGTAGAAAGGGTCAATAAATAGTCGCAGATGCACTTTCTAGCTGAGCACACGAAATGCGTGTGTCGTTTTTTACCAACCAACAAAACTCTGTAAACCAAAAAACAAAGGCCCTTAAAGGGCAAAAGAAATTATCACAACACTAGGGTCCTTAAAGGGTAAAGGAAATCTACAGCTAAACACTGAGCAACAAAAAGCATTGTGATTACAACTTAGTCAGGAAATACTGACAACAAATGCTTACTGAAAGAACAGAATAAGATGACCTATGTAAGCTATGGTGAATTATGTATAACTGTATCACCACACACGTCCCCCCAGAATTCACCATAACAAAAGAAAAGTCAACGGCGAGGTGGGTGGATTAAACGACCACTGCGGCTCCGCCGCTCTGGGGCTACAGGTGACTTGTCTGCAGAAGCAGAACTCTGGGCCCTGTTATATCGTGTTTGAGGGGGCTGTGGCGGTGTTCTGAGGGAGGAAGGTGCAGCTGGGGGGCGTCCACGCCGTAGGGGTTTTGCCAAGAGAATGGGTGTGGACACATCCAAGTGAGCTGGTTTAAGGCGGTCGACTGAAACTCGCTCCCGTTTACCAGCCATGTCCACCACAAAATGTTTACTCCCTGCCTCAACAACTCGAAATGGGCCCTCATAGGGTGGGTGTAGAGGTCCCCTATGAGCGTTCTGCCGAATGAAAACATAGCCTGCTGACTGAAGGCCAGAGGGAATGTGAGAGTGAGGAAGGCCATGACAGGAAGTTGGGACTGGTGTAAAAAGCTTTGCATTGTCCAGTAATGTAGCACGTTGAACTGTTGCTGACCAAGGACTAGAAGTGTTGGGGAAAAAATCACCGGGCACCCGCAGTGGCTGGCCGTAAACCAGCTCAGCAGATGAGGCCTGGAGGTCCTCCTTAGGCGCAGTCCTGATGCCCAGCATGACCCATGGCAGTTTGTCTAACCAGTTGCTGTCCTTGAGGCTGGCCCGAAGAGCAGCTTTCATCACCCTGTGAAAACGCTCACAGAGTCCATTAGCCTGGGGGTGATAAGCAGTAGTACGGTGTAGTTGCACCCCCAAACTTTCTGCCACGGCATTCCACAGTTCAGACGTAAACTGCGTGCCCCGGTCTGAAGATATGTCTGAAGGGGTGCCAAAGCGGGCCACCCAGATGGCAATAAATGCCCTTGCCACTTCAGCAGAAGTAATCGATGCTAGGGGGGCAACTTCAGGCCAGCGAGTGGTTCTATCAACCATGGTTAGGAGGTGAGTGTAGCCATGAGAGGGGGGCAGAGGACCGACTATGTCCACATTAACGTGGTCAAATCGTCTTTCTGGGACGTGGAAAGGTTCTAAAGGGGCTTTAGTATGGCGATGTATTTTGGCCCGCTGACAGTCGACACATGTAGAAGCCCAGGCCCTAACGTCCTTCTTGAGGCCACGCCATACAAACTTAGCTGCCACCAGTCTTTGTGATGCTTTTGCGCCAGGGTGGGAAAGATTATGGACTGCATTAAAAACCTGTCGTCTCCATGTTGTGGGGACGATTGGTCGAGGCTGGCCTGTGGAGACGTCACATAAGAGTGTGGTGCCAGCATTGTCAAAAACCACAGCCTCTATCTGCAAACTTGTAGAGCAGGTTTTGAGGGACTGTATCTCAGGGTCGTTGACCTGGTCTACAGCCATGTCATTGTAGTCTAAACCCAAATGGACAACCCCAACCATAGCACGGGAGAGGCAGTCAGCGACATGGTTGTTTTTTCCGGCGACATGCTGCAAGTCGGTCGTGAATTCAGATATGTAAGACAGTTGGCGTTGCTGGCGGGCAGACCAAGGCTCTGCCACTTTGGCCATGGCAAAAGTGAGTGGCTTGTGGTCCACAAAAGCGGTAAATGGACGGCCTTCTAACAGAAAACGGAAGTGTTTGATGGCAAGGTAAAGGCCAAGTAACTCTCTGTCAAAAGTGCTGTACTTCCGTTCGCTAGGGCGTAATTGTCGACTGAAGAAAGCGAGGGGCTGCCATGTACTATCCACCCATTGCTCGTACACTGCACCAACAGCATAATCAGAGGCGTCTGAAGTAATGGCAATCGGGGCTGTGGCCGATGGATGCGCCAGCATAGTAGCCTTTGCTAGGGCTGTCTTAGTGTCTATGAAAGCCTTGTCTTTTTCTGCAGACCAGTCCACACTGTGTTTAGGTTTTTTACCTTTCAAAGTCTCATACAAGGGTTGCATGAGTTGGGCGGCACGGGGAATGAAACGGTGGTAAAAGTTCACCATTCCAAGAAACTCTTGCAAGGACTTTACTGTGAGTGGGCGTGGGAACTGTGCAATGGCCTCGACCTTTGATGGTAGGGGGACAGCCCCATCCTTAGTGACTCTATGCCCCAGGAAATCAATTATGGACAAGCCAAACTGACATTTGGTTGGATTTACGATCAATCCATGTTGACTGAGCCGCTCAAAAAGTGTGCGGAGGTGCATTAAATGCTCAGATTTGGAGGTGCTTGCCACAAGAATGTCGTCCAAATATACGAAAAGAAAAGGCAGGTCACGCAACACAGAATCCATAAGCCGTTGAAACGTTTGAGCTGCATTTTTGAGTCCAAACGGCATGCGCAGAAACTCAAATAAACCAAATGGTGTGATTACTGCTGTCTTGGGAATGTCTGCTGGCCGCACGGGCACTTGGTGATATCCCCGGACCAAATCCACCTTGGAGAAAATGACCTTTCCTGCCAAGTGTGTTGAAAAGTCCTGCACATGTGGAACTGGGTAACGGTCGGGTGTTGTTGCCTCGTTTAGCCGTCAGTAGTCTCCACATGGGCGCCAGCCGCCACCAGGTTTAGGCACGATATGCAGCGGAGAAGCCCAAGGACTGTTTGACCGGCGAACTATGCCCAGGCGTTCCATGTTTTCGAACTCTGCTTTGGCTACAGCCAACTTGATGGAGTCGAGACGACGAGCGCGGGCATAAACGGGTGGGCCAGAAGTAGTTATATGGTGTTCCACACCATGTTTGGCAGTCAGTGCAGAAAAAGTGGGCTGCGTAAGAGCTGGGAATTCAGTGAGCAACATGTGGAAATCATCAACAGTGGGAATCATACTAGACAGTCTGATAGAATTGTCCTCGCTAAACGTGCATGTGTATGAACAAAACGTGACGGCGTCAATCAAACGGCAGTTCTTAACGTCCACCAACAGCCCATGTGCACACAAAAAATCTGAGCCTATTAGAGGAAAAGCTACCTTTGCTATAACAAACTCCCAGCCAAAACGATGTCCGCCAAAACACAACTCCACATACCTTGTGCCGTACGTGCGGATGGGGCTGCCATTAGCTGCTTCCATAGGCGGGCCGTGGTTGTCAGCCATTACGTCCATGTGGGATGCGGGTAGGACACTCCTCTGTGCCCCTGTATCACACAGAAAACGGCGTCCAGATAAAGCATCGTGAACGAAAAGTAGCCTGCCTGCACGGCCGACGCTCATGGCCACTAATGAGCGCCGGCTTTGGCGTTTCCCGTTCTGCCGAAACTGCACGGAGAACGGCAGCGTTTAGCTTTGGCTCCGAATTTTGCGTGGTAGAAACACAGGCCAGGAGGCAGCTGTCGTTGAGAAGTTGCAGCGAAAAGTGTGGGGTTTTCTGGTGGCGTAGAAATATCATGCACGGGGAAAAGTGCAGACACACAGTGTTGTTGGCTTGCCAAAAAAAATTTATCAGCTTCTTCAGCTAGCTCCCGGCAATCAGTTATCATTGTGTTGGCTAGTGCTGCCCGTACGTGGGCAGGTAGCTGGCGAAGAAACAGCTGGACAAAAAGAAAATCCGGTTTGTGCTCACCGAGGAGATCCATCATTCGGTCCATTAGCTCGGAGGGTTTGCTGTCACCCAGTCCTTGGAGAGAGAAAAGCCTGTTGGCTCTCTCAGCGTCAGAAAGTTCAAAAGTTTTCAATAAATGTGCCTTAAGAGAGTCATATTTCCCCGTTGCTGGAGGGTTTTTCAGCAGGCTCACCACTCTGGACGCCGTTGAACTGTTTAATGCCGATACAACGTAGTAGTACTTCGTGGCGTCTGTGGTGATCTCTCGTAATGCGAACTGAGCTTCGGTTTGGGCGAACCAAGCGGACGCCGATGATTCCCAAAACTCCGGGAGTTTCAGCGTGACAGCGTTCGCGGTCATCGTCGTTGCACTGAATACGTTCAGCAAACAAGCGTCGGGGTCACCAGTGTAGAAAGGGTCAATAAATAGTCGCAGATGCACTTTCTAGCTGAGCACACGAAATGCGTGTGTCGTTTTTTACCAACCAACAAAACTCTGTAAACCAAAAAACAAAGGCCCTTAAAGGGCAAAAGAAATTATCACAACACTAGGGTCCTTAAAGGGTAAAGGAAATCTACAGCTAAACACTGAGCAACAAAAAGCATTGTGATTACAACTTAGTCAGGAAATACTGACAACAAATGCTTACTGAAAGAACAGAATAAGATGACCTATGTAAGCTATGGTGAATTATGTATAACTGTATCACCACAATAGTTTAATAACTCATTTCTAATAACTGATTTATTTTATCTTTGCCATGATGACAGTAAATAATATTTGACTAGATATTTTTCAAGACACTTCTATACAGTGTAAAGTGACATTTAAAGGCTTAACTAGGTTAATTAGGTTAACTAGGCAGGTTAGGGTAATTAGGCAAGTTATTGTATAACGATAGTTTGTTCTGTAGACTAGCGAAAAAAATGGCTTAATGGGGCTAATAATATTGACCTTAAAATGCATTTTAAAAAATTAAAAACTGCTTTTATTCTAGCCAAAATAAAACAAATAAGACTTTCTCCAGAAGAAAAAATATTATCAGACATACTGTGAAAGTTTCCTTGCTCTGTTAAACATCCTTTGGGAAATATTTAAAAAAGAAAAAAATCAATAAAAAACAAAAAAGGGTTGGGGGGGGGGGGGTGCTAATAATTCTGACTGTATATATATTAAATTATATATTTATTATTACATTATACTAAATGTTGTTCATTGTTAGTTTATGTTAGCTAATGTTAATGAAAAAACTAAAACATCACTGCACAGTGTTAATCAAGCTATGACACAGTAGATGCGACTAACACTAATATGAATATCTGAAGGAGCTCCTCACCATGATTTGTGCCATCTGGTGGTTTACCAAAGTAAGAGTGTTGCCGTATACAATGACCTCCACCTCCTGCACAAAAGATACTGCAGGGCTGCCACGGTTTTCATTGCTCTGAGTCACAGAGAAGGGCTCCAGTCCACTTAAAAGCCCACAGGTCTTGGATAAGACGTATCTGCAGGTGCCCTGGAAGTCATAGTCATAGCCGTCAAAGGTGTTGTAGTGCGGGTCACCCCATGCCCAGCAGCTGCTGCGGTACAGGGGCATGCAAACAGCCCTGCCAGATTCTACGGTGCACGTCTCTTTTTCTCGACAGCGGATGTTTTTACATGGATCTGCAGAAAAAAGAAACACAAGGTAAAATCTCCTGTTTACTTGTATATTTCAGGTTAGTTGCATATTAGTCAACCCGACCAGGATTTTCTGGTTTTGATTGTCTTGTGAATAACTTATGCAGCTAACACTTGTGTTTAATTGATGAATAATCATCATGCTGATATTATGTGCTCCCTGTTGATATCCACCGTTGTGTCCAAAAGGCAAGCCATACAGTGGAGTTGGTGGATTATATTAAAATATAAAAAGAAATATTGAAAAGTAGATCATTTTAAAATAAAGCCAATTATTTTCATTGCCAACAAAATAAAATCAAGCAAAATTGTGTAAAAAATGTAGCTTGCTCAAAAATAATTTCTTGTTTGTTGAACTGTTTTACAATATCTGTATCATACACAGATGCTTTTTGTTCTTTTTGGCAAACTAAGTGACAAATTTAACATCATTAAAACAAAATTTTTATTTTATTTAGAGGGCTCTGACTCCTCTAATTAACGCTTGATTCCCCCCGAAGAACTTCAAAACAAGGTGTCCTTTAAGAGTTAAGAAATAGTTTGCTCTGATCTGTATCCTAAATAATATTAAAATAATACTAATTAGATAATAATAACTTAATAACTTAAAAAAATAACTAATTAAAATAATAGACAATGTAAATATACATTTGACCATGGCTATAATGGTTCATACCATTGTGAATGCATTGTGAATGTTTGGTTTGCGTTAAAAATATTAATTTATCAGTAAGTGTTCACAAAACATGTTTCTTGTAAAATACGCCTTTGTACTGTAGATGTCCATAAAACTAGATGCATAGTTTGTATTTTATTATACCCTTGCTCGCATATGGAGGTTAAAAAGTCAAATAAAAAACATGTGCAGTCTTTCATGGTCATCCATTAAAAAGTGCAGGAATGCAAACCTGTCACCGTTTATTTAATATCACAAATGTCATTGAAAACCACTCAATATTCCTCAAAACACTGAAAACAGAAGTTTTATTAATAAATTAGAAGTGATTAAATTAAATATATAACTTTGGTTCACTGAGGCAAATTACCGAACATAACTGAAAAACTTGACCCCCCCGATCGTCAATGTGTAATTCATACCCTGCCTATAAAGAACCTGTAATGGTTCTCCAGTGGTTGTTTTGGGTGGTTAAGATGCTATATACCACTATATACACTCACTATATACAAAAAGGTGCTAAATACCAATTAAAGTACCAATTAAAATGGGTTCGCTATGATTAGAAGACAAAAAACTACTTTTAGTGATACATAACACATATATAACTGAGTGATGTAAACTCAGCTTGCATCATAAAGGCTGCATCCAGATACTATTGAATTCTGGTGCATTTGCAGCAATGCTAACTAATGTGCATTGTCAAATAAGCAAATAAAATAAAATAAATATATACATTTATTTAAAAGGAAAACAAATAAAATACTTCAAATGTGTAAATAAAATTCTTAATCAGTTTTTAATTTGAAAAAAGTGTCCCAATAAGGTGGCATTTATTTAATAGGTGTTGTCACTTACATTTACTTACTACTGTATGTATGGTATTATAATTTTAAAATGTAGCCTTTAAGGGTCTACTACAAACAAATTAAATAAAATCAGGTCCCAATTTGTGCACTTCTATTACCACATTTAAATCCTGTTTTTAAATAAAAATAGTGCAACTAGTGTGTTCATGCTCAAATTCTATTATTTATTTATTTATTTATTTATTTATTTTTTAAGTGCATTTTAATCTGAAGTGTGGAATATTGGACACTTTATGCACACAGCTGTTATGTTAGTTATGTAGTAGTTTTGCGGTAGAGGGACAGCACATTCAGACTCTGTTAGCGAATTACAACAAAATAACCTTAAGTTCACACAAGTGCATAAGTAGATAGCTAGTGTAATAATGTAAGAAGTGTTATCTTGACCTTGATAAGAGCAGTTCCACACTCCATCTCTGAGTAAACACTCGGTGCCATTGGGACAGCTGGATTTCTCACAGGTCAGTCCTGTCCCTGGATCACACTGACATTTCTGCTCACAGTAGTTAAGGTAAACCACCTCACCAGCCTGAAAGCACAAACACAGTCACATGCAGGACAGGATTTATAGGGAAATCCTGAAAGACACTTACTGATATTGACTGATTCATAAACTCTAGTATGAATCAATATTGTAGCTCTACCTTAAACGTCCGTCCCTGCTCATAGCAGCCGCATTGCTGGTGTTCAACACAGATCTGGCCATTGAAGAGGAAACCCCCGTCACAAGCACAGCCCTCTGTGCAAGTCTTGGGACACTGGATTATTGAGGTGAGGCCAGGACAGGCAGCAGAGCAGACATCTGAACACAGCTCATAATGACTGTGAGCTGGACACAACATTGCTGGAAGACAAGAACAAATATGCGATTAAACAGCAAGACTGACATTATAAATAAATATACATTGTGTTTCGATTTTCTGATTAACAGACAGTCCAAAGAAGACAACACGATGATAACAATATTACTAATAAAACATGACATAAAAATATTTAAATAACTTTATGTAATTATAGTCATTAGCGCTTATTTTAGGATCTGATTAAAAATCATATTAATAACAACAATAAATGCAGTTAGATGTGTTTCAAAAAAATGTTCTGCCTGTTTTATAAATAAATAATACAGTTTAATGGCTGGTATGTTTACAAAAGTTGGCATGCAAGGAATATATTGAAACTATCTTCATAATTATCAAATTCATAGTATGTATTATTTCATTATATATCTAATCCATAATATTAATAAATATAAATGTACTTGTACAGGAATATTTTTTGTACATTTTTATACATTTTAAAATTAAAAATACAAGGCATTTTCAATTTTTTTAATCTTACATATATTTAAATTATATTATATATATATTTTTAAATGATATTTTACTTTGTAGCTCATCAATTTTACATCTAGGTCACTTAATTAATTTATTGAGAAATACAGTAAAACACTAATATCTTAAAATTTTGACGGAAAATCTGAATTTTCTGCAATATCACACTCTAATTTGCAGCTCAAGAAACATTTGTGCTGCTTAATATTTTTGTGGAGCCCATAATATGTATTTTTAATTTATTGATTGGACTTTATGAAAATAATCTCCCTATTTATTGTCATATTTTATTTTTTTTTAATTATTTATAGGATGGTAAATCTGAATTTTCTGCATTAATACACACTGATTTAAGACATCCCACTTGGAAAGAACCTATATGAGGACATACACACATATATGAAACCTATTTGCAGTTTATATACACATACAGTATATGATATAATATAAGCTGTATATATGCTTATATATGCCACAAATAGGCAAAATTGAGGTGCATATACGTGCATATACAGGCCATATAGGTCTCATGTATTGCTTCTTTATATCCACATAATAGCTTATATCTCACTTTGGCAACTGTCATATAGGATGCCTAGCTCATATTTTCTGTTATAAAGGCAATAACTAAGAACTAACAAAAAAATGCAAAAAAAATCTATGTATGTGCGAACACTTGAAATTGGTATCACATGTAATTGGCATGTTATGGAATTTGGCAAATAAGTGAAGGGAGATGGAAAGCTACGATGTCTACACGTTTTCCTGAAACATTTACAAGGTCAATTCTTTCTTGCATGAAGATAGTGGAAAAGAAGGAAATGTATAACAAAACGGTTTGTTGTTTTTTTATTTTGTTTTTTTTCTGTTCAGTTTTTTTGTCTTATTTCTGTTCTTGTACTATATATTTTTTCTTGTACTATTTAATTGTTCTTAAGTAAATAAAAAATGTCAATTTCTTTTATTTGTCTAGCACCTATGGATTTTAATATTTTTACAAATATATAGGTAAACATATAGGTGAACATATACTGTAGGTGAAGATATATGTGCATATATGCACACATATATACATGCATATATGAACCTATATATGTACATGTATGCACGTATATATGGCCAAATTTAAAATGGCCAATTTTATATATGTCACATATAATAAAAACCTATATCAAAGCCTATATCAAAACATATATGTTTATATAGGTTTTTTCCGTGTCTGATAATAAACATTTTTGCTGCTTAATACTTTTGTAAAACCCATAATATATATTTTGAATTGATTGATTGGACTTTATGGTCATAACCTCTTTGTTTATGATCATATTTTAATATTTTTTAAACTGCATTTATTTCTAGGATGGTAAATCTGAATTCTCTGCATCAATACACACTGATTTAATGCACGAGAAACATTTGTGCTGCTTAATATTTTTTTGTGGAATGCATAATATACAATTTTAATTGATTATTGATTTTTTATGGACATAACCTCCTTGTTTTTGTCTTGTTTAAATAATTATAAAATCAGAAATGATCTTTTTGATTGCACAAACTTACGGCAAAAAGAGTCTGTCCTCCAATTTTGTATACTGACTCCGGCTGTGTGGCAGTTAATAGCATATCTTGCCACACTGTCACAAACCACCTTGCTGCTGCCCCCAGACACACATGTATCAAACACGCAGTCCTTTAGATAAGCTGAAGGATTCAGCATAGCGTGACAGGCAGAAAACGGCCCATTGGGATCAATCAGAACCCCACAATATGGAGGCTTTTCAAAGATGGCTTTCAGCTGGGGATCGCAGTTCAGACATGCGCCTGTTACGCATCCGTCCTCTTCACACACAGATCCAGGGATGTCCACTTTCCAGGCTCTCCCGAATATATTAGGATCGTTTGTAATATTGCCATCTGGGAGTTGGAAGTCATTGGATGGATTTCCGTCAAAGATGCCGCAGAGTCCACAGGTCTTGTTACGATAGTTTCCAGGGACGGTAACAGTGACGTAGTAGACCAGATCATAGGTCACTTTGAGGCCAAAGCCAGTCTCGATGATGTAGTTCACACCGTCCTTATAGGCCCGCACTAGTGAGCCATTTAAACTGTTTGAACTGTATGGTAGGTTTGTTAAAACCCCATTGACCTGTGGGAATATTGGTGTATTATTATAAGACATTGAAAGCAATAGACCCTTTTCACTTTGTGATAATGCATTTCCACACTGCAAAAATCAACCCAGGCTCATTATTAATATGTACCCCTGCATACGTTTCTTGACAGAATGAAATACGTCCCAGGAGGTAAATTATTTTGCAGTTTTTGTTTTCGCGAATCCAACAGAAGCTGCTGTGTACACTTTTTTAGATCTCCAATTTCTCTCGTGAGTGCCATAATGTTCTTGCGTAAATCCACCAGAGGCCACTGTCGACTGACTGACTGACTGACTGACTGACTGACTGACTGACTGACTGACTGACTGACTGACTGACTGACTGACTGACTGACTGACTGACTGACTGACTGACTGACTGACTGACTGACTGACTGACTGACTGACTGACTAACTGACTGACTGACTGACTGACCAACTGACCAGAGGCCGCTGTCGACTGGCTGGCTGACTGACTGTCTTGCTGACTGACTGACCGACCGACCGATCCCCCCACCCACCACCTTCCCTAAACCCAACCGACAATGTTTACAAAAGCAACACATAAAAAGAAAGCAAATTTTTTTACTATGTTTTCAAATCTTAACACGTTCTCACCCTGTTACTTACTTGTTTATTTTATTTTTAGACTTTTGTTTTTGTTTTACCTGCTTTCTGGAACCATTCTTCACCAAACTCAAACCCCATCATTGCGGTCAGCTCCTCTCTGAGTCTCTGTGCCAACGTACACGGAGAGCCATGGGCAAACTAGTATTAACGGAAAAGCCATCCACACGGAAGTAAGTGGTCAGCCAGTAGACCACTAGCGTTCATGTTAAAGACGAAATGCAGCCATTTGTATCTCTGGCTACATAATTCACGATCTTCAAAAATGTATACAGTTTTCACAATGAGCCTGTGTTTGCAAAAATGCTTCTCTTGATATTGGCAAAATAGTTTTTGGTTTGAAATATTTTACTGGATATATATACTGGATATTTTACTTCCCCAAGGGTAAATTATTTAGCTTGTTTAAAGGGAAAACTCAAATAACTTTGACTAATTTGTGAAAACAAAACAATATTTTTAACTTGTCTAAAAATGCTTCCTGACTTATGAATGTTGCGTTATGAGATTTGTACTTACAAAAATTTTAAACAAGAAAAGCATTTTTGGCAGAGCAGGTGTTTACATCACATATTTAAATGCTATAACCTAGTTATTATTAGTGAAAGTGAGATGTGTTAAGTTAACACCAGGGGTTGTGCTCAAACTGGTGCTGACTCACACTGTTTTTATAGTAGGGCTGGTTGATAAAGCGAAATTATATTGCAAATGTGATTGATCCTATCTGAGATTGTCATGCATCGAATACTGCCTTACTTAGCATTACATTTTATCATTGCAGTACAGAAAAAACCTCATTCTGCTTCTTAAACAAGGTAAATAAGGATTCATTTCATGTGTCATAGAAAAGAAGGAACACACATTCATTATTTTGATTCAGAGTATAAATATAAGTCTACAGGCTTTCACAGACAACCTTGGAAGCATGGGAAAGTCTGCTCACATATTGGCAATAGAAAAGCTAAATACAATTATTAAATACAGAATTTTATGGATAGAACTATTATAGAAAAAAATCTGGAAATAACATCACAATAGATCATTCTTCATTTATGGTTGAAAAAGGATAGTTCATCTGAAATGCAAATTTTCTCATTGTTGACTCAACCGCAAGTGATTCTAAACTATGAATCTCTCTCTCTTCTGTTGAAGAGTGAAAGAAACATACTGAAGGATCCTGAAAAGAAAAATAGCCAACCATAGTATTTTTTTTTTGTTTCTATTGATGTCAATGACTGTTTTTTTCCAACTCAAAAGGTTTGGAACAAGTGGAGGATGAGTAAATAATGACAACATTTTTAATTTTGGGTGAACTATCCCTTCAATATAGTGGTGAAGCAATAATCTCCAAGTTTTTCCATTTGCTTAATCTATGGATGCCCAAATGATTTATGTTGTATGTCAATTTCCACTTTTAAGATTCCGAGAAACAAATAAGTCGACAATGCTTTCAAATATTAAAGGAACTCATTGCATATCATTATGTATTATTGGAGCTTAATAGATCACAATCAAGAACAAAAGCAGATAAACCTCCACTTACCGAGATCTGAGGCTGGTTTTGTCTTAAGACAAAGGTGCTGCCATACAGAATTACAGCCACTTGCTTGGTAACGGAGACTTTGTACACTCTATTGGGAGTCCATCGCTCATTCTCCACCTGGATGGAGAAAGAGGTGAGGTTGCTCCAATCCACACCACAGGACTGGGCCAGTATATATCTACAGGTGCCCTGGAAATCAAAGAGTCGTCCGTCAAACGTCACGTAGTGTGGGTCTCCAGAAGCTTGACAAATAGCTTTCCCGATTGGCTGGCATTTTTGAACACCATCCACCAACTCGCACTTCTCAAAGGGGCCACAGGATATCTTATTACAGACCACCTATGAAGAGAAAACATCGTATTAAGATTTAATGCACAGGACAAGATTTATAACATAGTTTAAAAGAGATGATCAGCAATAAACAAATAAATGCAGCGGTGGCAAATCAAGTGTAGCTTCATAAAGATGACAATTCGCAAACATTTTAGAGATGCTGTCAAATCATGCCTAAAAAGGCTTGTTAACCCTCTGGGGTCTGAGGTGATTTTGGGGCCCCTAAGATGTTTTGACATTCCCTAATATTTGTGCTTATTTCAGTTACTTATTACATAGTATTGGCCAACATGTATTTTTTTTATTCAGCACAAACTGTGCTACAATAATATGTGAGAAATGTTGATGTACATGCTTGTGTTTTTAAGTTTAAAAATATTATGCGTGGTTGGTAAGTTTTGAAGAAACTAAATGAGACTTTTGAGTAACTAGTCTTATAGAATAATTACTTCACAATTATGTGAAAATTATTCTGTTCTCTCATTTAAAGAAAACATTACAATGACTTACATGTTGTAAAGACTGTTTTGGGTTAGCTTTTGCGTGGGAGTGACAATAGTCATGAATATATCACACCTGGAGAGACTAAAGACACTCCCCCACTGGCTAATGTTCACCCATCAAGGGCATTGTAAAGCAATGTCGAACTGCAAACGCTAGCCCAAACTAAATGCTTGTTGTATTACTTGCTGTATTATGACCATGTTGTTGTATTACTTGCTGTATTATGACCATGTAAACACTATGGGTAAACATTCTATGTGCATGTATACAGCATGCACAAACATTTATTTGAAATGGTATAAAACTGTTGTAATAAAAACTCGCTTGTGCATTAATCCAGCATTTAAGGATAATTTTGGAATGACTCTGAAACACTGAAGCAGCACAATGACAAAAGCTTTAAACACAAGAATAAATAATATTTTAAAAATAAAAAACAATTACTTTAATGACAAGTTGAAAAATATCCCATTACATATTGATGAATTTATTCAAGTATTTCATTATTGAATCAACACTGAACGCAGTTTAGCTAAATGAAGTCATCAATGTCATCTGTAGAATTGCTTTATTGTTTGAATAATGAAGCAAAAATGATGAGCAATGCATTTTCAGGTGTTGTGAATCCATCTGTATTGAATGAAATACTTGATCTGAATTTTCAGAAGTCATACTTTCAATATTAAAATAATTTTTAATATTATAAATACATAACTTAGGAAAGACCTAGGAAAGACATATACATGTCAAATTACAGACAAATTAAACTAGAGAAATGTAAAAGATAGTAATGAATGTACAGTAGTGTATGCTTCGAGTGAATTTATTTGCCAATTTTGTTCAAATATTAATTCCACAGACTTTATAAACTAAGCAGGATATTTAAATTTGTATTATTAGAAAAATGTCTCATTCTATGACTTCTCTAAAGCCGCTTTCTAACACTTACAAAACAAATCCAACCACATAACAAAATCAAAATTATATATTCAGTCTATTTATTGTCACTGAATTGCGTCTTCTTACCTGGCTGTCTGGTGAACACGTGCACATCTCCTCACAGCTATTGCCAGGATAGAACTTTTGGTAAAGCAAGTAGTAGCGGCTTTCATAAACACAACCACACTGGGCCAGCGGGACACATCGATCCCCGCTCCTGATGAAGCCCTGGTCACACACACATCCTTCCATACAGAGGCTACGACAGCCAGCCGGAGGAGCCAAACTCTCACAGGTCACTTCACAACCAGATCCACACAGCTCGTAATGGCTGTGGAGAGGACACTGAACACCTGGAAAAAGACAAATGGGCAGATTAAAAAGATAGAAAACAAAACATTAATAATCTTGTAGTAAAAATCGTGTTATCTTGTAGCCACCCTCCTTTTGTTCCAAATCTATTTGAGTTTCTGTTCTCACTTTATATTAAGTGGACTTTACTAGCTATTTACAACAAAAAATAAATACAATGTACAGTCGAAGTCAAAATGATTAGCCTTCCTGTGATATTTTTCTTAACAAAGCAGGGAATTTTTCACAGTTTCTCCTATAATATTTTTTTCTTCTGGAGAAAATCTTATTTGTTTTATTTTGGCTAGAATAAAAGCATTTTTTAAAAACCATTTTAAGGTCAATATTATTAGCCCCTTTAAGCCATATTTTAATTTGATTGTTTACAGAACAATTAACTTAGTTAAGCCTTTAAATGTCACTTAAAGCTGAATACTAGTATCTTGAAAAATATCTAGTATAATATTATGTACTGTCATCATGGCTCTGATCAAATAAATCAGTTATGAAATAGTAGTTTTTAAAATTATTATGTTTAGAAATGTGTTCTACTCTCCATTAAACAGAAATTGGGCAAGAATATACACGGGGGGCTAATAATTCTGACTTCCACTGTACTTGTTGTTTTCATATTGCATTGCACAACAATTATGGTGCTACTCATGAGGTATACGGGTAAGTTTATAGAGACAGGTTTGGTGGTATAGGTAGATTTAAGGGATAGAACAGTCCATTTAATTTATAAAAGTAATATAAAGTATAATTACAAAAATGTAATTACAAAAATTAATTAACAATAATGTTAATGTGCATGCAGTTCATTTCTATAAGTACAATGTAAGAACACGCATGTATATAATAAGTGCATTGCACCAAATGATTTAAATGTAAAAGTTTAAAAGTACGAGGTAATTAAGGCCATTTAATATAAAGTGGGACAGAGTTTCCTTCTATTGATGAACATAAAAGTAGCTTCCACTGGCTACCAGTTTCCAACATTCTTCAAAAGATCTAATTTTGTGTTCAATAGGTAGCACATTTAAATGTTATATTTGATTATGATTATGACTATGATTTGATTATGACTATGACTATGTATACTCCGAACCTTTATATTTATAACAAATCTGTACACACAATTCAACATCCAGATTTTTTGACTAAATGCATCACTGTTTTATGGTGATCGTCTTTTTTTTCATATTTATTTTATGTTGTCACTTGTCACTTTATGTACACTGGAAGCTTCTGTAGCCAAAACAAATTCACTGTGTGTGTGAAGCACATTTAGGAATAAAACTGATTCTGATTCTGTTTTTTTTTTGTTGCTACTGATATGCTGGATCAGGATATTAAATTTTTTTAAACTCACATCCAACGATCTCTAAAAGTCAGCAAAGAAGTCAGTGAAGAAGTGTTTCTAATTTTCACGGTCACTTTATTTTGATGGTCTGTTCGTTGAATCTAAGTTACATTGCATCTATATGCCAACTAACTCTCATTAGATTATAACTGTTAGGTTGGGGTTAGGGTTAGTGTCAGTTGACATGTACTTTGCAAAGTTTCTTATAGTCAGTTAAATGTCTGTTGAAGGAGCAGTATCAGTAGATATAATGCAGACAGTCTACTAATACTTAAATGGACCATCAAAATAAAGTGTTACCATTTTCGCATTATAACTGGGACTTATCTTCTATCAATGGGTCCTTAAAAGCACAATATGCATGCTGTTTCCGGTTAAAATGTCTTTAAAACACTAGAAGAATGTTATATTTTGTTGACTTATAAACTTAAAAAGATTTTGTCATCATTACTTTACACAAAAAGAAGATATTTTGATGAAAACTGGAAACTATGGAAGTCAATGGTTACATGTTTTCAGCATCCTGAACATAATATCTGCCAAAGTCTCATCTGACTTATGTAAACACAACAACTCCCATGATTCCATGTTCATTTACGGCAATATATATCAACGCCTTTGTAATGGTTTTGAATAAGCATGTTCAAGTGGGAAATTGTACATATTGTGCCTCTAATGATAAACAAATCTACAACTTCCTTTATATATTAAGAAAGGGATGACTTTGGGGGTCTATGGCATCAAAAGGATGGGAACCCCTTGGGCTAAATTGTCCTGTCCGGTTTGATCTCGAATAGCCTTATATTGAATGTCCTAACACACCCTTTTATCCTCACTATCTTTGCTTTTGTGCTCTGCTTTAACTTTCCCAAAGCCTTTGCTGATGTGAACGAAACCAGTACTACAGCATCATGAAAGTCTATATCTACTCTGACTTAATCTCTTGTGAATGGACACAATATTCCTCGGTGTTTATTATCCCAAAAGTTCTCGATACAAATGCCAGATATCACTCACCACAGAATTCAGCGCTTCTCCAGGGACTGATGGTCTTTCCCATGGCCTGACAGGAAGATGCATACGCCGTTATGGCTTGGCACAGGATATCTCTCCTTCCTTCATACAGGCAGACATCATAAACACAGTCCTCAAAAAATGCACCAGGGTTTAGGACGGTATGACAGTTCCTGAAAGGCCCCTGTGGGTCACGCAGCAGCCCACAGTAATCAGACGTCCCATAGAGGCTCATTTTGGATGGATCGCAAGTCTGACAGTTGTCCGTGCAGCCATGAGCACAGCCTGGGATCTGAGCTACAAGCCAACTGGCACCAAACTCCATGGCTCCATAAGCAAGTGAAGTTGTTCCTTTGACAGCTAAATCATCCTCTGGGTTTCCATTATAGTTCCCGCAGAGGCCACAAACGGCACCCATGTAGGTGCTTGGGACGGTGACGGTTGCAAAGCTGTTCCAATCAAACGTGACTTTGAGGCCGAAAGAGGTTTGAACAACAGCATAAAAGCCACTTCTGAAGACAGAAACCTGACCTTGAAGAAGATTAAATGGGAGATTCAACAGAACACCGTTGACCTGAAAAAGAAAGCCAATTCTGCTTCAATTTCACCAAGCTATTTGAAATGATAAAATAGTTTGGCAGTGGTTTAGGTGTGTAACTAATACTTACGGTAACAAATCCAGCATATTCTCTATCAATAACAATGCTGATGTTATATACTTTAATCTCCAGTAGTTTGGTGAATGTCACCACTTTGCTTCCACGGAACTCATTTTGCACCAGCACATTAAAGGGCACCAAGCCAGGAGCTGAGACACAGACTCCAGCTAACTGATATACGCAGCTGCCCTGAAAAGAGAATATATACAAATAATACTTTTATTTTGTACAAAGGCATTGAAGCAATGAAGTATTTAGTATTTTTGTGTAATATTATAACTTTACATTTTACAAATTCATTTATTTTTTTTCCACTTAGTTCCTTATTTATCTGGGGTCATTACAGTGGAATGAACTGCCAACTATTCCAGCATATGTTTTACGCAGCGGATGCCCTTCCAGCCCCAAACCCAGTACTTGTAAAGACCCATACTCACTCATTCAGACACATTTATACACTACGGCCAATGTCATTTATTCATTCATTCATTCATTCATTCATTCATTTTCCTTTGTCTTATTTATCAGGGGTTGCCACAGCAAAATGAACTGCCAACTATTCCAGCATAAGTTTTATGCAGCAGATGCCCGTCTAGCTACAACCCAGTACTGTACCCATACACACTCTCTATGGACTGTGGAGGAAACCGGAGCACCCGAAGGAAACCCACACGAACACGGGGAGAACATGCAAACTCCACACAGAAATGCCAACTTGCCCAGCAGGGACTCGAACCAGCAATTTTCTTGCTGTGAGGAGAACCACTGAGCCACCGTGCCAGCCCCACATTTCAAATGAACTGGGTCAAATAATTAAGAGATTTTTAAGTCTGCCCAACAGAAGCAAAATGCAGCATCGTTGGATGCAAAATACAAACTGAGGAAAATGCCTTAAAAGTTTTTACACCAGCTTGATTTTTTTTAGTTATGACTATTTTGATACTCTTGTTTTTCTGAAATGGGACAAAATGAAACCAGAAGACTTTTAAACTGTAAAAAAAAACTGAATAGATGTCACAAAGTCCTTTTTAGGATTTAGCTGAAACTTGACAAAATGTCTAGATACTGCACTTTGACTTTTAGGGCAAAAGTATAAGAAAGATTAGTTTTTTTCATAATATAAAAAGGGTCCTGTTTAATTCTTTTGATTTCTTATTATTGTTTTTTAAGTTTTAATAACATTATGTTTTTTTTGGTCATTTTTATTAGTCATAATTTTATCAGTTATAATCTTTATATTTCAGTTTCATTCATTCAATCATTCATTCGTTCATTCATTCATTCTCCTTCAGCTTAGTCTCTATTTCAGAGGTTGCCACAGCGGAATGAACCACCAACTAATCCAACATATGTTTTACGCAGCAGATGCCCTTCCAGCCGCAACTCAGAACTGGGAAACATCCATTCTCTCACATTCACACACACTCATACACTACGGCCAATTTACTTTATTCAATTCCCTTATACCGCATGTCTTTGGACTGTAGAGGAAACCAGAGCACCCAGAGGAAACACGGGGAGAATATGCAAACTCCACACAGAAATGCCAACTGGTCCAGCTGGGACTTGAACCAGCAATCTTCTTGCTGTGAGGCGACAGTGCTAACCACTGAGCCACCGTGCCACCCATTTCAGTTTCATTTTAAGGGTAATTGTAGCAATTCAGAACTGTTTATTTAATTTGGTTTTACATATGTGATTGCCTAATTTTTTTAATCAAGCTAATGAACAGTTCAGTTTCAGTGTGACTTCATGAACTATGCAGCATTAGTTAAGCATGAGTATTTTCAACCTTTTGATTATAATAATAAATGATTACTATTTTATTGTTCCCATAATTTTCTGTTGATCAAAATAAAGTGAAACACCACAGAATGGCTAAAGTTGAAAAAAGAAAAACATACTATGGACTTAATGCTGCCTTTCTAGGACAAATTACTGATCAACCATATAAAACATTTCATGTAAAAGTCTTTTTTATGGCAAAATAACTGTTGAAAAAGAGCATTTGCTACATTAATATTTGTCTATGTTTGACAATGGAAAAATCCAAATTGCTTTTCTTATTTTCTGTTTTTTCCTTGTAATGTTGTAAAAATTACGTCAACAAAGTAGTACCTGGAAGTCGAAGAACTTCCCATCAAAGGTGTAGTAGTGGGGGTCTCCAAGTGCCATACAGGTGCTTTGGAGGAACGGATAACACCCTGTAATGCCATTGACCACCTCACAGCGCAATCCTGCTCCACAACTGGCATCCTGGCATTCAAGAAGTCCACCCTCTACGGAGCAATGACAAAGCCTCTGGCAAGCGTTATCTGCCCAGAAAGTCTCCCCAGCAGGAACATATCGTCCATTGTAGGAACAGCCACATTGGGTCGATGCGACACATTTGGATCCGCTCAGAACAAACCCAGGATCACAAGTGCACGTTTCAATACAAGGTAAAGTGCAGTTTTTATGAGACTTGAGGTCCATGCAGGTCAAAGGGCAAGCGCTACCACAGGATTCATAATGGCTGTTTTCAGGGCATCTGTAAGCTGAAAGCACAGTCAGATAATATTAATAACAAAAACTATCAATTTTGCACAACATTATATACTGTATGTTTTGCATAATTCTTATACGATAACACTTTACTTGAAGGGGTGTTCATAAGACTGTCATGAAGCATTTATAATCATGATGTGTGATTGAATGAATGAAAGTGAATGAATGTGAATAAGATGTTATGCATGTTTATGACAACTGTTATTAAGTGTCATTTACTCAGTTATGTCATTTTAAATGCAAATATGACATTGTTATGACAACTTGACATTATCAAGAAAACACAACTTGTCATAAATCTGTCATAAACATGATTGTCATGAAGCATGTATAATTGTATAATTGTGTCTGATCATGTTTTCAGTGGAACAAACTGTATTTGTCTTTAAAATGTCTCATTAACAGTATTAAAATAATCTTTAACAGCATCACTAATATTTATTGATATTTTAACGACAAATCTATGCTGGAAAACACTCCTTGTCATTGTATCGAACAACAAATCCCATCATATTCTGCAGTCACACACCTGTTTCAGTTCACCTCCTGATTACACACATATAGCTGAAGCTAGACCGATTACTAGGACTATATATAAACCACACACTGATAACTATGCTGAGTTATACTGTAGTGTCCATTATGTAAGCACTTTCCAGGATTGTCTAGCCATGTTTTTGAACCTTTGTTTGTTTAATGTAATGTTTGTTGTGCCACCTGCCTAGACGTTTTGCCTGTTACACCGATTACTCTTTGAATTATCTGTATGCTTCCGTCCACTCCTGTACCGAACCTTGCCCGCCTGATGATTCTATTAAAGCTGCATTTGGATCCAACCCTTGTTGTCACCCCATCATTAAAATATGTATATTTGTTTTCCAAAATAATCCCTATATTTAAAAACTAAAAATAATGATGGTGTTATAAAATTCCTGATGTATTTCTAATGGCTTCATGACAATTATGTTTATGACAGATTTATGACAATTTTTGCTGTCTTGGAAATGTCAAATTGTCATAACAAACAATGTCATATTTGAATTTAACTGAGCAAATTACACTTATTGACAGTTGTTATAAGCATGCATAAAAACACATGTGTCGTTGTCATGCTTATAAAGATTTAATGATAGTCTTATGAACACCCCTTCAAGTAAAGTGTTACTTCTTATACTTACTACAATTGGCCACTTCTCTCCATTTGGTTAGCTGTATCCCAACACGTTGACATACACTTGCATACACCTCTAACGCCTTACACAAGTAGCTTCCACTCCCGTCTGCCAAGCAAACATCATACACACAGTTGCGGATGTAAATATTAGGGTCTATAACAGAGTGACACTGGCTGAATGGGTCTTTCATTAAAAGTCCACAGTAGTTTTCAGTCTGCCATTGTTGAAGTGCTTGAGCATCACATTCATGACCTCCATTATCATCTCTACAGCCCTTATCCAGTGTTAGGTTCAGGACTTTCCAACTTTGGCCAAACGCTGTTGAATTGGGAGCCTGGGTGTTGGAAGGCATTGTGAAATCATCAGCGGGATCACCATTGAAGTTGCCGCAAAGTCCACAGACTTTATTCATGAAGACAGTGGGAAGGGAGACCATGAGATAGTGGCTCCAGTCATACTGCACATTCAGTCCGAAAGAAAAGAGGATGCTGATGAAACTCCCAGACTGAAAAATGTTCACTCCAACATCGTCAAGAATGACAGGAAGGCTCCACAAAATCTGGTCAATCTGCACGAATACAAATATAATGCATATCAAAGTAAACAGTTAGTATTTATGATGTGTTTTATAAAAAAAAAAATAATAATAATAATAATTTTAAAAGCGCAATATTGTGCAATTTAATGTTTTTTTCTTTAGTTTGTTATGTAGCTGTTTATGCATATATAAAATCTGAAAGTTACAAAGTAACAGCCTGCCAAAAATGGCTCGATTGTAATAACCAAGAGCATCATTTTAAAAGAAATTGTGATTTTCTTAGATATTATAATCCTACCTGTCAAAATTGGAATGTAACAATGAGGGATACATACAAGATCGACATGTTTGGATATTATTATAATTATTAATATTATGTGTATATGTCTGTTCAAACGCGCACCTGAAACAATGAGTGCCCACTTTTGCTCTACTTCAAATCGTGTGTACAGAATCCGTTTGGGGAAACAGCATCTATTTATCACTATGGAGTGCGTCTGACAGTCACATGCTGCTACATGAACTGACTGTTTTGAGGATTGCATAAGAGGGGCAATGGTGCTTGTGATGGAAAAGAAGGGAATCCCACTGTTTTCATATTTATTTCAAAGTTTTTTTGTGCCTAAATAAAACAAAAGTACAGAACAGATTCACATTTAAGAGCAAGGGGCGTCACCTGGTGGTTCGGCGGTATGGGTAGCATATAGGAAGGATCAGCTCTTTGATGTTTATTGCCACCCTTCATAGAAAACTTTAAAATATGGGAGAAATACAAGAAAATACCTTTACGGGATGATAGTGGGATAGAATTGTAAAATGTTGGAGAATCCAGGGAAAAATGCGAAGGTTGACAGGTATGATTATAATTGTTTTAGATACTATAGATGTACAACTCAAAAAGATTGCAAAGTTAGTCAATGACTCAATAATCCAAAACCGTCGATATTTTTAAAACAGAAGCAATCCCTTTATATCTTTATATATGTGTTATAATCACCAGCAGTATTGTCCTTGCAGGCTTTGGGAAAACACTCCGTCATTCAACCGAACTACAAATACCATCATGTCCTGCAGTCACACACCTATTTCTGTTCAACTCCTAATTACACACTCATAGCTGAAGCTAAGTAGGTCTTGCTGCAGTCTGGAGGCCTCCAAGTGGAAGGTATTACACCGCAAATAGATTAAGTGGCCTCCAAGTGTGAGGGACTTACGCCGCAGATGGGTTGGGTTTAGGTAATGTAGGTGAAGTAGACATTAATAAAACACATCAGGTTACTGTGAAGTTGGGTTTATGGGTTGGTGTAGACGTTAATAAAACACAACAGGTTACTGTGATGTTGAGTTTAGGTTTGGGGTATAGGTGTAGACATTCATAAAGCACAATATTGGAGTCTGTGTCATGTACAAGACATTAAATAAATAAAAACTCCAGTTTTGTACAGCCCACTTGGAGCTGACTCCGACCTCCGTTTATACCCTTTGTGTGCATTACGTAAGCCTTTTCCTAGATTGTCTAGCCGTATTTTTGAACCTGTTTGTTTTATGTTAATGTTTTTTGAGCTGCCTGCCTCAACCTTTCGCCTGTTTACACAGATTATTGTTTGGATTATCTGTATGCTACCATCTGTTCCTGTACCGAACCTTGCCTGCCTAATGATTCTATTAAAGCTGCATTTGGATCCACTGCCTGTTGTCACCCCATCATTACAATATGTATATTTGTTTTCCAAACTAATCATTATAATAATAATCATCCAGTTTTTACAATAATACACACATTGAATTCTTTGGACTATTTAGACACCCCTAACTTGTCCACTTTTTTAAAAAGGGGGAAGTGAAGCAACAGCTTATTTGCATTGAAAAGCACACACAAGAAAAAAAAAACATGTTTTTTATGCTCACACTCAAAAAGTAAACATTGGACCTGCTATAATTATTTATATGTGAGTTAATTTGAGCTGAAATTTCAAAGACACCTTCTGAAGACACCAGAGGCTTATATTACATATTGTTAAAAGTTCTCTCACAATGCATTTAAGGTTTTAATTGATTTTGTAATTTCAATTTACCTGGACTTTGCCGGGTTTAGAACTCTCAACACTGATTGTGATGCCACCGATATGCACAGTTACTTGTGCCACATAGGAGACTCTCGTGTCTCCGCGGTTTTCATTTTTAGCCAGGACTTCAAAAGCAGGCAGACTGTCATTTTTCTGGCAGTTCTTGGTGACAACATAGGTGCAAGTGCCCATGAAGTCAAAATAACGCTGGTCAAATGTGGAATAGTGAGGGTCACCCATAGCCCAACAGATTCCTAATGGTTTCTTTACACAGACGGGGGATGAATCCTTCATCATGCACTCCTCATCCTCATTACAGATGATGCCGAAGCAAGAGCGAGGTGATGCCAAACCCACTAGTAAACAAAAGAGATAATGATGGTTTAATTAAAAAAGTGAGTTGATTAAGAGATGGTTAATGATAATTGTTTTATTGTAATGCATATACAGTTTCAGTCAGAATTATTAGCCCTCCTGAATTATTGACCCTGTAATATTCATTTTCCCAATTTCTGTTTAACAGAGAGAAGATTTTCTTCAACACATTTCTAAACATAATAGTTTTAATAGCTCATTTCCAATAACTGGTTTATTTTATCTTTGCCATGATGACAGTACATAATAATTTACTAGATATATTTTCAAGACACTAGTGTTCAGCTTAAAGTGACATTTAAAGGCTTAACTAGGTTAATTAGGTTAACTAGGCAAGTTAAGGTATTTAGGCAAGTCATTGTATAATGATGGTTTGTACTGCAGAGAATCGAAAAAATATATAGCTTATGGGGGCTAATAATATTGATCTTAAATCAATTTTTTTTTTTAATTTTTTTTTTAAACTGCTTTTATTCCAGCCGAAATCATTTCAATTCCATTTCGGCTTTAATTCCAGCCGAAAAATAATTTTATCAGAAGAAAAAAAAAAATAGAGGAAATACTGTGAAAATTCCTTGCTCTGTTAAACAATTTGGGAAATATTTGAAAAAGGAAAAAAAAAAACACAGGATGGCTATTAATTTAGACTTTAACTGTTTATCTCAAATGCATTATTGGATTATAGTAGTCAACATTTGAATTGAATTTTAAAAAAGCATTTCAAAATTGTCCTAAGACAAGGTCAGTGTATATTTTGGATTTAACGTAGCCCTATATACATTTCTGAAGATAGCGAATTATGAAGCCAGAAGTACGTATAGGTGCATTTCGTCTTCAAAACGAACACTGGGAAGCAGTATGAGAGGAGTTGAAAACGACTATGGGGTTTGAGTCCGGTGAAGAACGGTTCCAGAAAGTGCGTAAGACAAAATTTTCTTTTTCATAGTGAAAATCAAATGAGCTAAATTAAAAGATTATTTGATTTTTTATTTCAAATAACAAAAAATAAAATCACCAGAAAACAAAAATGAAAAAACGTACGTTTTTTATATTTTGAGACCAGATAGCTATTCATTCACAGTAACGCAAAGCTGCCACACACAGGCTACTCATTTTTTTTCCCCACTCAATTATGTTATAAAAAGTATTTTCTTGTGATAACAGGATTTCGTTAAGACATATTTTCCTAATTAAAACGCCATATAATAATTGTGCATTAAATAAAATAATAATTCAAATATAAATTAAAGATAATTTCAAGTATAAGGACCAGTTATCGGCTATACACACATATATATATATATATATATATATATATATATATATATATATATATATATATTTTTTTTTTTTTTTTTTTTTTTAAACGAAACAACCTTTATGACATTAAATTTAACTTTTGACGTTACATGCAACCTTATCTTTGTTTTACAACACTTTTCTGAAAAGTTTTAATATTGTTAAAATCATAATACTTCCATACAAGAGACTAGAACAACTTTGATGAAAGGTTTTGAGCCACTTCAAATGCTGACTACTGTATGGATTCACTTAAAACAGGTTCCACTGCATTTTTAATTAGAATGAATAATTACCTGGATCAATGCATGGTGCTGGGGCTCCGTACCCATTTGCTTGATCAAATCCAACACTATAGATGCCAAAAGAAGTGCTTGGATGGGTTATTTTGTGCTGACCTGCACCAGTCTGGTAAATCAGTTCAGTCCAGGAATAGTTGCTGTTTTTGATGACCCTCCATTGAAGGTTTCCAGGTAAAGAAGAGCTATCAAAGCGCATCCCTGCTTGTTCACTGGTGGGAACAATCAGGAGGGCTCGGTTGCCAAAGCCTGCAATCCCATCAACTGCATACGAGGTACAGAAACGGTTGATAGGCTGAACATTTACAAGAAACGGATCATATATGATACCGCTGGATGTTCGCACACCATTAAACAGAAAGAGCACCTGGATTCCGCTGTCCGCCATGATGTTAAGACCATCAGGAAACTGGATTTTGTACTCTAGGATAAGACCTCGCTGAAGAACGTTTGTTAATGAAGTACGGCCGAACTGAATGGTTATATTTGTTGACTGAGATGCCTGAATATAAATGCTGTCAAACTGGGTCTGGATACTAAGCGGAGCCACCAGGTACTGAGTTCCCCAGCCTTGCACGGGCAAGAGTTGCTCATAAACGTGATTGCACTTAGAAAACCACCATGTGCACATGTGACCCGAGTACACAGCGATGGGAAGCTGCGATGAAATGCGGGTTCCTGTTAAATCTCCTTGACTTTGGATTTGAACATTTTCAAAAGGCTCCAACACCACAACTAGTTTACTGCCAACAGCATATAAGCGGCCTTCGAACCGGACCGCTGCTCGAAGAAACACCTCAACAGTGTTTTGATCTTTACCGTTGACAATCACAAACTCCTTCAACATAGATGGAGGGGAGTTGGTAGGGGTGAACACAAAATATTCAGTGCCCCATTCACTCAATGGATAAACCAGCGACGTATCTGCTGTGTACTGTTTTGAGTTTAATGAGGAAACTGTTACATCTTCAGATGACTGAATGGATACAGTATTGCGGGATCTTTTGGTGCCAGACAGCTCAACTTCATTGGGGAGGGTCACCGTGATGCCCTGACCCTTGGTCAGCTGCACCTCCTGGGTGAAACGAAGACCTGGTATGAAGACCTTCACCAGGCAATTATTATTCAGACAAGTGATATAAAGCTGAAAGAGCGGGAGGTCAAAAGGAGAGACATAGTTTTGCATGAACGCAGTGGCAAATTCTTGTCCTGCAGATCGAGCGTGGGTGCCATCTTTAAGAATTCAAGAGAGAAGAATTGAGGGAATTATTTCATATAATCAGCTTAGAAAGAGGTTGATATCAAATGTCATTGCATATGCAATTATTTACTACAAGAAATAATTTGTTTCATACTTTAATGATTACTTTAAAGAGATATTTGTCCATTTTATATCAATGAATGTTTATATAGAACATACACTTCCAGTCAAAAGTTTGGGGTCAGTTTTTTTTCATGCTTTTGTTTAATGAAAATTGTTCTGTTTATCGTGGCGGCATTTATTAAATGTAAAAAAAAAAAAATGAATTTGTTAAAAATTTATTAATTACTTATTGTATGTGTCACGATCACCAGCAATCTAGCTTTCATAGAACGCTGGAGAACATTCACATTCACACGAACTACAATTCTGCCTCTATATGGACTACAAGTCCTGTAATGCACCACACACCTGTTCCAAACCTCCTTTGATTAAACTCACACAGCTGATGTTTGTTATGATCTCCAGCCGTGTTCTCTGCTGGAGATTACTTCCTGTAGTTTGTTGTAATCACTAGGGCTGCGTCTGAAACCGCATACTTCCATACTTTACAGTATGCTAAAGTCAGTATGCGAGCCGAGTAGTATATCCGAATTCATAGTATTCGAAGATCAGTATGCGAGAAATACCCGGATGACTTACTACTTCCGGCAAGATTCTGAAGTGCGCATCCCATGCAAGCTGCGATATCCCATGATGCCCCGCGAGAGAATTCATGAATTGTAAATTCATTAAAAATTGTACCCCAAACTTTTGACCGGTAGTGTGTATATATATTATTATGTAGTGTTTCTGCAGGTTTCATGGAGATAAATGTAAGAACTTGTAAAGACCAAAAAAAAATTGGAATTGATAAATAATTATTCTATAATGGTTTCAATAATTGTTCTCAAAAAAATAAGTGCTATTTTGTTTATTATTTTTGTTTTGTCTTCCAATGCAAAGTCCAAAGATTCCAAATGATTTAAATGAAATATGTCAATAATTTCATTAACAAATCTACTTAACTAAAACACATTTTTACCATATTTACTCACAAATATTCTTTCATGTTTAAACATGATATCAATTTTGTTCAATTTCTCAGAAAACAACCCTTAATGGTAACACTTTATAATAACTACACACTATGAATCATCTATTAAGCATTAGCAAATAGTTAATTCATTGTCTATTTAGCATTAACTCTACATTAACAGACATTAGTAAGCAGTTTATAAATACAGCTACAAATGCTGTATTCTTGACTTATAAGCACTTTTATAATATGCATAATAATTGTATTTTCATTCTTCATTACTTATTAATTGTTCATTACAAAATTCAGTATCATATAATTTACAAATCATTTGTCTTTAAGAGTAGTTGGTGGCTTTTAGAATCATTCAGAATGAGTTAGTAAACTATTAATAAACTATTCAAATCAACATTTGTATATATATTTTAATATATACATATATTTTATTGTTTAGGCATTTAGTAATGGTTACTATGTGTTAATAAATGCTTTAATAACTCAACTTCATCCAGTTTTGTGACCTAATCTAAAGTGAGGACTATGTATGCTTTATAAATCCCTAATTAATGGCAATTAAAGGCTTAGTATGAAATGAACAATAAATATTTGCGATCTTATCAAAAAAGTAAAATTACTGTAAACTTTAAACACATTAAAATACAGTTGGAAATAAATACAATTAAATAAAATTGGATAAAACAACAACAGTGTATTAACAATATATTATCATACAACATTTCAAAGTTATTTAGCGATGTTTAAACTTTATGGTAATTTATTTTACATAAGATTGCAAATATTTATTTTTCATTTAATACAGTTTCATTTGTGTATCTTCAAATAAATAGAAATGAATAAAGTCATGTATTTTCTTTTTTCCTGTTTAGAATAGAACTGAGCTTTTAATTGTCATGTATAGGGGATTTATAAAGCATAAACAGTCCTCACTTTAGATTAGGTCACAAAACTGGTTAAAGCTGACTAAATAAGGCATTTCTTAACATAAAAATTAACCATTAGTATATGCCTGAATAATAAGATATACGAATGTTAATTTGAATAGTTTATTAATCGTTTACATATGCATTCTGCATGATCTTAAAATAGCACCAACTATTCTTAAATAACTGGTTTGTAAACAATGTGATACTTAATTAAGTAATGAAAAATAAATCACTAACAAAGCATAAAAATACAATTATTAAGCACATTATAAATGTGCTTTTATGTCAAGAATACAGGGTTTGAAGCTGTATTTCTAAACTACTTGCTAATGTTTATTAATGTAGAGGTTATACTTAACATATAATAAATTCACTATTTGCTAATGCTTAATAAATTATTCATAGTGTGTAGTTATTATAAAGTGTTATACATTTATTGCAGTAACACTTTACGATATTCTGCTGTGATTCCAGAACTTTTTAAAGGTAAATTGTGAAAGCAAGAGTGAATTAAACTTTTTTTGAGACCTGCAGAAACTCTTTTAATGCATGCTGGTCAATTAAAATAGCAATCCAAAAAGATAAAGAGCCTTACCCCAAAACAGAAATATCACAACACAAACTGGTAAAAGATTTGCTCCCATGATTAGCTGTAAAGTTGGCTGTTGATGAAGCAGCAGTAAAATTCAACATATATTTATTTCAACGTGCCACAAGAAAATATGTCTTTAATGCTGCTTACCTTCATGGGAATCAAGAAATATAAAGCCTTTCATCTTCTGCAGTCTTTTAAATACCTATTATCCCAATCTCAGAACCAATCAGAGAACTGACAAGTTTAGATCGTGGAACATGGGACATGACCTATTTGAAGATAAGAGGATCCTTTTTCTCCCGTAAGACCTGAAAGAAAGATTCAATAACAGCCATGTAATGTCCATCAAAAAAATGCAAACTTGACAAATTTATAACACAATCTATAGCGCACAACAATTTATGCACATAACACATTTATGACTTTTCCATAAACACTGAATTCACTGCTGTGAAGGTAAACTATGAGAATGATATACAATTAATAATAGCTGTGAATAAAAATAGGAGATAATTAAGTTTTGTTTTATTCTGTACTAGTTCTTAGTACTAGTTCTTTATTCTGTACTAGACATTTATTCATAATATTAAAAAGCACTTGTCATTTAGTTTTTTTTTCTTTGCATCAGATGTGCCATGTTTTTTTTTTATGTTTTCACCTATTTGACCCATTTAAGATTGAAGATAAGCCTTTGTTGCCTCCAGAATGTGTCTGTAAAGTTTCAGCTCAAAATATCCATCAGACAGTGTTGGGCAAGTTACTTAAAAAAATGTAGTGAGCTACACTAACTACACTAAAAGCTACCCTTGTAGCAAAAAAATGCTGCGTTTTATGCAGGAAATGTAGCAAATGTAGCAAGCTAAGCTAAAAGCTTGGTAAAAGCAGCTTAGCTACATCTAAGCAATTTTTGCAGTTTTCATTTTTAAATCGAAGCAACTTAAATCAATCATATGTTAGTGATCAATAAAACTGTCAATAAAACATATGAGGCAGAATTGTTCAGTTCAGTCATTTAGTGCAATTATTATGCTGTACCAAACAGAAACTAATTATAGTATATAATAGCAAAAACAAATAATCCAATAAAAACAGGTGTTAGACATTTAAAATACTATAGTAATGTATAGTAAAGGGAAATATTTAGGAATAAGCATTATATTGTGTGTATGTATATATATATATATATATATATATAATATATATATATATATATATATATATATATATATATATATATATATATATATATATATATATATATATTTTTTTTTTATAAATCTTCATTAATGAATTACACTACATAATGTTGTATCATAAGTAACTATCATGAACTAATAGTAATGACCATAGTATTCTTTAGCCTTTACTACAGTAGTTTAAGTTTTTCTTCTTTTTTGAATATTTCCCAAATGATGTTTAACAAAGCAAGGAAAGTTTCACAGTATGTCTGATAATATCTTGTCTTCTGGAGAAAGTCTTATTTGTATTATTTAGGCTAGAATAAAAGCAGTTTAAAAATTTTTTTAAAAACATTTTACGGTCAAAATTATTAGCACCTTAAAACTATATATTTTTTTCGATAGTCTACAGAACAAACCATCATTTTACAATAACTTGCCTAATTACCCTATCCTGCCTAGTTACTGTCATCATGGCAAAGACAAAATAAATCAGTTATTAGAAATGAGCTATTAAAACTGTTATGTTTAGAAATGTGTTGAAAAATTTTTCTCTACGTTAAACACAAATTGGGGAAAAAAAACAACAGAAGGGCTAATAATTCAAGGGGGTAAATAATTCTGACTTCAACTGTACATGCAAAAAATTTATTTGAGCACTTCACTATTGTGTAGTTCAAAAACATTATTGTACTTGTTATAAATAATTTAAGTATTTTTTGAGCACAGCATCAGAGTTAACATTATTACATCTTAACATGTGCTTCTTGAGGTATGGTCACAAGGAATCCTGCTTCAGAAATAACTCCTCTCCCTCAGTCATCCTTCCATTAAGCAAATTTCTTGTGTTAGCCTAATTAGATTGGCGAGATCACCGACCAGAAGGTGTCAGTTACTCACCAAAAAGTTTGTTGTCGACCACCATAAAACAGGAAGAAATCGTCATTCTCGCCAACAGATTTACTTTCATCAGCTAGACACCGGCCTCACAGCTCTGTGAATGTTGGTGCTGTCACTTATTGATCCGCGGTCAGTAAATGTAACTTGTGTGGATGCTACTGCACTCCTTGACTAAAAAATAGCTCTTGAAAAGCTATTTGATTTAGAAAGTAGTGATGCAACCGCCACGCTACTGAGAAATGTAGTTAAGCTAGTAGTGTCACTACTTGTAGCGACGCTACTGCCCAACACTGACATCAGGTAATGTATTATAGCCTCCAGAATTTGCCTGTTTTGGTGTCTTATTAGATTGTAGATGTTATTGTAGCCTGTGGCTTTAAATGCAAATGAGCAGCTTCTCCCCGCCCACCATTCCCACATGCTTTTCTGCTTCTCATCATGCATTATGTCAGATAAACAGCAGTCAGTGATAGAGACAGACATGGATAAACAGCAGAAATACGGCTCATTAGTCAAAAATACCAAGTTTATTTGATGTATTTGTGATGGAGTTTATTCAAGCCTTTCTGAAATGATGAGTCTCACGCAAATTTCATTTGCAAGACACACACACAGACCCACACACACACACTCACATAAATTTGCGAATTTACTGACACCATGTGGCCATGGTGATTATATACTGAACAGATTTTTTAATTACAGATTCTTTGCAAATAAAATGTTCTGTGGACATGTTTATACATGCTACAATAGAAACATGGTGCCAGTCAATCAATTCAGTGCATGGGGAAAAACTGCACTCCTACAATACGTTGCAATGTGCCACAAAATCACTGGGATTTGGGTCTTATTTTAACATCAGGATCTTTAAAAAAAAAAAGAGACTTGTTGTGTTTATATCACTCCAATATGACAGTGGACACACTATACAGTACCTACACACAGTTCTGTCCAAATAGCTTACAAAAGTTGATTTTCATTATAGGTGCTCTTTATGTTAACACAATGCCATGTTTTAACATCAGAAGAATTAATAAATTAAATACTGCTGGAATAAACCCTTATCTTGGAATTTAATTTCAAATCTTTCCATTTCAAAAATCCTTTAGAAAAGGAAAGCCACATTTATACTTAATATTTGAATTACTGTACCTTTAAATAAACACAAGTATATTATATAATTACATTATATAAAACGTTTGAAGTCAAAACCCTGTGTGAACTATTTCCAAAATAATGTTTAACAGAGCAGGACATTTTTCACAGTATTTCCAATAACATATATGTTTTTTTTCTGGAGAAAGTCTTATTTGTTTTATTTCAGCTAGAATAAAAGGAGTTTTTAATAATAATAATAATAATAAAAAAAAAACATTTTAAGGTCAAATTTATTAGCCCCTTTAAGCTATATTTTTTTGATAGTCTACAGAACAAACCATCATTATACAGTAACTTGCCTAATTACTCTAAACTGCCTAGTTAACCTAATTAACCTAGTTAAGCCTTTAAATGTCACTTTAAGCTGAACACTAGTATCTAGAAAAATATCTAGTCAAATATTATTTACTGTCATCATGGCAAAGATTAAATAAATCAGTTATTAGAAATGAGTTATTAAAACTATTATGATTAGAAATGTGTTGAAAAAAAAATCTTTCCGTTAAACAAAAATTGGGGAAAAAACGAATAGGCGGGCTAATAAATCAGGGGGGCTAATAATTCTGAACTAAACTGTAAATAGCTGAAAGGGAATTTCCAATCATTTTTTTTCTAAAATAGTCTTGTGACAGAGTTTATTACACAACATCTGGGAAAAGACAATCCACTTGGGAGTTGGCCAGAATAAAGGCGTCAAAGCTTACAAATCCCATTATCAGAGCACACAAGCGCTCACATCAATATTGTAACCATGAAACTTCCTGTCGGGTTTGATCTTGTGTGAACAGATATTCCCAGAGATACACACTAACCACACCTCACAATGAGGACAGACATAGGAAGAGGAAATAAACATTACCACATTCTGGTTTCTGTTCATCCACAGTACAATGCATTCCCATGAGTCTCAATGAATAATGCAATGAACTACACTGTACATCCCACCCCCATGTACACCCAGATTTACTGAGCACGTGAATGTACTGTGTAGTCAATGATGCATTATTCCAAAGCCAAGAGGGTAGCAGCACCTACTAAACCTATTCAGAAGTACAGATTTAATGATAAAATATGCTTTGAAACTTTTATCTGCTCATGTTACAGCATGTAAAGCTTTTTTTCTTTCATGCAAAAGGTCATGAGATTCATAACTGTCCTTTAAGTGCATGGCCTTTTACTTTTTTATACTTGCTCTTTAAGATACTAAACCTGATAGAGAGATCTTAAGCAGAATAAATCAATGACATTCTTCTGCAACATTATTAATTTCAGATATGATCGTTTAGCAAAGTAATACCTAATGACATACATACAAGATTATTAAAATAGATATAACTAGGGCTGCACAATATATCATTTCAGCATCGATATCACAATGTGTGTAGTCGGACAAATAGCAGAAACATACACAGGAAAAATAGTAATATGCATGAGGTGGTGCTTCTTGTAATGGCGAATCAAACATATATTGATGCTGCAATTCTAAGAAATATATGTGCTGTTTATAAAAGGAATACATCTAACTTTTTGATGCATTGTTTCCTCTTCATTTACAAATATCATGATATATTATGGATGGTTTTCTTGTGATATATCGCTGATATCGTTATCTATCGTTATCGGGGGCAAAATATCATAATATTGTATCGTATCATATTACTGTACCTGAATATCTCACTACTTATTTCACTTTTATCTTTGCTCTATCTCATTTATTTATTCTTGCAATTTCTTTAATTCACTCCTCTACAAGATTATTCTAACCAATCTAAGTTAATGATTTCATTACAAATTGAGCTATACAAGTCATCTGACAAATTTGTGTTTATATCGCAATAGAAAACGCAGCAAAATAAAATATTGCAATGTCAGATTTTTCCAATATGGTGCAGCCCTAATTATAACAATACTTATATTTGTATTCGCACCAATGTCAATCAGTGTTGTTACTGTTTATTGTTTACTGTTTACCTGTCACTTTCAATACTTAAGCTCTTAAAAGCAGGATTTTTATTATATTTCATTCATGGTTTAATTATTTGAAAATAAAAAAATTTTTTGACAACATTATATACATTTATTGCCACTTGGCTCCATATTGCTCTCAGATCTTCTTACAGTCCACAGCAAATCCTTGCATAAAAAAATAATCCAATAAATAAATGTTTTTAATGATATTTACATATTAGTTTACACATATGAGAATAAATAACCTTTATTTAAAGGTACAGAATACAGAATTGTTTTGTATCCTTTAACTGGTATTTGGGTAAAAAATAGCATTTTGGAGCAGCACTGCAATCATCCAATAGATCATTTTAACGTCATCAATCGATTCGTGTATAACTATATCTGACAATAAGTTTTTTTTTTGGTGAATATACTTGTTGAATTGACATTTTAGTAAGTGTTTTCTATAAATCATGGTAAAAATATGAGACGCACAAAAAATGCTTGTTCAAACAGCTTATTTAACAAAATGTTTTGGGACAACCTAATTGTTTTACGTCCAATTCACTTAAATTCATAAACATTAATGTAGCGCCAGGTCCAAAAATAAATAAATAAATAATAAAAACAGTAAATGAAACCAGTGTGGAAATTTCAGCAAGACACTGAAGCAAAACACAACTACTGAAACTCTCAAATGCTTTCAGAGAAAGAAAATCAAGCTGTAGAATGGCCCAGTCAATCACCTAACTTGAATCCAATAGAAAATACAAATTAATGATCAGATTTGATAGACGAGACCCACAGAACCATCAAGATTTTTACACTTTGATGAAGTCTGTGAAAAACTAACACCTGAGCAATGCACATGACCTTATTTTCCATATGAGAGGTGTTGCTAAGTTGCAGTTTCAGTAGTTCAGAACTTTCTTATTGTGTCATTCCATTGTTACAACACATAACTCATTTTTCAGTTTTTTGTGTTTTGTTTTATTTTTATGTTTGTATTGTTTGGGCTTTTAAACAAAATCTGATTCAATTTCATGTCAACAGCTCCTTTAGAAATATTATTCCCAAGAAAAAACATGACGTGTTCAATCCTTAATTTCCCTGCTGTAAGTTAACTTAATTCCTTTTGTTTTATAATGTTGTCCCAACAGAAATCGATTGCGTGGAACCCAGCATTTTTTTAAATACAGAGTTTCATACAATTCATTAATGTTGTCTCAACCCAAATAAAATGAGATAACTCAACAAATTTAAGTGGACTGACCATAAAGCAATTAAGTTGTGCCAAAAAAAACCTTATCAGCTTCTCATGATGCTCATTTTAAATAAGTAGTTTCAACAAGCAGCAAAATCATTTTTGAGTGTATTCTAATGCATTTACAAAATATATACTCAGATGCACTTTTTGACTTAGACCCATCTGTCATACTGGATATAATTCCTCAATGGAAAAAAAAGTGCCAAAATCTCCAATTTCTGTGTGCAAACTGATAGGTGAGCTTATTTCCTCTACATGCCTCCAGGGAAAACATATTCCACTGACCTTTCCAAACACAACAGACAAACAACAGCAACTTCTGGGTTTACCACGGTATGATGTCACTGGAAGGATCAGTGGGCGAGTGCGGAAAGTTTCTTGTTTACAGTGCTAATTAACATTGTAGGAGGTGTGAAACTACTGTGCATCAGTGAAAGAGAAGTACTGATATACAGTAAGAGGTTAAGATCGTAGGTCTGACATTGATTTATTTTCCTTGAGTAACAGAAAAAGATATCAAAAACCGATCAGTACATCAAAAAATGTGGCATGTCATGTGCATTAAACCACATAAGGTTATTTAAAAAGATACAATCAGGCCAAAAAATAAATAAATAAACTAAATCAAAACCAACAAATGAGTTTAAAATAATTTCACACATTTCATACCTTAGAAAAAAGTCAGCTCTAAATACAAAGTGAAACACTGCCATCTAGAGGTAAGTTATTTAGCTCCATTAAGTCCCTTCTGACCACTCAGTGCATAATGAAAAGATGCCAGGATGAAATTGCTAGTCTAAATACTTGTCGGTCAATAACGGCTGTGCATTAAGAATGCACTGCGCAAAGCTGCCAGGCCTCATATCTGAATACGAATAGCCCAAAGTCTCAGTTTACCGGCATTTACTTGGCAATAGTGCCATCAATATCATCTTATAACCATCCCATAGTGCTTTCCTTTGACATGGTTTCATTTGGCCATACGCCATTGTATAAGTAGCTCAATATGGTGCAATTAATGCATCAAATTTGCTGTGGTTTGCATGAATATGAATGCGGACAGAAAAAAAAGTAGGCTTGTCACTCAATGCAGAGGGGATTGATCTGCTGCGGAGGCTAGAAATAAGACTGATGATATCTTGTTCATCTTTTTATCTGCATTAAGCTAATGCATACCTTCACCAGCATTAATCCAAAACACAGAACCGCCCATTTAGCCATGACTTCATGATAAATGGCCATATTTGACTGCTTGACCTGAAAAATGATTTGAAAGGTGCGATTGCGGATATAGCATAGGGACAAAATCAATGCTAAATGTAACTAGAAAATGCACTGTAAAAAAAATAATGAAAAAAAAGAAGACAACAAATGCTTTTATGTTGCTTTAGTCTGATTAATAAGTTATCAAGTTTGAACTGTATTTTTTTAAGTTATGCAAAGGTTAAACTTAATATTCTTAGTCAGTTTGATTGATGCGAGTTGAGATAACTAGAAAAGTTAACTTGAATTTAACTTTAAATGTAAGGCAGCAATTTTTGTACAGGCGTGTAGAAGTTTATTATGCATACTCCTTTGAAGAGAGAAGAAAGAGAAGAAGAAGAGAAAGAAGAAGAAGAACTAAAGAAGAAGAAGAAGAAAACATTTTTAGGTTGCAGAAGATTTGGCTTAAGGTAATAATGTTGTAAATAATGTTGAGTTTCTTGCTCACATTGGTCTTTTCAATCCAACAGACGTCAATGTACTGTCAAGAGCCATTCTATAAATGGCTTTTTGACTCTTAAAATCGTTGACAGATGTTGACTTGCATTTTAATAATCAGCAAGGACTACAGTTTCAGTATATTAACTTTCATTTTTGGGGTGTACTATGGCTTTAAATACAGGTTCATTAGCAGAAAAGACAAACTCGGCACCCCGACACAAAACCTAAATGAAATTAAATGAATTTTTAAATAAATAAATTTGAATAAAATTAAAACTTTACAATAAATAAATAAATAAATAAATAAATAAATAAATAAATAAATAAATAAATAAATAAATAAATAAAAAGAAAATATTTTTTACAATAAAAAAATAAATATTAAACAAAAACTTTACAATGATCCAGACACATTTAACAAAAAAAATTAATAAATAAAAAAAAGGTTGGTCTTGATTTAACACTTGAATGTAAAAATGCATAAATGTAATTTTTACATGTTATGTGGAAAGTGATCTGAGCACACCAGTAAGTGTTGAGAAATTTGCTAATGACATTGTCTTTTCAGATTAATAGTGTGAGTATTTATATTTTTGTCATACACAGATTGATTTTAGTATTTTCCAACATTTTTAGTGCAAACAAAAACAATTGAAACTGCTTGAATGGATAGAGAGCATTTTAAAATGGGGAAAAATGTCACAGCCTCAAAGACACATTAATAAATCAAACATTCAAATAACACAACATTCCAGTAGATTTTTCATAATATTCATATATTATGCAATTATGATATTCTGCAATTAAACACCAAAATATCTTCTTTTATGTGCCAGAGAAGAAAGCAAGACTTGCAGGTTTGAGGAAAAAATATTTTGGTTTGCTATAGAAGTCGTCAGGCGACACAGTGGCGCAGTAGGTAGTGCTGTCGCAGAGTACGGACTTGAGTTCTTGTGAAGACCGGTCTTGCCAGGTCACCTCTGAAGAATAAACTTGGGCAATCACCTGCACCCACAATCACCATTCACTACTTAAGCTCACCTGTTCCAGTCACTCGTTGGCTGAAATCGAAGTCAGATGGTTCACTTCACCTTCTCCCTTGCTCGCCTTCTTCCGTGAATGTTACCCTTCTCCTTTGGACGTTTCTCCTAACCCTGTGGATGCACATGCTGTGATTAAGGGACTTTATACTCAGATGGTTGAATGAAGATCCTTGTTGACATTGTGAACAACATACTAGTCTGCTCTCCATCCAAGAATATCACTTACCTGCTTCTCCTGTTGAAACGATCCACTGTGTGTTTGAATAAATTGATGAAAAGAGATAACCATCCTTATCTTCATTGTGTGACCGTAACACATGCAGGTTTGGTTTGAGACACATGCGATTATGTGAATAATAATCCAACACAGGCTCATTGTGAAAACGTAGCCCTGCGGACGTTTCTGGAGACAGCGAATTATGTAGCCGGAGGTACGTATGGCTGCATTTCATTTTTCAAACGGAACTCTACGGAATACTGTGATGCCATTCCTTTTCACGCTTACCAGCTGACCGACCGTTTACCTCCATATGGACAGCATTCCAGCTGCAAAGTTTGTCTCGTTAGCGCGCCACGTACGTCGGCGGACTTGAGATGCAGAGAGGAGTTGACCATGAAGACAGGGGTTCGAGTCCGGTGAAGAGCGGTTCCAGAAAGCAGGTAAGGCAAAAACAGAATCCAAAATATAAAACAAACAAGTGAATAGCAGGGTGAGAATGTGGTAAAATCTGAAAACGTGGTAAAAAAAAAAAAAAAACAGACGAGGGCTTTTATTTTTTTTGGATTGCTTTTGAAATGTGCTGGTTGGGATTAGGTAAGTGAGTGGGCGGGTCAATCGATAAAATTGGTTGGGTTTAGGGAAGGGGGAGTCACGAATGGCACTCACGAGGGAAATTTGAGACCTCAAAAAGCGTACACAGCGACCTCTGGCAGATTCGCAAAAACAAAAACTGCAGAAAAAACGTGCCACCGGGACGTATTTTGCGGTCTCCAGAAACGTCCATAGAGGTACGTTTTCAGAATGAGCCTGGGTTGTAATAATCTTAATTCAGTGAATTATGACTTTAAACTCTACATAAGTGCTTTATTATTGTACACAGATTTGTTTTTTAAGTAAAAATGAAAAATGTAATCTAAAAGACAGGGGTGGATGTAACCAATAAGCAAGGTAACCGGCCGTTTAGGGTCACAGGAAACCTGAGGGCCTCCAAATAAGTATAAATGATACTATAAATTATATATATAATATTGTTTTCTATCATATTTTGCATGGTGAGGGTCTAAATTTTAATTTTAACGTAATTATTACATCTGGGCAAATGTGTCCCTTAATTTCAATCATGGACCAGTCCAGCAGTCAAGTCAGTAAAGATTTAGCTTTCAAAACAATATAGAAATCTTTTGATATTATTGGGCAAGTTTCATATACACAAGTGTAAATGATCAGAGAGTAAGCCTAACATCTCCCATTTCAAGGCTGATTTACGAATTTATTTTGATACTCTTAAAAGACTTTAAAGTCATAAAGCAACCAGAGCTATAAATGTACTCCAAAAACTAAACCCCTCTTCTCTATGGTAATTGTTATGTATACCCGCTCTTGTTCTTTATTTGTCCGCTCTTTATTCTGTAAGAACGGGCTTTAACCTCAGAGGTTCGAACTGTAGTTCTGCCGAGCGACTAAATGTTATCAGCATGATGGTAAAAAGCTGTACATTTCTAGTCAAACCATTCTTCTGCAATCTTACACCAAAAACGGAAATAAGGGCAGTATTAATAGCTAAAACTGTGGTAGAGCGTTAATATTTGTGATTGTGTTGTATTGCAATATGGAGCAATTAAGTGTTAATGTTAAATCAAAAGTAATTCACGAATAGTTGAAAATGAAATGATTTAATGACAATAACTTGCTATGGTTACAACTGAATTAATTACAAATAACTGTATAAAATTAAAAAATATGAAATGATAAAAACATATGATAATCATAGTACCTAGCTTAAATGTAAAAAAAAAAGTTACCAGAGGTAGGAGAGACAGGGGGAGGGAGAGACAAAGAGAGTAATTTCTTTTTGTTATTTTGCCTATAGATTTTATGCTAAAATGTGAGTATCCTATTGTAAGATTTGTTATGCATTTGATTGAAAATGTTCAGCAAATACAATAAAAAAAAACTTTTAAAAAATTAGATCATTTAGTATGTTTAGTTGTGAATTAATCTTAAGAAAACAAATCATTTCAAAGGTTTTACAAGTTGCTTTGCATGTTGTTGTTATTATTATGTTGCATTTAGGATAAAATGTAGAAAATTAGATCAGACAATAGAAAAAAAATAGCAAAAAATAAAATAAAGAATTAAGTACAAACGATGAATTTTAGATCTTTTGGGCCCCCTGGCTGGAATTGTTAAATCACTAAATCTACCCCTGCTAAAACCACAGGTGTTTCTAAAGGGAATAGTTCAGATTACCTCCTACTTTGCAGTTCCCTCAGAGACCACAGGTTGCAGCAAAGCACTTGCTAAGAAAGCTTATGCGCCTCAAACTGAGAATGTAAAGATGTTGACTCAAATGTGTTGATTCAAACCAAAGCAAATACTATATTTAAAAAGCCAGTGAACAACTTGTATCTGACGTTTATGCTAATAATATGTAAATATATATTAAAAAACGGCGGCAACACCAAAAACTCAAATAATATCAAATTTAATCATGTATAAAAAACTCACAGCATGTAATGTTTGGAGCACACCGGCTTTTTATCAGGCAAACTGCTCCACAATGTGTCACTCTTGTGTATACTCTTCCAGATCACACCATCCTATACAATAAATAAATGACAAAAACATACAAAATAGACCAAAAAAATACAGAAAAAAGATATATACACTGGAAAAAATGCTGGGTTCCACACACTCGATTTGTGTAAGGACAATATGAAGGAATTAAGTTCACTTATTGGTTTTTACAAATTGAATTGAATTGAACATAAAACAAATAAATTGTCCCAAAAAACTCAAGAATTTTGTTGTTTCAGCTCATTTTAAATAAATAGTTTGAACAAACAGCAACATACAAATGTCACAATAACATTTCCATAAACCTTGTACCAAATAAACCAAACCATACTTTAAAGAATATAGATGAATAATAAATTATTTTATTATTATAAATAAATGTTTATAAATAAAATAAAATAAATATAATAAATAAATAAATAAATAAATAAATAAATAAATAAATAAATAAATAAATAAATAAATAAATAAAAATAAATAAAATAAATAAAACAATATTAAATAAAAATGAAATAAATATAATAAGATACATTATTAAATAAATGAATAAAAAATTATAAATAAATAAATAACTGTATTAATTAAAATAACTAAATGAATAAAATAAACAAACAAATACAATAAAATAAATAAAAAATATTAATTAAATCAATAATTTTTTTTTAACAAATTTAATAAATAAATAAATAAATAGAATAATTAAAACAAATAAAAATAAAACAAAACAAAAAGCAAAATAAAATAAATAATAAATAGATATTATCAGACTACCCTTGAATATTTCTGTCTGCAACAGATTTAAAGAAATGCAATTTAATATTGTACATAGAGCCTATATATCCCCAAATAAATATAGTAAAATAAATAACACTGTCTCACCTCAATGTCCAAAATGCAATAATAGTATCGGCACGTTTTTTCATTGTCTGTGGGAATGTCCTTTAATTGCTGATTTTTGGAATGACATTTGTGACAAACTGTCCATAATACATAAACAGAAGGTTACAGCCTCCCCATTAATGTGTTTACTAGGTATTCTGCCCTCCTCTTTTTTGGAACATTCAGATGTCTTCAAATCTCTACTGATGCTGGGGAGGAAAATAATTATGAATAAATGGGTCGGGACAGAACCCCCTCTTGTCAAGGACTGGATAATCCTGATTAAAGAAACCATAGTGATGGAAAAAATTGGGCATGTATTAAAAGGAAAATCCAAATCATTCCAGAAAATATGGGAAACTCCTTTGAACTGTCTTGGCATTGATTATAACTCTACTGTGTATCCTTAATTGTACACACCACAATATTGTAATATTGTTTTGAACTACACCACACTGCTGTTTTTTTTTTTTTTTTTTTCTTTTCCAATTTCATTTATCTAGTGTTATTTATACATTTATCTTATAATTTCTATTCATTTATTTTTCTTTTCTATTCTTTCTTTTTTTTTCCCCCCCTTAAAATAATGTATACTGTTCATGTTCTACTCAGTACTGTGTACACACAACTACTTTTGAAAAATTCAATAAAAAAAAAAAATAATAAATAAATAAATAAATAAATAAATAAATAATAAATAAAATCAAACAAAACAAAGCAAAATAAAATCAAATAAATAATAAATAAAATAAAAAAAAACAAATCAAAACAAAACAAAATCAAATAAATAATAAATAAAATAAAATAAACAAATCAAAACAAAACTAAATCAAATAAATAATAAATAAATGTAAAGAAAACAATACAAAACAAAATAAACGAAATAATAAATAAAAGCAAACAAACAAAACAAATCAAAGCAAAATAAAATAAAATAAATAATGAAAAAATCAAACAAAACAAAATAAATAATAATAAAAAATTCAACAAAAAAAAAAAAAAAAAAAAAAAAAAAAGACTTTGCATCTCCAGCCGGAATGTTTACACAGTGAGGAAAGATGACGCTTACATTGTTCAGAATGGAAATTATTATAATTGCAAACAGACCCTGTAACTATAATTGCCACAAGCCTCCTCTAGCCGTTTACCATGGTTAGCTCTGGTGAGATGACGTGTCATAATTCACATAATACTGTAACTCTACACCAAATCTTACATGTCAAAAAAAAATAGTTTTCATAACTCAACGTAAAAAATAATAATAATACAAATAAGCAACTTTTGAAAAATCCATCTGCTGACACATTTCACAGTCCTAACAAAATATTAATTTCTAGTCTAACTGCTTCTCAGACCACTGTCACGCCTCAGGCTGTTGTTCATACTTTCGCCTCCAACCATGAACTAATTGTTTAATGAGCTGCTTTAATATCTGAATGTCAATGCGTCTACCTGCGCAGATCACCTGAGGCTCAGTCGAGGCATCATGGAAAAAAATGTGACCTGTTTTTCAACTCTGTTTTTGGCGAACGCATTGACCCTGCAGACCTTTGTGTACTCGAACATGCAGCACTTTTGCGCTGAACCTGCAAGTTATGATGCAACTCGAAACAAGCTGCCCCCATTCTTGACTCACCGTCCCCTCCCTTCACCTCCAACGCACATACACAAACAAACAAACAAACAATAGAGCGGGCTTCTGTTTGTGGCGATGCAGGAACATATCCCAAAAACACCCCTCTGCCCTCTCCGATACTTATGCAGTCTTTGAGCGATAGAGTGTGAAGAGTTTTCACAGAAGACGCCGCTTCCAGATGCCGATTGCTCTTGAAACTACTTGTACTCCATTATCAGCCCATCAAAGACACAAAAGTGTGGGTCGCACAAAGACTAGCACGTTCGCACAGAAGGGCCGCTGTCTGTTATCATGAGACATTATCTTCCTTTTAGTCTGTTTTTGAGGTCATGCTGTGGTGTGCTCCTTCTAGATTTGCTTTTTAAGAGATGCATACTTTGAACACATATTGTTTTTCTCTTTGAGTAGAACAAATCATGACTCATCTTGCACCAAACAGATCTGCGACCAATCAAAATGCTCTGTTTTATGACAAATTCCTGTCTCTAATACCCCAGTATCTGACTACACTTTTAATGATTTTTGTATGTTACACAGTATTTAACTGTGATATGAACTGTATTTTACTATAGGGCGGTCATGCGGTATGTTACTCTATTTTAAAGTTGCATTGTGAAAATTACTGTATGCCTTACAGTAAAGATGCACAATACTGTAAATTCATATAGAGCAAGATAAATGTTGCTGTGATTGTAGTGGTGCTGTGATTGTGGTTGTAAATGCAGTACTCTTGCTAGTTTACAGTAAGTTACTGGTGAACTTCTGCTAGTAAGTTACAGTAGATTCTACAGGAAGTTGTTAACAGTGTTGGATTAAAAAAAGAGCTAGTAATTGTACAACCAAAAAATGCATTTTAATAATATGCTAAAATTGAAAGCAAAATTTTATTATATTTCTTTCAAATATTTTCCAAGTCATGTTTAAAACAACAAGAAAAAAAATATTCTGGAAAAACTCTTTGGTAACACTTTCTAATAACTACACACTAGCATTAGTACATAGTTATTTCGTTATCTGTTAATCCAATCCAATTCAATTCAATTCAGTTCAATCCAATTCAATTCATGTTTATTTATATAGTGATTTTTACAATGGAGATTGTGTCAAAGCAGCTTAACATAGTTCTAGTAAAGTCCATATTTCAGAGTTGAAGTTCAGTTCAGTTCAGTTCAGTTCAGTTCAGTTCAGTTCAGTTTAAATTTCACTGCTGAAAGTTCAAACACTGAAGAGCAAATCCACCAAAGCTCAACATTAAGCATTAACTCTACATTAATAAACATTGGTAAGCAGTTTATAACTGCAGTTACAAATGCTGTGTTCTTGACTTATAAGTACGCACACACGGAATCTGTGCGCTTAGAATTCCGCAGATATTTAGCCAATCATTGATTCTATTTATTTACTTGTGTAAATGTGTGTAAATTTATATTTGTTCAGTTTTTTAATTAATGACAGTAATATTATTGACTAATATGAAAATATTCATATGATTTATTTACAATACAGTTTGAAAAGTAATATTTTCTGTCTTTTAGTGGATATATTATATGAGAGACTTGCTCTGTTTACCAAATAATGTGGATCTGTAAACATTAAATTGAAAACATGAAATAAAAGTTAAAAAGGTATTACTTTGTATTTTATATATTAAGGTTTTAGTTATGATACTCCTAAAATAATTCCGCATAAATTCACAGATTCTTTACACAATTCTGTGCAGAAATAGCAAAAAATGTCCGCCGATTTCATCTGGCCCTACTTATAAGAACATTTATAATGTGCCTAATAATTGTACTTTCAAAATTTGTGACTGATTGATTTTTCCCTACTATATTCACTATTGCATTATTTACAAACCATTTGTATTTAAGAGTAGTCGGTGGATTTTAAGATCATTCAGAGTGAGTTAGTAAACGATTAATAAACTATTAAAATCAACATTTATATATTTAATTTATTCAGGCATATAGTAATGATTACTCTGTATGTTAATAAATGCTTTAATAGCTCAACTTCACGCAGTTGTGTGACCTAAAGTGAGGACTATTTAGGCTTAAAAATCCCTTATAATTGACAATTAAAAGCTTAGTAATGAAAATTAAATCTTTGCAATCTTATCTAAAAAATTTAATTGTAAAGTTCAAACATTGCTGAATAACAGGAGAGTCAAAATATAACATAAAACTGAATTAAAAAAAAATAATAATAATAATTTAAAATATATATATAATTTAACATTATAATATGATGCAACATTTCAATGTTATTCGGTGATGTTTAAACTGTTACTGTACAGTAATTTTACTTTAGATAAGGTTGCAAAGATATTTTTCATTTGATCCAGTTTCATTTGTGTATCCTAAAATGAATAGAAATCAATAAAGTCATTTATTTTCTTTTTTCCTGTTTAGAAGAGACTGAGTCTTTAATTGTCATGTATAGGGGATTTATAAAGCATAAATAGTCCTCACTTTAGATTAGGTCACAAAACTGGATGAAGTTAAGTTAATAAAGCATTTCTTAACATACAAATGAACTATTAGTATATGCCTGAATAATAAAATATACGAATGTTAATTTGAGTAGTTTATTAATCATTTACTCATCCTTAATGACCTTTAAAAAACACCAACTATTCTTAAGTAACTGGTTTGTAAATAATGCAATACGTAATTTAGAAATGAAAAATGAATCATTAACAAAGTATGAAAACACAATCATTAAGCACATTATACATGTGCTTGCAAGTCAAGAATAGAGCATTTGTAGCTTCAGTTGTAAACTGCTTACTAACATTTCATAATGTGGAATTAATTCTTAATATATAAGGATTTCACTGTTTGCTAATGCTTAGTAAATGATTCATAGTGTGTAGTTAGTATAAAGTGTTGTAAAAAGAAAATCAAGCTGTGGATAGGCCCAGCCAATCACCTGACTTGAATCCAATAGAAAATACAAATTAAAGATCAGATTTGATAGACAAGACCCACAGCTACATATAAGCTACAAATGTGCTATGTCACAGTAAAATACTATGGCAAAGGAGGTGGGCGTGAGTAATTAAAACTGCATGCCAGGATGTCCTTCAAAAAAAAGAGTAGGGGTTTAACCCCAATCCTGGCCAAATTAGCCCACTGGCCTCTGTCCATCATGGCCTCCTAACCATCCCCATATCATAATTGGCTTCATCTCCTCTCCACCAATCAGCTGGTGTGTGGTGTGCATTCTGGCGCAATATGGCTGCCGCCGTGTCATCCAGGTGGATGCTGCACACCGGTGGTGGATGAGGAGATTCCCCCAAAAAATGTGTAAAGGGGTTTGAGTGTCCAGAAATGTGCTATAAAAATGCAAGGAATTATTATTATTATTGTTATTATAAATAGTGCTTTAAAATACATTTTTAAGGTTAATATTAATAGCTCCCTAAGAATATATATTTTTCGATTGGCTACAGAACAATCCACTAATATGCCATGACTTATTAATATGCCATGCCTAATTGACCTAATTTGCCTTAGCTAACCTAATTAACATAGTTAAGCCTTTAAATTGTAAACTTTTTTTGCTTAAAACTTTTGCTTAAAAATGTCTAATAATTATTAGAGGTCTACAGTGAGGAAAATAAGTGGTGAAATGTCATCATTTTTCTAATAAAACATATTTCTAAAGGTGCTGTTGACTTGAAATTTTCCCCAGATGTTGGTAACCGGAGCAATGCATGTGAAATGTACTCATGAATTAACCACAAATAGCAATCAATTTAAAACCACAAAGTGAATAACACTCTGTCATCTAGCTAACAACATGCTAGAATCATGGCATTGTATTAGGTGTGTGCCAAAATGTGCTAGCATAAAATTTAAAAACAGGCTACAAATACATTAGCAAATTAAAGATAAACTGCAAGTTTATGCTAGCATGTTAGCTACACATGGTATAAACATGCCAACAATGAGTTAAATATGCTAGAAACATGCTATCAACACTTGAAATTGTATTAGCTACATGCTAACATGCTAGCATAAAATGTTAAACGGGCTAAAATATGTTAGCATAATAAAGAAAAACAATGCAAAATCATGCTAGTTGACACCTGAGCAATTCATATGACTTCATTCTCTATATGACAGGCGTCTTTAAACTGCCATAATTTAAAAAAAGCCTTTTATGTAAAGTAGTAAATACGTTTCAGTAGTTTAGGACTTTCTCCTTGTGCCATTTCATTGTTATTACACATGACAAATTTTTCAGAATTTTTTGTTTTGTTTTATTTTTATGTTTGTTTTGTTTGAGTTTTTACCAAAATCTGGTTCAATTCCATGTCAACAGCTCCTTTAGAATTATCATTCCCAGGAAAAAAAAACAAAACATGTTTAATACTTTTTTCCCCTGCTGTATACACTTTTTTTTTATAATAAAGTAATATAATATACAGTTGAAGTCAGAATTATTAACCCCCTTTGAATTTTTTTCTTTTTTAAATATTTCCAAAATGATGTTTAACAGAGCAAGGAAATTTTCACAGCATGTCTGATAATATTTTTTCTTCTGGAGAAAGTCTTATTTGTTTTATTTCGGCTAGAATAAAAGCAGTTTTTAATTTTTAAACACCATTTCAAGGTCAAAATTATTAGCCCTTATAAACTATATTTTTTTCGATAGTCTACAGAACAAACCATCATTATACAATAACTTGCCTAATTACCCTAACCTGCCTAGTTAACCTAATTAACCTAGTTAAGCCTTTAAATGTCACTTTAAGCTGTATAGAAGTGTCTTGAAAAATATCTAGTCAAATATTATTTACTGTCATCATAGCAAAGATAAAATAAATCAGTTATTAGAAATGAGTTATTAAAACTATTATGTTTAGAAATGTGTTGAAAAAAATCTTCTCTGAGTTAAACAGAAATTGGGGAAAAAAATAAACAGGGGGCCGAAAAATTCAGGGGGGCTAATAATTCTGACTTCAACTGTATGTCATTTTAAACACCAATTTATTTAACAATTTATTTTATACCCTACAATTGAAAGTTTTGTAACTGCTTAAAACTAAAACAGAACACAGTTGTTATAATCCCCCATAATGCATTATTCACAAGATTGAACTTATAACTCATGTTAATGAACAGTAGCCTTGATAAGTGAATGACTCATTATTAGACCGCATATATGTTATATACTGTAGCTCTATAGTAAGAACCTTAAATGCCTCTTTACTTTAGAAGTAATAAACGGTGACAAGTACCTTTTCAAACTAACTGTTTATCAGATCACCACTGACTCATAGAGGCTTAAGTCGTGTATCCAAGAGTGACGAGCAACAATGCATTTCGTAAATCCTCCTTCCAAAACAAGTGCGGGCCTACCATAACTGGTTCTTTAGCTTCTTAACAGCTGTACGAATGCCAGAAGAACCAGTCGTACCTTTGCTGACTTCAGCTGTAAAATCCGTTAGAAAGGGCACGGGCGGCACCCTCGGGGTAAGTGTTATTTTGGCACTGTAATGCAGCTGAGGAGTAACACCTTTGCCTACAGGTCTTCTGCAATCCTTCTTCAACCAACGAGAATAGAGAGAGAGAGACGTGAGTGAGTCAGATGCATGACCGATACTCAAAACAAGATCTTATCATGGCGTCGAGGAGCCAGGTATACAAAACATCATCTAGGATCACATATTCTTTGAGTATAATGGAGAAATGGAGACAGTAAAAGTAAACAGTATTTAATGAATAGTCCCATTGTTGCTTTCTCATTCTCATTTCTTGCAAAACCAGTATGAATTTCTATATTCAGTCTTATGAAATACCAATATTTATGTGTTATTGTATAGTTTTTGTTCACGTTTTAAACAAACATGTGATATTACTTAATATTACTTATTTGAAAGATGCTGGTCCAAATGTATTAGATACTATATTTATTCTAAACAATTCTTCTAATAAATTGTATATATATATATATATATATATATATATATATATATATATATATATATATATATATATATATATATATATATTGTACATTCACTGACCACTTTATTAGGTACACTTTTCTAGTTACAGGTTGGACCGACTTTTGCCTTCAGAACTGCCTTAATCTTTTGTGGCAGAGATTCAACAAGGTACTGGAAATATTTTGGTCCATATTGACATGATAGCATCACGCAGTTGCTGCAGATTTGTTGGTTGCACATCCATGATGCGAATCTCTCGTTCCACCACATCCCAAAGGTGCTCTATTGGATTGAGATCTGGTGACTGTGGAGGCCATTTGAGTACAGTGAACTCGTCATGTTCAAGAAACCAGTCTGAGATGATTTACGCTTTATGACGTGACATGCTGGAAGTAGCCATCAGAATATAGGTACACTGTGGTCTTTAAGGGATGGACATAGTGTGCCAAGAAAATATCCCCCACACCATTACACCACCACCACCAGCCTGAATTGTTGATACAAGGCAGGATGGATCCATGCTTTCATGTAGTTGATGCCAAATTTTGACTCTACCATCCAAATGTCGCAGAAGAAATTGAGACTCATCAGACCAGGCAACGTTTTTCCAATCTTCTCTTGTCCAATTTTGGTGAGCCTGTGGAGAGTGTGAGTGTGGTCTTCTGCTGCTGCAGCCCATCCGCCTCAGGGTTCGACGCGTGTTGTGCATTCAGAGATGCTCTTCTGCATACCTCTGCCACATTCAGTCACTTAAATCACCTTTCTTCCCTATTCTGATGCTCTTTTTAAACTGCAGCAGATCATCTTGACCATGTCTACATGCCTAAATGCATTGAGTTGCTGCCATGTGATTGGCTGATTAGAAATATGCGTTAACAAGCAATTGGACAGGTGTACCTAATAAAGTGGCCAGTGAGTGGATAAGTAAAACACTAAAATCAAGCTGTATTAGTTAATGCTATATATTGTAATTACTAACATGAAAAAATAAATGGACTACACATTTATTACATCATTTACTCATCTTAGTTAATAGAAATAAAGTTGTTCATTGTGTTCATGTTAACATGTTAGTGAATTGACTGAAGTTGACAGGAAAGAATTTGGATTTTAGTAATACATTAGTAAATGTTGAACTGTAATCAATAAATGCAGTACAAGCATTGTTCATTATTACTTTGTTTTAGTAAATACATTAACTAATGAAACCTTATTATAAAGTGTGACCAACTGAACTCCACTGTGGCCATTTAGACTATTTAAAACATAAGGTAAAGAAATGAAAAGAAAGAAAAATAAACAGTTGTCACTATTTCAAGATAAGAACTGTTATCAGTAATTAATTAACAAGATAGAAGTGCCTAATAAACAAGTACTAGAACCTAAATTGCTACTAATATCTATTTAATTAGGTATGATACCTCATGAATATGGACTAGTATCTAATAAATAAGAACTAGTACTTAAACATTTACTAATATCTATTTAATTAGGTGTGGATAAATCATATACTGTATATATATATATATATATATATATATATATATATATATATATATATATATATATATATATATATACACACACACACAGTTGAAGTCAGTTGAATTATTAGCCCCCTTTGATTTCCCAAATGATGTTTGACAGAGCAAGGAAATGTTCACAGTATGTCTGCTAATATTTTTTATTATCAAGAAAGTCTTACTTGTTTTATTGTGACTAGAATAAAAGCAGTTTTTATTTTTTTATAAACAATTTTAAGAACAAACTTATTAGCCCCTTTAAGCTTTTTTTTCTGTCTACAGAACAAACCATCGTTATACAATAACTAATTAAAATTACCCTAACCTGCTTAGTTAACCTAATTAACCTAGTTAAGCCTTTAAATGTCAATTTAAGCTGTATAGAAGTGTCTTGAAAAACTATCTAGTAAAAAAAATTATTTACTGTCATCATGGCAAAGATAAAATAAATCAGTTATAAAAACTTTCATGTTTAGAAATGTGCTGGAAAAAAAAAAAAAAAAAAAAAAAAAATATATATATATATATATATATATATATATATATATATATATATATATATATATATATATATATATATATATATATATATATATATATATATATATATATATAGTTGAAGTCAGAATTATTAGCCCCCCTGTTTATTTTTTTCCCCAATTTCTGTTTATATACATAGTCACATCTGAAATTCATACAACTCAAAACTGAAGCTGATAATATCTCAAAGATCATGATAGAAGCCAAACGTCATTTTTTAAATAGTAACAGAATAGTCATTACTGAAATAAGCACAAGCATCTAAAGCGGGTGTAAAACTCAGTTCCTAAAAGGCCACAGCCCTGCAGTTTAGTTCCAACCCTGGTCCAACACACTTACCTGTTGGTTACAAAACAAGCCTGAAGGATTCAATTAGTTTGATCAAGTGTTTAATTAGGGTTGGAACTAAACTGTGCTGAGCTACGGCCCTCCAGGAACGGAGTTTGACACCGGTGATCTAAAAAGTACTATTAAATATTTAAAATATACTAGTATATACGGAAAAAGCTACTGTAACATTATCAAAGCAATTACTTGTATTAGTATTTAACAATAGTCTCAGTAAACTGGGTGGTAGCTAGGAAGTTATGGGACTCTTTAGGGATGCAGAATATCCCTAAAAATATACCTTGAGAATAGTATCTAAAGGTTCCCCTATTTTTTATGTCATGTATTGTAAAATGATTTTGAGAAGCACTGATGAACAAATCATAGGGACTGCTTGCTTTTAGAGACTGGCGCCTAATGGTCACATCCACTCTCAAAGTATGTACTAGCTTTTTTAAAACCCCTTCTTAAAACAAATGTAATCACCATTGTGAATAGTCATAATTAAGGGCAGTGGTTCATAAGTAGCTGCTGGTTTGGTTTTCTTGATGTTTTATGTTAATTTTTTAGGGCATTTGACTTTGTACAGCACTTTGACCAAAGGTTGTCTTTTTAAAATGTGCTTCATAATCAAATATGACTGACTTACTGAAAAAGTGCAAATCAGACAGTCTCCTTACCTCTCTTTGGTATTCCTTTTTGATGAAATAACTCTTTAATGCAGAGACTCCTCGCTAAACGACAACCTAACTGACACTGACAGCACTGGAAGATCTGATTCAGCTCAATCATTTGCTTAGACATTGTGTCCGTACATATGTTACAATGGGAGTTGGCTGTGCAAGTCATGGCTTGACAACAGGTTTGAAGGACATGTGGATTGTTCATTTAGTTTAGGTGGATTATGTGTGACTAACTGAACCTTCAACCTGTTTGTTAATAGCCAAAAGTCAGGAAATCAATCAAATATCTGACATGAATATAAAGCTGAAGTTTACTTTTCGCCGTGAGCCTTGCTTACCCCTTAAGGCCTGATACTGTATACAGTATATTCCATTATACAAGACATAAATTATACTGTTTTCATTTCTGAAATAATTTCAAAAGAAATAATGTTGGATCATCTAGATAAAACATTTTAAGAAGCATTTGTTTGTTTTACATAATATTTCCTTAATTAATTTAATGGTGTGGATAATATAGATTGTTTATGACAGCATCTATTCTATTCAGAATCTATTAGAATCTATTGATTGACCTTTTTTATATATGTCTAACATAACCTACTACTACATAAAACATATAGTATTAAAAGCACCTGACACTATTTATCTCCCAGTGATATGCTTTTGTAACTGTAATATTCAAATACTTATTAGTAATATTCAAATGCATTCCTGTAACTTTCATTGCTGTAGGTAAAAAATGAAATGCAATGCAAAACAATGACATTTGAGAGAAGGATGAAATTTCCCCAAGAGGTTGGTGAATCTCATTTGACGACACAAAAAAAGTATGATCAATTAGCTTCAATTCAGTGTTCATCTTGAAATATTGATGACTAAGATTACTCTCATGTTTGCTTTGTTGTTGATAATTTAGTTTAGAGGGTTAAGCAAGAGCATATACACTCACCAGCCACTTTATTAGGTACACCTGACCTGCTACTTCCAGCTGGATAGCGTGCCATGTCATAAAGCAAAAATCATCTCAGACTGGTTTCTTGATCATGACAATGAGTTCACTGTCACCGCATCATGAATGTGCAGGTGACAAATCTGCTATCCTGTCAATATGAAGCAATATCTCTGAGGAATATTTCCAGTACCTTGTTGAATCTATGCCACGAAGCATTAAAGCAGTTCTGAAGGCAAAAGCGGATACAACCCGGTTCTAGTAAGGTGTAACTAATAAAGTGGCCGGTAAGTGTATATAACAATTATATACAAAAATCAGGGAACTTACATTTTGGGTATCTGCCAGTTAACGTTAGTTAATACATTTCGATTTATGAACTGTCAACAGAAGTACAATGTATCTCACAAAAGAACTCAACTTCATCTGAGGGAACTAACATTAGTTTAGTTATATTAGATAGTGGAGATTAGGTCAGCTCGCTGAGCGCATAAAAAGACCACAGAAATGTCGAGAAACTGCCAATTTTGCTAAACCAACTGAACCGATATGCGTTGATATGTTTTATCCACTGATCTATGTAGAGATTCATTCTATAAAGATCAGTGATTTTATCAATTTTTTTTTTCTGTTTCCGGTGGTAATATGCACCCACCATGTACTGGAATAACACTGCATGACTGAAGAAGGATTTGAAAGAGACAGAAGAGAAACTTATGAACGTCTAAATGTTTGTTATGACCCTATAAACAAAATAAACAATTTTTTAGGTTATTTTTGACTAAATATAGCTGACAAAAATAATAATTGTGCTTGGTTAAACTTTAAGATGTCTCTTGAGAGGTTTGATAAGTCTCTTAACAGATTTATACATGATTTTAAAAATAAATTACAAGGTAGAACATTTATAATAACAGGCTAAACATAAGGCTCATTTTTGAATGAGTCAATAACATGCAAAGACTTGCAGTCTGTTCCTACTGTACGGACAGAATTGAAGGATTGAAAAGAATCGACTCACTGAGGTGAATCAAAATCACCAATACCTTTTAAAACCATCAGAATCATTTAGGATGTTTATTGTCATTTTGAGAGTCTTAGTTTAAGGATTTTCAAACTTTTTAAATAATGAAAAATAGGATTCATTCATTCTCCTCCAATTTAGTCCCTTTATGCATCAGGGTTAGAGTTAGAGAATGAACCGCCAACTTATTCAGCATATGTTTTACACAGCAGATGCCCTTCCAGCTGCAACCCAGTACTGGGAAACATCCATACGCACTTATTCACACACATACACTACGGCCAGTTTAGTTTATTCAATTTACCTATAGTGCATGTCTTTGGACTGTGGGGGAAACCGGAGCACCCGGAGGAAGCCCACGCTAACATGGGGAGAACATGCAAACTCCACACAGAAATGCCAACTGACCCAGTCGGGACTCGATCCAGCGACCTTCTCAGTGCTAACCACTGAGCCACCATGTAGCCCAGGATTCATTATTATTGATATAAATATATTTTTTTATTTATGACTACATTTATTATCATTACTTGTGTTTATAATTATTTATTATTTAATTAATAATAAAATGCTATATAATAAAATAAAGCAAATTATGAATATAAAGAGATGCATTAATATAAATCAAACAAATATATTACATTTGAGTAAAATATTCATATAATTATAAAGATAACAAACTAATATGTTACTAAATAAGAAACCATGTTATAAAATAAGATTCAAGTGAATATACTATTTTCAAATTTAATAAAAAAGTTATGTTATTAAAACAAATAAATCAACACAGATACGTTTAAAGTTATTAATTAAAATTTGATCAAATTAATAAGTAAATAAACATATTAATACAACAAGTAAACAAATACACACAGCAATATGAGTGGAAGGAAATTATAATAATGTAACTTAATTGAACCTAAATATTCTCCAAATATATGTTTATATATTATATTATATTATATTATATTATATTATATTATATTATATTATATTATATTATATTATATTATATTATATTATATTATATTATAATAAAAATTGTAGTACTAATTGAGTCTTTATACAAGAAACTTTAGGGACATATTTTCATTTTAAGGCACTGGTCTATTACACAAGAATAATCACATGCAAGATCATCTAAAACTTTCCTAATTCTAACCGCATGCTAAGATATGTTACACACTCTTTCATTTCATTCAACGTACACAAACCTGCAAAAACTTCATTGTTGTTTATAAACAAAAAACAAGACATTTTTTTTCCTGCACAAATCAAAACAATGATATTTTATATTCGTCTTTTATAGAGCAAACTCATAAATTCAGTCAGATCTGACCTTGCAATATTCGGTACAAAAATAATAATAATAAGACAAGGGGGAAAAGACAGGTTCCTAAAAAATGATGTTTGGCAGATGAAAGATATAGAAGCAACTCATCGCGATATTCATGATGATATTCAGCACCCGAGGGGGCCAGTTCTTGTCAAACATGTAATTCACACAAAACTACAGCCCTCCTGAAACATCAATTCATATTCATTTGAGATTCATAGAATCTTCGCCCCTAGCATTTACAACCACCCTGTATAAATCATCCAAGCAAAAACGCTGACTGCATATACACAGTTAAAGTCAGAATTATTAGCCCCCCTGTTTATTTTTTTCCCCAATTTCTGTTTAGCGAAGAGAAGATTTTTTTAACACATTTCTAAACATAATAGTTTTAATAACTCATTTCTAATAACTGATTTCTTTTATCTTTGCCATGATGACAGAACATAATATTTTACTAGACATTTTTCAAGATACTAATATTCAACCTAAAGTCAAAGTCTCTTTAAGGCAAGTCATTTCACTCAGTGGCCATCTTTGAAACACTTCTCGGGCAGTATGCTCGGGTATTCTGTTTGAATGGGGAAACATCAATTCTCCAAAAACTACTTGCCAAGCTTTCGATTCCATTTCATATTACGAATAACCGTAAAATTAAACAACAACTGTTTCTTTAGTTTCATTTCTAAATGTTCGTATCACACATAATCTGCAGAAACTCACATCTGGTCCGATCCCTTCCCCCAGAGAATTGTCATTCTATAGCGATCGCTGATTGGCTCCTGTACTAGAGGGCTGGGCTTCATATGCCATATTGACAGTTACACTTTTCCCCATTTAAAAGTATACGAGTGACATGTCTTGTGTATTCTATCGTCTTTGTTAAAGTGCAATTTAAAGGCTTAACTAGGTTAATTACCAAGGCAAGTTAGGGTAATTAGGCAAGTTGTTGTACACTACCTGACAAAAGTCTTGTCATCGATCCCAGTTGTAAGAGCATCAAATAATAACTCGACTTCTACTTGATCATTTGGATAAGTAGTAGAAGTTAGATTTTTCTGATGAAGCATCTGATGAACTGCATTCAAATCATCACAAATACTGCAGAGGGCCTATTGAAACCGGCATGGACCCAAGATTCTCATTGAAATAAGTCAAATTTGGTGAAGGAAAAATCATGGTTTGGGGTTACATTCAGTATGGGGGTGTGCAAGAGATCTGCAGAGTGTATTGCAGCATCAACAGCCTGAGGTATCAAGACATTTGTGCTGCCCATTACATTACAAACCACAGGAGTGGGCAAATTCTTCAAGAGGATAGCGATCCTCATACTTCAGCCTCCACATCAAAGTTCCTGAAAGCTAAGATAGTCAAGGTGCTCCAGGATTAGCCAGCCCAGTCACCAGACATGAACATTATTGAGCATATCTGGGATAAGATGAAGGAGGCATTGAAGATGAATGCAAAGTATCTTGATGAACTCTGGGAGTCTTGCAAGAATGCTTTCTTTACTTTATTAATAAGCGATTTGAGTCATTGCAGAGATGTATGGATGCAGTCCTCCAAGCTCATGGGAGTCATACACAATAGTAATTTTTTTTCCACTGCAACATGACTTTATATTCTATACTGGTCATTATTTCTGTTGAGTGACAAGACTTTTGTCTAGGCGAAGTCAGACCTTACTGTCCTAATGAAATAATTAAAAATTAAGGCATCATCATATTTTATTTTGGTAAAGGAAGCTTAATCTAGAGGACTTTGCCTTTCATATAAGCCACTTCTGATACCAAATGATCAACTGGTAGTCAAGTTATGATTTGTTGTTCCTAAAACTTGGATAGGCAACAAGACTTTTGTCAGGTAGTGTATAACGATGGTAGAAGACAGTTGAAAAAATATAAGGGGGCTAATAATATTGACCTTAAAATGATACAAAAATAAATAAAAACTGCTTTTATTCTAGCGATTCGAAAATATTTGTTTTATTCGAAATAAAACAATTAAGACTTTCTCCAGAGGAAAATTATAGAAATTACTGTGAAAAATTCCTTGCTCTGTAAAACATAATTTTGGAAATATTTAATTTAAAATTATTTTAACTTCAACTGTATGATGCAGAACCAGAATTCCAGCTAATATACGATACAGAAAAGCTCCCTCCACAAATGTCAACAACACGCTCCATACAAATGCACTCTTTACAGTGAACACGCTGTAGGTGAACCTTGCGCAGGTGTCAGGTTTCATGTGGAACGTCAGCCAATGAGACATTCACATCACTGCCCTGTCAAACGCTAAGACAGTCAGGAAGCTCCCATTCTGCCAGGAAAGTTGACAAAGGAGCTCATATATGAGAGAATAGAGAGAGTCGTAAAAGCGCGTGTGAACCATACTCCAGCAGTGGGCTCAAATCTGGTAAGTGAGACTTTTTTCCTTTCCTTCACCGCTTTTAAAAGCTCTGCAGGAGTAAATGTCACTGAAGTAAAGGGGAAGTTTCAGCTTTCTTTATTAAAGTGTTTAAGTTATTTTTGAATATTAAGACAAGGAAATGCTTCTTTTTTACTTAAATAGCAGAAAGCTACAAGCAAAACAGCAGTTTGACAGCTCGTTCATGCTTTAATTAGAGTATAAGCTACTTTTGGACAGACAAAACTTTAGGAAAAGCTTTGTTTTTTATATTGTGCACTTCTTTATATGCAGCAGTACAGTAAAGCAAATGGCAGAAAGCTGGAAGGAAACTTTTATTTGACAGCATGCACATATTGTGGATTCATTTAAGGCTATACGTTTTAGAAAAGCTTTCTTTGTATACAATTTGTCAACTTCTATAAAACATAATACATGAAATAAGAAAAAGCTACTAGTAAAACAACTGTTTAGCAGCATGTTTTTACTTTAATTGGGCTACTTTTGTGAAAAGTTTTGTTTTTGGACTTCTGCAATGTCCATAGTACTCTAAAGCAAATAGCAGAAAGCTTGAAGAAAACGTTTATCTGACTGCACGTTCATATTGTAGATAAACTTATATAGATAAAACATACAGTTTAGAAAAGTTGTCTTCATTTTGTGATTGTGAACTTCTGTAAAACACAATACATGAATTTGCAGAAATCTACCAGTAAAGCAAATGTTTTGCAGCATGTTTTTACTTTAATAAGGCTACCTTTCTGAAATGTTTTGTTTTTGGATTTCTGTAATGTGCAGCAGTACTGTAAAGCAAATAGCAGAACGCTGGAAGAAAACATTTAATTGATAGCACGCTCACATTGTAGATTAATATAACGCTATACATTTTAGAAAAGTTGTGTTCATATATAGTTTGTGAACTTCTATAAAACACAATACATGAATTTGCAGAAATCTACCAGTAAAGCAAATGTTTAGCAGCATGTTTTTACTTTAATTAGGCTACTTTTCAGAAAAGTTTTATGTTTTGCAGTTCTGTAATGTGCAGCAGTACTGTAAAGCAAATAGCAGAACGCTGGAAGAAAACATGTAATTGATAGCACGTTCATATTGTAGATTATTATAAGGCTATACATTTTAGAAAAGTTGTGTTCATATATAGTTTGTGAACTTCTATAAAACACGATACATGAATTAGCATAAATCTACCAGTAAAGCAAATGTTTTGCAGCATGTTTTTACTTTAATAAGGCTACCTTTCTGAAATGTTTTGTTTTTGGATTTCTGTAATGTGCAGCAGTACTGTAAAGCAAATAGCAGAACGCTGGAAGAAAACATTTAATTGATAGCACGCTCACATTGTAGATTAATATAACGCTATACATTTTAGAAAAGTTGTGTTCATATATAGTTTGTGAACTTCTATAAAACACAATACATGAATTAGCAGAAATCTTCCAGTAAAGCAAATGTTTTGCAGCATGTTTTTACTTTAATAAGGCTACCTTTCTGAAATGTTTTGTTTTTGGATTTTTGTAACGTGCAGCAGTACTCAGGTACAGCATATAGCATATAAAGCACAAATAAGCATATAAAGCATATATAAATATGCATAAAAAGCTTATAGCAGAAAGCTGGAAGAAAACATTTATTTAACAGCTGTTCATACTATTTAATTTGAGTTGGATGCTCTTGAATGAAAATGCTCCTCTATGTAGAATGTATGTTTCTTTCAAATCCTAATAATGATCGTTTGTGCCTTGATTTACTGTAGACAGTATTTATTAGTTCATTTTGCAGTTTCAATAACCTGGCTGCTTGTTGTAAAATCTGTGGCAAACCTCTGTAATGTCTTTAGTGCTTTACCATATTTTTTTTACGATAAAGTTTACAATAAAATACTGTTATATTTCATACAGTTGTATTCTGTTAATTACAGAGATCAAATGTAGTTAGATTTACAGTGAATGTATTATACACAGTAGTTTACTGTAAAGCAATTGACACATACAACTGCTATTTTACTGTAAAAAGTAAATACTTCACATTTGTACTTTTAAAAGTAAATTACTGTAAACATTTTTACGATATATCTGTTTTATTTAACAGAAATGTACTGTAAACAAACAGCAGTTGTTAACTGTAAAATTTACAGATGATCAAAAAAGGATTCTGTAGAGTGCTGCACATTGTAACATTATATTATACAATGAACCTCTGGAAACCACAGCTGCTGGTATTTTACAGTATATTTCACCTGTTATTTTTTTACAGTGTATGAAATGTGATACAGTAAATGACATAGCAAGAATAGAAAGTTTTTTTATATGCCAGGTAATATGTTTATACTGACAACATGTTTATACTGCCAATACTGCTACATTTCAGGAACATTTCTCTCTATTGTGAAAAAAACAGCTGTTTGACAGCATGTTAATACTGTAAATTAATTTAAGACTACATTTCAGAAAAAAAGGTCTATCTCTTTTGTTCTTCATATAATACGTGCACTTCTATAAAATGCAATACATGAAATGAAAGAAAGCTTGACAGCATACTCGAAAGCAAGGTGCATAACCTACACCTTCATTTACCTTTAAGTCATTTTAGTAGGCTACTTTTCAGAAAGGTTGTAACTCATGAATGAAAATGCTTGTTTTTGAATATAGTATGTGGACTGGATGCATTGAAAAAACAGGATGCATTGAAGCAATTGCCTGACAATACGTTTGTACTGCCAATTATTGTAATATGGACGTGTTACTTTTCAGAAGTGTTCGATTTCTTGAATAAAAGTTAGCTATGCATAAAATAAAAAAGCTGTTTAGAATACTGTAAATTAATTTGAGGCTGGATTTCGGAAAATGTGTGTTGCTTTTTTTCTTCATAGGTGCACTTCTATGTTATATGCAATCACTGTTGGGGAAAGTTACCTTTGAAAGTAATGTATTACAATATTGAGTTACTGCCCAAAAAAATAACTAGTTGTGTTAGTTACTTTTTATGATAAGTTATGTTTTACACTACTTTTAGAGTTAGTTTTGCATTACTTTTCCTTACCTTGATCTCTTTAAGAACTACTTTTCTTCTTAAAAAAAATTAAATAAAATAGAGAAGCAATTTACAAGTCACTGTATTTATTTACCTTATTTACCTTTAAGTAATTTTAGTGGGCTACTTTTCAGAAATGTTGTATCTCATGACTGAAAATGCTTGCTTTCATATAGTATGTGCACTTCCATTGCAGTAAGTAAAACAGAGGAATGTGTTGAAACAATTGCATGTCAATATGTTTATACTGCCAATATGGAGAAGCTACTTTTCAGAAATGTTTGAATTCTTCAATAAAAGCTAGCTATACATACAGTGCAAGAAAAAAAATCTGTTTGTAATACTGTACATTTATTTGAGACTACATTTCAGAAAAGGTTTGTTGCTTTTGTTCTTCATATGTGCACTTCTAAGTTATACGCAATCGCTGTTTGGGGGAAGTTACTTTAGAAATTAATGCATTACAATATTAAGCTACTCCCCAAAAAAGTACCTCGCCCCCTGCAAAAAAATTAGCATTACGTTACTTTTGCATTACTTTTCTTTACCTTTGCTAAGTTTTTTCTCCTCTTTTTTTTAATTAGAGGAGCTCTGCAATTAACAAGTCACTGCATAACACCTTCATTTACCTTTAATTAATTCTAGTAGTCTACTTTTGAGAAAAGTTGTATCTCAAGAATGAAAATGCTTGTTTTCATACAGTATGCGCACTTCTACGATATTCAACGCAGTAAATGAAACAGCAGAATGCTACAAGTGCTTCCAGTGAAACAACACCTGGTCTGGCACCATGTTTATACTTCCAATTAATTTGAATGGGCTACTTTTCAGTTTTCTCTTGAATGGAAATGCTTGTTTTCATGTATGGCACAAGAAAAATAACTGCTTGCCAGCATGTTTGTAGGCCATTTTGCAGAAAAGTTCAGCTCCTTTTCATATGTACACTTATACTCTATGTGATATGCAATACAATAAATGAAACAGAATAAAGCGACAAGCAGAACAACAGCTTGATAGCATACTGTAAATTATTTTAAGCATGCTACTTTTCAGAAAAAAATTGCATTGCTTTATTGAAAATGCTTGAACCGTCACTTTTACAATGTAAAATCTAATTAGCTACTTTAAATAAAGTGAGTAAACCAATTGTAACTTGTAAATGTTAAGCTAACAACTTAAATTTTATAAGTAGGCACACATTTCATTCATTCATTCTCCTTCAGCTTACCTCATTTTCACATTTCATTTACTCAACTTTAAGCCAACGAGTGAGTTTGTTCACTTTTTTTTAAAGTCAACTATGCGTCTTACAAGCAACGTGTTTGCTCACTTTTTAAGTAAAATCAAATTGTTTTTTACAGTGTGTGTGGGCTATGCAATTCAGCAAACTGACTAGCAACAATTTGATTAATATGTGCAGGCTACTTTGCAGAAATCTGCAGGTGTTTAAAGCACTGCAGCAGAATCCATCACACACCAGGATATCATAAAGGCTAATCAGGCGACATGACGGCTCAAATAAAGATGTCTTTGTTCACAGCTCTCAGTCAAAATTAGTGAGACGTCACATTGCTGACAGTCATCAATTAGGGCAGTGGCCTCAGTGACTGTAAACAGAGCGTGTTGCCACTTGCTTTTCGTGTCCAAACAATTACATCAAACATGCAGGTCAGTACAATGTGAGCTAACTTGAGTATGAGTAGTTTGTAGACTAGTGCTTTGAATACTGCAAGGGCTTGCTTGACTTATGAAGATGACTTACAAAATATTGGCATGTATGGTCCCATGAAAAACCTTTAATATCCATGCACTGTAAAAAAAACTATATGATCAGTTCATCATGACAGCATAGGTTTTTATATCAGTTATAACCATGTCCGATACAGAATCTGCTGACATTTTTGCTATTTCTGTGCAGAGTTTTGTATGAAAGAGTTTTGTAAAAAAGAAAAAAAAATGCAAATCCAATTAGAACCACACTCATAAATATTTTTCTGCTTGTTCAAATTACTTCCACCAAGCACAGGACATCAATATGACGTCAGACTGATGCTGTACCCCAACTTCAGGGGATGTTGCATTTTGAGTGGAAACATGGGCGTCGCTAGGCCTATTTCAGGGGGACTCTAGTCCCCCTATATATCTACTCAGTCCCCCCTAAAACATATGCGATTAGCTCATAAACTGTACACTAAATTATCGCCTCAGTCCCCTTTAAATTTGATATGAAAACGACGGAAGAATTCGGCTCCTCCTCGTCTTTTTTCTTTTGATCAGCAAATCACAGCTGTAGACAGCGAGAGAACGAGGTGTGTGTTTATCGATAAGTTGTTATAATATCTGCTTATTTGCAGTTCTTTGATATAGATAACCTTGTATCACCTGTATCCCAATGTTACGGAGGAGCAGTCGGGTTTTCTCGGCGTTCACCTCATTAGCTGTTTTCTCCAGCAAAAAATGTAACTCTTAACGAACATTTCGCTATTTTTATTTCAAGTGAACTATCAATATAAAACACTTTACAGTTCGTGTGGCATTAACTAGACCATACAGTCTTGCACAAAAAAGGATTAAACACAGTGACAGAAGCACTTAATGTACTTGTTTTAACGGTCACTGAGTCACCGACAGAGATAGAAACATCTGGTGTTAAAAATATTTGTCTGGTATTAAAAAATACTTCTTATTTATTATCATTCAGATCGTGAAATATTTGAATTAGCCTGTAAGTTTAAAGATATATATTTTATGCATGTTATTTAATTAGAAAAGTGGCAGTTTATTTATTTAATAGAAAGAAAACAAAAAAATGCACTTGAATATAGAAAGTGGCTTTTATTACAGTAAACAGGTGGGTTGAGCCTATTTGGCTTATTCAGAACTCAAATGGCTGTGCCTGTCTATGTAATACAGTGGAATACTAATATACAACCCATATTAAACAAACATTTTTAAGTGTATTAAATTACTACTAATAAATGTAATATTAGGCTATATATATATATATATATATATATATATATATATATATATATATATATATATATATATAATATCATTTTTTTTACCATTTTTTTTAGGAGCTGAGCCCTCCTAAAATGAAAATCCTAAAATCGCCCCTGAGTGGAAATAAAATTCGGGTTGACATCAAAACCCAATGTCAGATCGACATCAATGTCAGACAGATTTTTTCCAACACAGCCTAAAAACAACCAAATATCAACATCAAATGATGTTTCAGCTTGTATGGACATTACCACTATGACGTCGGATTTTGGTTGTCATACCTGACGAATAAATGTCAGTTTTTGACATCAATGTGACGTTGGTTTAACACGTTGGCTCGACATTTTATTTTGGTCACTTTCCAACACAACCTAAAATCAAACAAATATCAACCTAATTTGACATCATCAACAAGTTTTTTTGGACAACTTAACTGTTTTTGTTCAATCCACTTAAATTTCTAAAAGCAATTAAGTTAACTTAATTGAATTGTGTTTGGACAACATGAAGGAATTGTGTGGCATTTTTTACAGTGCACTTGTGTGGTAAACAATATACTAAAAGACAACAAATATTACTTTACAAACTGTATTACACATAAATAATTGAAACATTTACAAATTATTCAATAATATTACTGAAATTAATCTAAACACTGAACGAATCCACATTTATACTCATCTGCATAAGTAAATAAATAGAATCTGCAGATGTCTGTGTGGGCCGAGTTATAACATGTTAAACTTATAAGTTATTGATGTCTCAACTTAATTCCGTAGGTTATACAAGATACTTAATGTAATTTAAGTTCAAATGACTCATAAGTTTAATTTGATTCAACTTGAACTTAAATTTGAATTTAAAATTAAGGCAAAAATGTCATTTGTTGACAATGTGGAAGCTTTTCATTTGTCCAAAGGGTTATTTAACATGGAAAAACATGCTTTAGATTATTAAAATGTTGGCACTTTGAAACTTTGAACTTTTCGATAATTTTTTTTTTCGGCCAATCAGAAAAGTACGTCTTTGGTGACACAAAACATCTCTCTTTTTTGGATCTGCTTGTGTGGCATGTTTCTCATCTCTTTACAAAACAGGAATAGGTGCATCCTCTTTTAGAAAAAAGTGTTTGTTTTTTTTGGAAACAACATAATAAATTCTTCTAGACACAGTACTTCTGGTGCATTTCCAAAACATGACTGTTCGTTTTAAGATTTACTAAGAGAATCTCTTTAATTCTTGTTTGTAAAAGTGGTCAGGACAATGAAACTGTCAACTTTTATTTTTCACACTTTTAAGTTTTCAACGCCTGTCTTTTAGCAGTACGTGCAAGGCACTTCAACACATTTCACACTCTATCAACACGCATGGTGCGGTTTGCCACACATATGCATAACAACATCTCATACAGGCGTATTATTATTAGCATTTAATACTGTGCTTACATTTTCTTTAGAGGATGGATCATTTCAGCACAATCTGAGACATGCAGGCAGCTTCAATGCATGGAACTAAAGTTGCCTGCTTTTCATATCAGTGCAATCTATACATCAAAATACATTTATTTTTTGATACCGTGGCGTATTTGATGCTTTTATGTTCCATTCCAGTGTTAAACGTGACTCCCCCACATAAGATTCACTTTTATCATCTGCTGCTACAGATGAAGTGAAACTCCTGCACTTTTGATGACTGTTTTTAGCTTGGTGCTATTTAAAAAATGTCTTTATCAACACAGTAACTTGTGGAGAAATGCAATATGAAATCTGTATAAGCCTGCTTTACACCTTGTAGATTATAATGCAAATAATACGCTTTTTTAAGTTGACAGAATTACTTGTCTGTTCAAGTGGACATGGCATATTGCATAATCAGATATAGTATCTAAAGGATCAAATTCATGTAACATGTCTGTCTTCTTATTAGCACACAGGCACAAAACAAGTACCCGAGCAGCTGTATTTTGTTAACATACAATGCTATGGAAACTAGTGAAGAAATAATGTAACCAAGACTTTTTTTTGCATGCAGATGTGAGTTTACATCGAACAATTCTGACTTTTTCTCTCAGAACTTTGAGTTATAAACTTAAAATTCAGAATTTAATTTAAAATTTGGTCGGGATTAGGAAATAAATGTCAAAACTGTGAGATATAAACTCTGAATTGTAAGAAAATATTATTTTCTCCCTTCAAATTCAGACTAGCAATAACAGTGAAGTCAGAAATGAGAATAAAAAAGTAAGAATTGTGGGTTTATGCATTTTTCTTGAAATTATTGGTATTCTGTATGTGTTTTAATAAGACTGTAAAAAGAAATTAGTTACTATGCTTAAAAAATGAGTAAACTTGTTGTAAGGGAACTGTATATTAACATTTTATAATTATGCACATAGTTAATTTAATAATTTTATATTTTTATGTAAAGTCAACTAATTGCTTTCTTAAAATACAGCAAATGTGAGTTTCACATTCTGTGAAATCACATTTCTGTTCTAAAAACGTTTTCCTTTTTATTGTGGGCTTCTATACGATGCCATACACACTAAAGAGAGACATTTAGATAGACACTACATAAATAAGTGCTGAGCATTTTTCTCACAATAGCAATGTAAACCTGAGAAACCAGCAGATCAGAAAGCATATGATCATGGTGATGCAGAATACTGTATGAGACCTGCAATTAAAGTCAGTTCACAACTCACTGTAGCCTGTAATACTGTCAAGCAGTGTTAAACATAAACAACATGTGTTGCTTTCTAATTCAGATTAAAGAAATCAAATCTAACCATATGATTTTATTAGCTCATATTGTTAGTTTTGTGATAAAGAATTCATCTGTGCATGTCATTAAGAAAAAAAAATGGTTTGCCCTTATAATCTTTAATTAAAATCTGAAAATGCTCTTCATGTTTGTTTGCAGTTAAATTCTCAGATTATGTCTGTCTGATATATTGGGTGGGACTAACATACTTAACCACGCCCCTCCACTTGTTAGTATTGACAACAAACAGAAATGTAAGAAGGAGGAGTCTGTTAGGTTGTAATAACTATAGACTAAAAAAAGGTAATAACTCTTCTGAAACCCTTTTTGCAATCTTTATGAATGAAATACCTACTGTACTTTACTACATCCAATCAGCTCGCAGAAGAAAAAAATAAGCCACGGCTACTGTTTACTCATTATATGTTTCTTATCTTAAGGAACTGCATCACAATGCGAAAACAACGATCGCAGCTTCTGGTTCATGTGGACTTTAAAGCAACTCTCAACTGTTTACATTTTCACCTCAAAGGACTGAGTGCGGGACAAAAATTAACAAGAAAAGATTTTGTTAAAGAAGGCGGAGCCTCAAAGCCACACCTACTGTACTAATGCATTTGTCACAAATAGACCAGTAGTGTTCTGAAGGGGTTTTCTAGCTTAATTTGGAAAGTTTGCTTATATGGTAAGCTGTTTAGAGCTAAAAAAAAAAAAATCGCTTGTTTTTGTCTTAATTATGTCACAGCAGTTTGTTCTTCGATTTCATTTAAAGTATAACAGGGACTAATCAGTGTTGGGTGTAATTAGTGACAAAGTAAATAGTTACTATAATTAAGTAACTTTACAACTGAAAAAGTAAGGTAAGGGATTACTTTTTATTTTTTTGGCAAATTAAGTACCATCGTTGGTTTCCTCTGGGTGCTCCGGTTTCCCCCACAGTCCAAAGACATGCAGTATAGGCGAATTGGGTAAAACAAAAAATTGGCCATGGTGAATGTAAGAGTTTATGGGTGTTTCCCAGTACTGGGTTGCATCTGTCATCTGCTGTGTAAAGCCTCATTCACATAACGAGCGACTCGCAGCGGCAAAACGACAAGTGACCGTTCATTTCAATGGAGAGGGAGCGACTTCCGGTGACCTTCGTTTACACGAGTGACTGTTGGCGAGCAGGTGGGCGTGTCGAGTGACGCAACAAATTTGAGAATCCTTCAACTTTATGCAAATCAAGGGCTCATGTGATCCTCTCTTAGCTCACTCAGAGGCCGGTTGTATTCGTGCTGTATAGACCTACACAGACCTCCGTTTGCAGCAGGCCGCCACCGAGAGCGACAGGCAGCTACTAGTCGCTGCTAGTGTAAATAAGGCATAAAACATATGCTGGATAAGTTGACGGTTCATTCCGCTGTGGTGACCCCTGATGAATAAAGGGACTAAGCTGAAGGAAATTATTCAATAAAATGTCAACATTTTAAATAAGGAAAGATAAATTTGTCAGACAGTTGCACACGCTTAAATTTTTTAATAAATTTATGTAAAATGGAAATTAATGTAATATGGTGTCACTACTTTAGAACCTTTTTGTTCTGTCATACATATGTTTAACTTTTATTAAGCATTATATTTCAAAAGAAAGCTAAAAGACTAAAAGATTTTTTTACTCAAATTTAAAGAATTAAAAAGTTGAATTCATATCGTCTATCCACAGATTTATCAGGATTTTAAGTATTGAGTCAAGTAATCAGATTATTTATTGAGTAATCAAATTACCTTTCAGCCTTCATGAGTTCACACTTACAGATGTTTGAAGAATAAAACTGGCGTGCTGTCCAGGGAGAGGGCTCTGAGCTCTGAACAGGTCGTGTTATTGCCCTTGTCGGCAAAGTGAAAGACGTTGGAGTCCGAGTGAAGTGTCATGGCCTGGCTCCAGAACAGTCCACCTAGGTAGATAGTGTTTAAGACGTGAGGTGTCGGAGTGGTGGAGGGATGCTAAAGTTGTGAGATAATGAAGGTAAAACGAGTTTGGTATTTATGTATGGACCCAGATCTGTCTCAAAACTAATACATTTACCAAATACAATTCAAAGATCCACAACACAACTCACATTCACAAAATCACATTCGTAAATTCAAAACATGATTAATCAATTCATTCATTCATTCATTTTCTTGTTGGGGGCGACACAGTGGCGCAGTAGGTAGTGCTGTTGCCTCACAGCAAGAAGGTCGCTGGTTCAAGCCTCGGCCGGGTCAGTTGGCGTTTCTGTGTGGAGTTTGCATGTTCCCCCTGCATTTGCGTGAAATTCCTCCGGGTGCTTCGGTTTCCCCCACATGTCCAAAGACATGTGGTACAGGTGAATTGTCCGTAGTATATGAGTGTGTGTGGATGTTTCCCAGAGATGGGTTGCAGCCGGAAGGGCATCTGCTGCGGGGAAACATATGCTGGATAAGTTGGCGGTTCATTCTGCTGTGGCGACCCCAGATTAATAAAGGGACTAAGCCGATAAGAAAATGAATGAATGAATGAGTTTTCTTTTCGGCTTATTCCCTTTATTAATCTTGGGTCGCCACAGCGGAATGAACCACCAACTTATCCAGCACATGTTTTACGCAGTGGATGCCCATCACTGGGAAACACTCATACACACTCATTCACACACATACACTAAGGCCAATTTTAGCATACCCAATTCACCTATACCACATGTTTTTAGACTTGTGGGGGAAACCAGAGCACCCAGAGTATACCCATGCGAACACAGGGAGAACAAAGAAACCCCACACAGAAATGCCAACTGACCCAGCCGAGGCTCGAGCCAGCGGCCTTCTTGCTGTGAGGCAATCATGCTACCCACTGCGCCACCGCGTCACCCAAAACACAATTCAGCAATACGCAAATCCAGTTAAATAGGCAAAATATTTATGTTGTGTTTAAAAATGAGCAAATTTGATTTTGTATATATGAATTGTGTTATGGATGTGTGAATATCATTTTGTAAATATATTATTTTTGAGACTAATCTAGCTCCATATGGGGGTTTGGTCTAATGCTAATTGGATAATAGAATGATTGTCAGTAATGTGTTAGGATTGTTGAATCATTGTTGAAATTTGTTTATAGGACGTCACAAAGTAATTAGAAAAGTGATTTAATGATGTAATAAGTAATTAATTCAATGCTTTTTTACAAAGTTACCCAACACCGGCCTTATTATTCTTCCATACCAACTTATAAAGTCACACAATTAATAACTGATAATAAACTTAGTTAAAAAGAACTGCTTTATTATCATGCACTACCAAACCTTATGTTATCATAAGCACCCAAGCACTATCCTCCAAACGTCACAAACGTGGGCCTTGCACTCAAAAACAGTGTAGGCAGTTTTTGCAGCATGTAAGCTGACACGTATACCGTAGTTTTCAAGATTTCACAGAAAGACTCTCAGAGATCAGCTGCAGTGAGCTCAGTTTCCTGTCCTACTCACAGCAGCAGCGGCCGAGGAAGTGGTGAGTGTGTAATTAAACTGTTTGGTTATCAATATTTTATAAGCTGAAACCTTTATAGCCATTACAGTAGCAGCAGTGTCTCATTGGCTGTTCAATGCTTCACTGCTGATGTTTATTTGCATTTGTAAAGAAAGCCATATGGTTAGTGCGGATACTAAAAACACTATGCTAAAAGCGCTGGACTGTATGTTTCCTCCTGCGTTTTTATGCCAAGCTCTTATTCCAGGTATGTTAAAATGCTCATTAATATCATTCCTGTCATCACTACTGTTAGTTTTACCATTTCTGTTCCCCTCGTAATGCTCATAACCAGAGATGTGTATGAATTGAATGGCAACTGTTATGCTGAAAGAGAGTTTCTACCTCAGGGTAGTTTTGAAACAGTAACTGATTGATCCTCAAAATGTGAGTTTACAGTATTTCAGTAACGACAACAGTTTGATTCAGTTTAGCTTGGGGTAACTGTGGTTTAGCAAAGGAAAACCTGGTATGTAGACATCGGGTTTTTTTTTTCGTCCCTAAAATGGACTGAATGTTGTGTGACTGTTTGCACAGCAATGTTAGCTTTCAGATAGACTGAAGGACGGTTGTGCAACATGTTTGTCTTGATCGCACTGGAGAACATTCTTCAACCCATCGTGTTTGCGAACGTGGTTATCGTTTAAGATTTTAAGAGGTTACAGTTCCGTTTCAGAAAGCGACCTGAATGACGTCACATTTACAGCAAAGGTCTAACCACCACACGCCAGACCTGAGGTTTCATTTGATGCACTGACTTTTGTTTTTTAAAGCAAATTTCCCTATTTATACAGGCTGCCTAGTTTCTGAACTGTCTCATATATCAATACTTTTGGGAGGGGGTTTTTGTGTGTGTGCGTTTGCGTATCTTGTATCTCTGTTTTGCCCAGACCTCTGTCAGCAAATTCTGTGCAACACAAAATGTATGTAATCATAACTGTAGCTTTAGAATATGAGCTCTGTATGGTTAGTTGCTGTGGTTGAGTTTGCATCAGAGGCTGTGCTTTTTGTTTTTACGTGCTGCTTTTGTCTGTGAACCTTTGATGAATGTTTGATGTCCATAGCATTGTATTATACGTCCAGTCACAGCTGATGCTCTTTTGTGCCAAGTCAACCCTGTCAAGGCTTTAAAATAAAATAAAATTAAATAAAATAAAAAAATAAAATAAAATAAAATAAAATAAAATAAAATAAAAAAATAAATAAAATAAAATAAAATAAAAAAATAATAAAATAAAATAAAATAAAATAAAATAATTTAAATAAAATAAAAAATAAATAAATAAATAAATAAATTAAATAAAACTTAAATTAAGTTTAATAAAATTGAAAAATAAAGTAAATATAAAATAAAAATAAGTTAAATAAATAAATAATTTTTAAAAAATAAATATATATATATATATATATAAGCAATAATGTAATGTAATGTGTATATAGCACATTTATTGTGTATGGCCATACACCCAAAGCGCTTCACAATCATAAGGGGGGGGGGGGGGGGGGTCTCATCCACTTGGATGATGTGATGGCAGCCACAGGACAATGACGCCGGTGCGCTCACCACATACCAGCTATTGGTGGCGTGGAGATACAGTGATGGATAAGGGTCCAGAGAGAATTTGGCGAGGACACAGGGGTTACACCCCTACTCTTTTACGAGAAGTGCCAAGGGACTTTTTAATGATCACAGAGAGTCAGGACCTCGGTTTAACGTCTCATCCGAAAGTTTATTGGCATTACTTTTCACAACTAAGCATATTTACAAATTAATTATTTATCAACATATAAACTTCATAACATGAAATTACCAGACAAATCTGTAAAATGAAAACTTGCAGTTGCTAGAAAGTTTTTTTTTATTGAGTTTAATGAGACATAAACCCAGAATTATAAGAGATAATTGCGTAATTGCGCGTTTATAGGCTTTAATTTTCACAATTCTAAGCATATTTACTCATTTATTTATGATCAACTTATAAACTAGGTTCATAACATGAAATTGAAATTGTAAACTGACTAAAACAACTGTAAAATGAAAACTTGCAGATGCTAGAAAGTATTTCTATTGAGTTTATTGAGATATTAACCAATAATTATAATTTTTCTTGCAATTTAAAGATTTCATCTCACAGTAGTAAATTTAAAAAAAAATATTAAAAATGTTAACTTTTCTCAAAATTATGAGAAGAATGTGGAATTGTGATGTTGGCACATTTGTGAAATGCAAAAGAAAAATGATTTGAATACCATTTCTAGAACTACTACTAATACATCTATGAGATTTTTACATGCTATGAACTGAAGAGTCCATATAGAAATATATGCAAATTACATACATATATGACATGCAAGTTCATGTTTTGATTTCACATATTTAAATTATGTCATTTATATATACACATATATATAAAATGCTCTAAAAATGACCATTTAAATATATACACTCTCAGAAATAAAGGTCCAAAAGCTGTCAATGGGGCAAAAGGCACACTTCACTTTTACATCTATCAAGTCCACATTTGTACCTTGAAGTTACATATTTATACAGTGCTCAGCATAATTGAGTACACCCCATTTTGAATATTCATTTCTCAGTGAATTTAGGTAGTTTTTGGTGCATTTAAACAAAACGGCTTTATTAAACAGATATATATATATATGAATTTTTATTAAACAAATAATATTTTAGTCACCAAACATATTTAGAAATTGAAGGATGATACGATTAAATTCAAGCAAAATATTGCAAAAAAAAAAAAGAACAACCTACAAAAGTTCAACTATTTTTTTTTTTTTGTTTCTCTTGATTTTTCCTATTTTTACTTTGTATTTTGTATTTTTCTATAACATATAAATGTGAGTGTTCTAGTCTTTGAACCGTTATCATAAGTTATTTTGTTAGATAAGCTCCAGATCAGGCTTCAGTACTGACTAATCTAATGTATGTGCACAAATATAACATTGTATAAGTTCCTATTAAAAATATGGATTTAAAAGATAGATTCGTGAGGGGTGTACTTATATATGCTGAGCACTGTACCTAAAAAGAACAAATATGTACTGCATAGTATCTTAAAATTACAAAAATGTTGTCCCAGCTTTATTTTTGAGTGTGAACTATATATTTTTGTAATCATTGAGAATACATGTTCAAAACAATATTTGCTTTAAATTAGTTTATATGTTCATATTAGCTCAGTTTCAGGTTATTTAATTTTATCATTCAAAACATCACAGCAGATGTCATGCAGAACAGAATTATGTAACATTGAGACCCAGCAAGAACATAAAAATATCTTAAAACACTATACAACCATAATACATAATCTTTCGTAACTTCATTTCTAAATATGTTTGGTGAATAAAAGATTATTTTAATAAATGTATCTGTTTAATAAATCTGTTTTGTTTAATATGAAATGGCTACAAATGTTCATTTTCAAAATGGGGTGTACTCAATTATGCTGAGCACTGTAGGACATGCTATACTTTTATCAAAATCAGACTAGACATTTGAACTAAACTTTAAACTACATTGTCGCCATGTAAACTTCTATTGCATGGTGTTATTTAGGTTTAGATGCTTTTCATTCATGGACCAATTAAAGACAGTTGTGCAATGCGTTTTAAAGCAATTTGGTTGTAGTAAGTTGTTATGTAAATGAAGGTTGATTTATTGATTGAAAGTACAAGCAAAGCAGAATTTCAACCTCATGTTTTCCTGCTTGTCTGTCTGTCACATGCAATCACACCAGTGAGACACGTGCCTGCGTGTCTTACATAAACTATTAACGTTAAGGAGTCTGTGCTAGTCTTTTACTTTCAGTCTGGGCCAAATATAAACATTAACCAAAACCATGTCTTTTGCTTCAGTCACACATCTCTGTGGCGTTGAGGTTTTTGGTTCCCACTAGGTGATAGCAGCGAGGAAATGTAGATTAGATGACAGTTTTTCTCGGTTTTGATTCTTTTTTTTTGGTTGCAATATATAACAGATCACATATGTCACAAGGCCAGATGTGGATGTGTGAAAAAAAGCTGGCTGAGCAAGTTTCACTGTGTGAATCGCCATAATGGGGAATAAAGCAACATTATGCAGAGTTAAAAATGACCTGATTCATGCAGAATGAAACATAAAGTCAAAATAAATTCAGCCTCTAAAGCAGGTTATACATTATGATCTGATTTAAAGTGATAGTTCACCATTTACTCATCATTTAATCTCCCTCAAGTGCTTCTAAAGCTGTTGAACACAAATGAAGATATGTTAAAGAATTTTTTAAACTGGCATCCATTGACTTCCATAATAGGAAAACAAAATACTATGGAAGTCAATGGCTACCGGTTTCCAGCGTTCTTCATGATATCTAAGAGAAACTCATAAAGCATTAGAAACACTTGAGCGAAGATAAATGATAACTGAATTTTCGTCATTGAGTTAACTGTCCCTTTAAAAACAAGAAAACACTTAATAATAAGGCCACTTAATGACTACTTGAACATGTAGTAAGTGTTTTTGCCAGGCCATATCAGCCATAAACATGTATTGTCAAGTCTGGATAGAACACTGTGTAATACTTTTATAGCTCATGTGCCAAATGTTACACATAACGCTGACATTATAAATGGACATATTGAATCAACAGGGAGTTGTAGTGAGTTTGGCCTAGATATGTTTGAGACACGGATGAGTCAGACGTAAGTAAACAATCAGACAAGATTAATTTCCAGAAGAAGGACGCAAAGCGGTTTCTTAGTCACCAGTTTATTTGCTCCCGTTCTTAATTTCAGGAAGAAATTATCGTCTTTTTTTTTTCTTTTCTTTGCAGAACAGAATAATTTTCATATCCTTGCTTGACCTTTTCCTCGCCTGCTTGAGGTCTACATGAAATCAAATGAGCCTATTAACTTTTTAATACGCATTTCTGAAGGATCTATATTATTCCTGAGGGGATATAGTTTAGATATGCAGTTTTTAATCAGAAATGTGACTTGAAAGTTGCTCTGTAACAATGTTCTTTTTTCCTACAGGATAATGTTAATCTAGAGGCAAATTTTAATTATTAGTATTCGTTCATTCATTCATTTTCTTTTCGGCTTAGTCCCTTTATTAATCAGGGTTTGCCACAGTAGAAACTTATCCAGCATATGTTTTACGCAGCGGATTCCCTTCCAGCTGCAACCCATCAAAGAAAAAAGGAAATTATTATTATTATTATTATTATTATTATTATTATTATTCATTCATTTTCTTGTCGGCTTAGTCCCTTTATTAATCTGGGGTCGCCACAGCGGAATGAACCACCAACTTATCCAGCATTTGTTTTATGCAGCGGATGCCCTTCCAGCTGCAACCCATCAAAAAAAAGGGAATAATAATAATAATTATTATTATTATTATTCATTCATTTTCTTTTCAGCTTAGTCCCTTTATTAATCCGGGGTCGCCACTATTTATACCTGAAGGGTCCTTAATGGTCACTCAAAGGTACTTTTTAGGTACATTTGGGCACTAATATGCGCCTTTAAGGTACCACTGTGAACTCTTTGGGTACAAATATGTATCTTTTGAAAAGGTACTGGCCCAGTAACAGCTCCTGTACCTTTATTTCTGAGAGTGTACTTACCCTACAATACAGTGTTTTATTTAAAAAATATTAACACTAATAAAAATATGCGCCGTAGCTTACAGTACTATTTGTGAAACTGCAAAAACTTACTTAAGTTTGATTGAAGTTTCTAGGTAAAACACTATACTGTTAAAAAAATATATGACAAAGAGTCATGTTTTATGTTACTTTAACTTATTTGAATATGTTAATCAGGTTTCAACTATTTATTTTAAGTTATTCAAAGTTTAACTTCATATTTTTAGTCACCTTGACTGATGTACGTTGACATGACTAGAAAAATGAATTTGATTCAACTTAAAAATTTAAAGCAGCAGTAATTTCTTACAGTGTATGGTACAGTATGGTGCCAACACATTCCTTTTCACACTATTAGTATTTACAGGGACGTATTATTTACGAATAAAGGATGGTTTTAATGCAGTTATTTGCACAACACCAAATAAACACCAAAAAACATTTAATGATTTGTAATTAAATCCATTCGCCTCACCCATATATCTCCATATTGATACAGACAGTACCATCTAGTGGATTTATCATGCAAAACATGTGCAGCAAATGTACCTGACGCAACGCATTTTGTATTTTAAAAAACCTGTAGGTTGAGGCACGTATTTTCAATGAGCTCGAATTAAAAAATGTACAATGTTATGAAAGTTGGTGGCAAAAGTTTAATTTGAATAAATTCAAGTTTATAAATACATATTAATTAATACATATTTGTACACACAGCTTTTTTTAATCAAACATTTTTCGAACTTAAATGGGCCTATCTTCTTCCACTTGGTTATATTTTCCGCAAACACCAAATTCATTTTTATTACTTCGCAGATGACTCCCAGCTCTACCTATCAACCAAACCCAACCTCAAACTCCCACCTTCATCCGTTACTAACTGCTTTGCAGACATCAGATCCTGGTTCACCTCAAACTTCCTGAAATTAAATGACAATAAAATGGAGCTTCTACTTATAGGTAAACGATCCCTTTTAAATAAATCACATAACTTTTCTATTCGCACAGATGATTCTGTCATTACGAGTCTGGGGGTCATCTTCGACAGCACCCTTTCATTCACTGCACATGTTAATAATGTCACCCGGTCCACTTATTTCCACCCTTAAAATATAAATCGTTTACATCCTTCCCTCACTTCATTCAGCTGCCATTCTTGTTCATAGTTTAGTCACATCTCGTTTAGACTACTGTAATTCCCTTCTGTTTGGCCAAAACTCTTCATAAATTACAACTGGTACAAAACGCTGCAGCTCGTATTATCACAAAAACCCCCTCTATCTGTCACATCACACCCATTCTACAACAGCTTCACTGGCTTTCCATCTTTTTCAGAATTAATTATAAAATACTTCTTCTCACTTTAAAAGCCATCCACAATCTTGCTACTCCATACCTTGCTAATCTTGTTCATATCGCCACACCTTCTCGAACACTCAGATCTTCTTCTTCCATTCACCTCACTGTTCCCTCTGTCCGCCTTGTCACCATGGGGAGCAGATCCTTCAGCCACTCTGCTCCTCAGCTTTGGAATTTACTTCCTCCTGATCTCCGTAATTTAGTCTCTCATTCACAATTTAAATGCAAACTCAAAACATATCTGTTTAGAACAGCTTATTCTCTTCAACCCGACTGCATTTTTTAAGTTTGTATTGTATTCTATTGTCTTTTATTGTGTTTTTATTTGAACTGATTGCTCTAGCTGTCCTGTACTGTGACCTTGAGTGTCATGAAAGGCGCCTTTAAATAAAATGCATTGTTAATATTATTATTATTATAAAAATGATACCTTTTTTTGCTGAAACTAGCAGAAAAACACTTACATTGAGCCACATGATAGTAATCACCAATAGAAAATTTAAGTCATTCACCAATTTCTCATTACTTTCAATGTCAACATTCCCCCAACAGTAGATAATTGCAGCAGAAGGCACACATCCCTGTCATTCTTTGCTATCAATTTATGGTTTTATGAAGTATGAAAGTGTTTTTTTTCCTCAATGCTGGCTCTGCTGCAGGCTCATGTCGGCCTCTTTTGTGGAGCTACACATATTAATGATAGACCACAAATTAGGTGGAGGCAAAACAAGTGCAAAAACTGGAGAATAGACCAAATTCAATTTGAATCCAAATACACAGAAACATATTAGCCAATTGTTCGGCGACACAAGCTTCAGGAGGACTGTCAACTCGCAGGCGTTGGACTGCGCTGATAAATATTTTCAAATTGGTTCAGCTTATTATTTCTCCGAGGCAGCCGGGTGCACCAAATTGGAATTTAGGGAGGGGGTTTTCAGACGGCTGTAGGTTACTGTCGATGGGAGATTTGCTGTCACATTTTTACAAGCTTGGATTGTGCTTGCTCCGACAGCCAGTCCCACATCTTCTGATTAACAGCTTAATTGAGAGAATCTCTCTAGCCGTGACGACCTGAATTGAGCATGGAAATTCCAAATTACGAGATGAGTTAAGCCACCGCAATCTCTCTCGCTCTTTATGGAGACAGCCTGTTTTCCTTTTGCTCGGCGCAAATACTGCACTCCCTTAAGGGTGAGATTGCCAGAAAAGCCTATCATTAAGACAGACATACTGGTATCGTTAACACGATGCTTCTTTCATTTACATTCATTACCAGTTTGGGACAAAAATATGCATGCCAGTGCAACTAGAACAACATGTACAGAACAAGGCTGGTTTGAGCGGCTGTTAATATAATATGATAATTTGCTTATTAGACTAACAAATGTAGCTTTGCCAGGGTCAAAGCAACCTCTGCTTTTAAGCCTTCAAAGGTTGTTGCACAAACAAAAGCTTATCTGACAGACTCAAAAGCATTACTCTTGATGATCTTGGGTTTATTGACGTGTTCGTACATATACTGTACCTGTCCTTCATGCTAACCCTCCCGAACCACCACTAATCTCTCTGTTGGGGTGTAATTGTACACTCCTGACAACTCACAACTACAAACTCCCCACCTGTATGCTAGAATGGAGTACGCAAACAAATATCAACCACCTCAATGTTCAAATCTGATATCATTTTAAAGATGCATATGCAATAACAAGAGCGACACGGTGGCTCAGTGGTTAGCACTGTCGCTGCACATCAAGAAGATCGCTGGTTTGAGTCCCGACTGGGCCAGTTGGCATTTCTGTGTGGAGTTTGCATATTTTACCATGCTCACGTGGGGTGCTCTGGTTTCCACCACAATCCAAAGACATGCACTATAGGTGAATTGGGTAAACAAAATTGGCCGTAGTGTGTGAATGTGTGTGTGTAAGTCTTTCTTGCGGCTGGAAGGGCATCCGCTGCAGAAAACGTATGCTGGAATAGTTGGTGGTTCATTCTGCTGTGATGAGCCCTAATAAATAAGGGACTAAGCTGAAGGAAACTGAATAAATGAGTGAATATACAATAGCAGAAATGGTGTAATGAAATCACTGTCATGTCATGTTATTCCAATATTCTCCTTCCATTTTTGTAGTGAAGCAAAATAACTTGCCCTCAGTCCTCACTTCATAATCTCATCCAACGATGGCTTGTTTTGGCCACACAAACGGGCAATTTTACAGCTTGAGTTATAACTGATAAGCAGCATGACACAAAGCGTAATGTGAAAGGAAATTAGTAAATAATAAGTCTGCTCTCAAAATAAGGAGAACTGGAGAACAACATGTGCAAACCGCAGACAGATATGTGGATTTTAATTTCATGTTATGTGTGTATGTCAAAAAACAAAACACTGCTATTTAAATGTAGCCAATAAGGAAGTAACAGGGCAATCCATACTTAATGTGGGTTAGATGTAAAACAAAAATATCAATATGCTTTTAATATTTGATCTGAAGGAATAATCTCTCTCTCTCTTTCTTGTATCTCAAGTCTGATTCATTCCAGCGAATCACATCATACTAAACCAGGTTTCCATCCTAATGTGAAGCAAATCTTTTTAAAAATTCATAAAAAAAGAACAGAAAATAAATAAATAAATTGCCAAATGCAAATTAGATGCATTTATATCAAGTTGTTAGAGCTGCTGACTGTAGTATTGGTAACCTAGTAACAAGTCAAGTCAAGTCAAGTCGAGCTTTACTGTCATTCCGCTACATGTGTGGACATACAGAGGAATGAAATGTTGTGTATCGCAGGACAACGGTGCTACATTAATTAAACATAAGTACAAACACAACACTGGACGTAAGAACTATTTAAAAAAAAAACCTATGCATAACTAACTGTAAGACAGGAGTTCCCAAACTTCTCAGCCCCCAAAATAACAATGCCAGATCCCACATTCCTCAGAGGTGGTTATAAATATACAAATGTTGCACACACAACAATAGGCCTATATAAAGTTGAGCATATTGACAACACAAAAAGTGCAACTGTCTAACAATCATAATTTATATAGTCATTTATTCATTTGTTTAATTTAATATTAACCTCAGCTATAGAGACTGGTGGGCAAGTCTATTCTTGGTTTAATTTTGGAGACCGCCAATCAGAGACCATTCTCAACGTTCAGCTGTGGCCTGTATGTATTTTTAATGTATTTGATTGCCACAAAAGTGTCAGAAAGTTTAACCTGGTGCTATAAAATGAATCTGCTGCAACTGACACTATTGCTGTGTTGTTAATCTAACGTAAACGCACCAATCCTATGAAAAATAATTGAAAGGCTGAAGCATTTAATTTGCATGTTGTTGCTTTTTTTGTAATTATTAACTATTATTTTTACTATTCTGTGGGTTATGTATAAATATGGTCATTCTAATAGTTTAATAAAAATGATATAACATTTGGAAATCACCAAGTGACCCCCTGTCAATGTCAAGTGACCCCCCCCCCCCCAGGGGGTTCTGACCCTCACTTTGGGAACCAGTGCTATAACTAGAAGTTTGCTAAGCTAAGTTGCTAACCAATAGTAAACAAGGCAGTCACGTAACTGTAATGTTTGCTGTGATGTCTGTATAGAATCAAAATTTACCATGTTTATTTTGCTTGACCACATTGTTGTTTTTTAGGTGAGCAATTAAATCTGTGCAAATCCCAAATTTAGGTAATCCTTAATTAAAAATCTGACCATTTACTTCTGTGTTCTTCTCTGATGAAATCAATTTGACGGCTTCAGTAACAAAATTCATAACTACTCCCCTCTTACTGTTAGTTTGCTATGATAGACCTATGCGCAACAACAAGCCCCACCCAATGGCGTAGGGTTGTTCTTGACATTGGTAGAGACCTATGAATCCTGAGCTTGCAGTGCGATGTCTTTAAAGTTAATTAAATTATTAGCGTTATTTCAAGTCGGCGACATTTTAATAGTGACATTTCAATAGTCAGTGGACATTGATGGGAACACATTCCTTTCGTCCATGTTAATTTTATGCCCCTGGCTTCATCCCCTACTCAATATTCAATTCTAGTTGTAAATACATCAACATACTGAAATAAAAGTCTTGAAATTAAGGTATTTTCATTAAAAATTTGTCATTTCCATCACTTTTTTTATATAATATTTTAAAATGTGCATTAACATAAGGTGATGTTGAAGCTATCTGTCAAATAAGCCAAAGTTTTTTGCAGCGAATAAAAAGTAAGAAATGTTATAAAATGGGATTCATTCAAGTGAATCAGTTCAGTTCATCTGGATACTAGCTCTCTGCAACTTTCACATGGTTTCCCACTGAAGCTAAGCAGGGCTGCACCCTGGTCAGTACCTGGATGTGAGACCACATGCGAAAGCTAGGTGCTGTCGGAATTGGTGTTAATGAGACCAGCAGGGGGTGCTCAACCTGCGGTCTGTGTGGGTTCTAACGCCCCAGTATAGTAAAGGGGACTCTATACTGCTCAGTGAGTGCCGTCTTTCAGATTACATGTAAAACTGAGGTCATTAAAAATTCCAGGATGTCCTTCGAAAAAGAGAAGGGGTTCATATTTGCCCACTAGCCTAACCATCCCCATATCCTAATTGGCTTCATCACTTTGTCTCCTCTCCACCAATCAGCTGGTGTGTGGTGTGCGGTCTGGCGCAATTTGGCTGCCGTCGAGTCATCCAGGTGGATGCTGCACACTGGTGGTGGATGAGAAGATTCCTGCCAAAAAATGTGTGTATAGTGCTTTGAGTGTCTAGAAAAGCGGTATTTAAATGTAAGGAATACTTTTATCACATACAGTAAATGAAATATTCACTGATTTAATTCCTCTACCAGCTACTCTGATTGACTTTTATACATTTTGGGATGGGGATGTTTTTCTGTTCTTTATTCTAAAGATTTACCTTTATTCCAAAATGCATCTATATTTGTGACTATTAGTTCCAAAACACTTCCCGTTTTTGTGCCAGCGAAATCCTAACATGCGTAGGCCTATTATTAGCTTCCGTCTTTGCATATGGAAAGTGTCCAGAGTGGACATCCAGTCAGAGCAGCAGCATGTGAATGGAGAAAACAGGTGTATAAAGCCCCAGAGTCACTTTCCTGCACGACGTTCCCAGTCATTGTGACATCATAATGGCAATAACCAGCAGGAAGTGGAAGCCCAAACACAATGGGCAACCGTAACAATATATGGAGGAAGAGTAGATGCTTGTAAGATTAAATTGCAGGCCACAGAAGGGAAATATGGAGCATGGGCATCACTGCGCTTATTTGCTTGTATGGCAAAAGCGTTATGCTATTTTTAACCATTTCGGGACTCAGGAAAAGTCGTTCCCAGGCCAGTTCCCATGTCCGAAGTGGGAGCAAAAATAAATAGGTGTAATTGTTAAGAGCTTGACCATCTGTGTGTGTCAAACATCTGCCTCGATTATGACCATCAGGCAGTTCGGGGAAAGGTACTGTGAGGAAGTTAAATCTCAAAAACATAATGAGTGAAGAGGAACATTGTGTAATATATGTGTGTTTGTGTTTTTATCATTGATTAAAGTATTTGGCAGCTTGACAGGTGGTTTCACAATATACAGTAGGCTGTTACATTGGTAAGGTGTGAGGTTTATAGTTCCTTTACACTCATTGGAACAACCCTGAAGGGTTATTAATGTTATTACAAGACTTTTATGACTTAAAATTACATAAAGTTGAAGTCAAAATTATTAGCCCTCTTCTGAATTACTTTTTCCTTTTTCAAATATTTCCCAAATGACTTTTAACAGAGCAAGGAATTTTTTACAGTATTTCCTATAATATTTTTTCTTCCGGAGAAAGTCTTATTTGTTTTATTTTGGCTAGGAAAAAAAAGCAGTTTGTAATTTGTTTAAGGTTAATATTATTAGCATCCTTTAGCAATTTTTATTTGCCTAATTACCCTATAACTTGCCTAATTAACCTGATTTACCTAGTTGAGTCTTTAAATGTCACTTTAAGCTGAATACTAGTATCTTGAAAAATATCTAGTCAAATATTATTTACTGTCATCATGACAAAGATAAAATAAATCAGTTATTAGAAATCAGTTATTAAAACTAGTATGTTTAGAAATCTGTTTAACTAAAATAAGATTTTTTTTCAACACTAGGTGGGAAAAAAACAGGGGGCTAATAATTAAGGAGAGCTAATAATTATGACTTCTACTGTATATGTATATATATATATATATATATTATATATATAGCTTTAATTGTAATTTTATAATTTTCTATTGATCTAGACGAACAATTATATTTCACAGATTTTTCCCTTCCTATTGTAATTGTACATCTTACAATAATACATTTATTCTCAGAGCCACTTATTTTTATATGGGCCCTATACCCCATGCAACAAGGCGCAAGACGACACAACAGTAATTTTCATGTGTTGTGTCATGTTGTTTAAATAGCAAATCCATTTGCACCACTTTGTGGACTCATGGGTGTTCCGGTCTAAAAAGGAGGTGTGTCAAGGCGCATTGTTGGTACGTTGCTATTTTTGAGGAACTAAAATAGGCAGCGCCATTGACCGACTAAAAGCTGGTCTAAAGTCCAGCACAGAGCGCATTAGTTATGCGCCTATGCAGGTCCAAGCACTTACACATTGCTTAATACACACAGGATGTACAGCAATACACAAATATCTGTACGTTTGAAAACAATTAAAGGACTAAAATGTTACAAAAATGATTATTTTCTACATAAATATAAAAACCACTGCCTCCATGCCTCATCTCGGGGGCTTTTTTCAGTTTATTCATGATAATCTGCATTTATATAATGTTATTATTATCAGTATTATTTATTAAATGCATATTTATATTTGTTTTAATTAAAACAAGCTTAGATTTAGTCCACCTGTCGGGTTTTATAGACGTCTGCATCAGTGGTGTAGTCGGGGCTATACGCACGTGTACTCAGTATGCCTACTTTTTTTCACCAGCTGTTTGGGTATTACGACTTCTGAGGATCAATAATTACGTATACCCTCGGTATACTCACTTGTTTTGCTGATTAGACTTGCCTAATTTACGTATATTTGCATCCCTTAACTGTATACCAAATGTTTTTTTTAACTCTCATCTTAATTTGTTGCAATTGGTGCATTTTTGTTTATATTTTGCGCCATTCCCCATCCCCTGACGACCTCAGCAGCTGTTAGAAAATTTTGTGAGTTTTTCAAAGTCAACTGAATGATGTCTCGCTGAAACATTCAGATAAAATGATAAAACAGCATGGGTGGGTTGGGTGGGTAATAGTACACCACTTTTTTTTTTTAGGACTACACCACTGGTCTGCATCACCATATGGGGCATAAGAATAGGATGTTTGTTTGGACATACAGTAACTCAGTTTTTTAACCACACTTTGTCAATATTGTACATTTATTCATTTGATGGAAATTAGAACTGAATAAAGAAATAGTTTTGAAACAAATCCTGCACGTAACAAACTAAATTAAATTTAAATTTAAACTTAACAAAAGAGTAAAAGTAAAGTAAAGAGAAAGGCCCGAATGGAAGAGGCTTGTTCTTTATCCTCTTGCTGCAGATGGTCTGTTTAACTGTTTTCTCACTAGTGAAGCATTTAGTTTTTCCTTTTACAAAGTCCACAATGTAAATATTAAATGTGCCATGGCACTACGCAACTGACTCTTAACGGGAATGAGAGATGAGACTTTGATTGGTTTACTGCACGTTATGCTCAAAACACACCCATAACTCAATAACAGAATAAGCACTTCCCTGTTAGCGCATGTGCTGCAGCGCAGATCGAATTTTTCCATCCTTAAAATAGCAAAAGTGTATTCGGATGAGCCCTTAATGTTTTTGCGCCCTGCGCTTTAGACTTTGTGTCCATTAAATATAGAGCCCATAAACTTAGAATATGGAATTATTATTCCTGTTATACCTCAAAAACATTACTATATATGTATGAATCTTTGAATTACAAGTTTCACATTACATTGCAGCAGGTGCAATAATTCCATACAGATTCTAAGTAGTAATACAAGTGTAGGGCTTATTATGGTACAGCAGCAAAGTTCCTTGATTATTATGCTGGACTGACTGTATAGTTCCTATTGACCTAGAAAGTAGCAACTTTTCATTGTTTGTCAGTTATAGTTTATAATGTAACTGAGCAGCAGGCGCAGTAATTCTACACAGATTCTAAGTAGTGGTGCAAGTGTAGGGCTTCGTGCTGGCGACTATTTTTAGGGGCTGTGTAATATTATGGTACAGCAGTAAAGTTTTCTTGATCATTACTCCAGAATGACAGCATAGTTCCTATTGACTTCAAAAGTTTTTATTGTCCGTCTCTCCTAGTACACAATGTACAGTAACTACAGAAGAGTCAAGCTTTAAATATGAAAATTGTTGAAACTTTTATGATGCTAATGGTCTAATCCGATCCAATGATCCATGCTAAACTAAGCTTAAAGTGCTCCCGCCAGACCCGGAGATCATCTGAATGGTTTTAAAAATGGTAAAACACAACAGTTCTGTGGGAGCTGAAGAATTGAGTGTTCTTTTAAGGGAGCACAAATGATAAATACCCACACTGAGCAAGAATTCACCGTTATGGGAAAATGAACCCAAAACTAAACTAAAAGTGCTTATCGTGACTGGCTTGCACGGGCCTCAGAGGAGCTCCTGGCGGTGGGCATCAGTTTTGTCGACTGTGCTCGCTCAAGAGCTATGGTAAACAGAAAGAAGCTGTGTTCACACCGAAGCGCGCACTAAAGCACAGAGCTGACAAACTATGAATCATGAGTCAGCCCACAGCAAACTTGATAATCAGCAGATCAAGCCTGCTGATCATCCGTTACTATCCAGTTTACCCAACCGCAGTTCAGTTTCACACCGGAATGATTACATTTATGGTTCTTTATTAAAGGGATAGCTCACTAAAACATCCTGTGATCATTTGCTCAACCTTTCTGAGTTTCTGTCCTCTGTTAAATCCAAAAGAAACTATTTTGAAGAAAACTGGATACTGTTAACCATTGACTTCTATAGTACTTGTATTTCCTACTATGGAAGTCAATAGCTTTCCAGCTCCTTTAGAATATCTTAGTTCAAGTTCAACAGAAGAAGGTAGTTTTTCAGTTTTTGGGTGAACTATCCCTTTAACATAGACGTGTTTTCAACTATGGCCTTTTATGGTGTAAGAGATTATTGCGATTAGTTTGAGATTAGAGATACAAAGTGGTTCTTCTGTCTAAATTTATCTAGGCCACACTACACTGCCAGGTTTATGAGGTTGAATACATATCACAGTGTTTGATAAATTTATGTTGTACTGCTTTAATGTGTACATTAATTTTTTTTCTTTCTCGTTTTGTTTCCTAGAATAAGAAGATGCTGCGTTTATTGATTGTGGTTTTGATTCTTCAAGGTGCAGGTGAGTTCAGTTTATCCGTGCTTATGTTATTCTCCTGTGCTTTGATCAAAAGTTCTGTGTCCTATTTGTATGTTTATTTTTACACTCAATCTTCTCTCTCTTAAGTATCAGTTTCAATGACAGGCTTGTGAAACAATCCTGCTGTTACTCGCCATTAAGCAGATGCGTTTCATCCAAAATGCCTTGAACGGTTCTGTGTTAACACTAGAGAATTCATCCAACTATGTCAGTTCTCTATCAGTGCGACACAAGTGCTATATATTTGCAAGTTAAGGCAATACACTACGTACAAGTGTTTCTTTTGTCGCACTATATCAATTTGAGTTAGTACATTTCAATTACAATACATACTTTTTAAAGGCCATTTTTTTAACATTGGTTGTTTTCTCTTTTAAATAAATAGTCAAGCCCAAAATGATTCATACCCCTGGCAATTTCTGACTTAAAGTTACTTTTATTTAACAAGTATTTTTTATTAATTTTTTTTGACCAGAAATGACACAACCTTCTTCAAAAAACAAGAGGCATCTTTGTGGAAAAATAATAATTTCTTTAAGTAACTTTAAGTATTTGCCAGGGTTAAGAATAATTTTGGGCTTGATTGCAAATCTCCACTTCAGCAACATTTACATAGACCAAACATCGTTCAAATCTGTATTCTGAAGGTTTTTATTCAGATTCTGTTATAAAAATCAAAATGATAAAAAAACTAAAAATCCCATCATGCCCAGCACTCACACACCAGTTCTAGTTAAACTCTTGATTTCTCACACACAGCTGCAGATCATCCTCACTGATTACTTGGACTATTTAAGCATCACAGGCACACTCATTCTGTGCTCAGTATTTTTGGATTGCCCTTTTGATTTCGGTCTGCCCTGACATTTGCCTGTCTCTTGGATTACTCTTTTGCATTGCCTTTGCTATTAATATTTTGTTCCTGTTTTGTCACCTGCCTGCTGACCATACTCTTTAAATAAAGCAGCACGCAGAACTCCATCTCTGTTGCCTCCTGACCTATCATTACAGATTATTTCATACTGGACATTTTGCGTGATTTCATACATTTTAATTCTACAAAACACGTGATTTATTTAATATTATAGTTGGCTGTCTACTGTATTTTCAGAATCATGGAGTTAAAAAAAATCCACAAATCCTCTCTGTAAAAACTCTATTATTACTCTAATATGCCAAACAAATATTTTAAATGCAAATCCATCCAATGTTTAGATTTTTTTGTACAAAAATACATGCAAATTTGCATATATTTCATTAAATAATACATAATTTTCATATTTTAACATATTAAACAATTAGTAATAAAAAAAGTGTGTGATTCTTAATGTAATTAGTCATCTGGGGAAATTTTGAGACAGCAATTATTATTTTTTTTTTTTATCTATTCACCTGCAGTGCCTTGCCCTCCCAATATGGCTTTTTGACCTTTTTTGACCAAAAATTAAAGTTACTTTTATTTAACCAGCAACTATTTTTTTATTTTTGACCGGAAATGACACAGCCTTCTCCAAAAGATAATAAGACGATGTACAAGAGACATCATTGTGGAAAAAAATATATATATTTCTTTAAGTGACTTATAATTTTGGGCTTGACTGTAAATCTCCACTTCGCCAACAGGTTTTTATTGAGATTCTGTTATGATCACCAGCGATCTCACATTTGCAGTTCGCTGGAGAACTACACATATGCCGCTTCACCAAACTACAAATCCCATCATGCCCAGCACTCACACACCAATTCTAGATCACCCCTTGATTTCACACATACAGCTGCAGATCATCCTCACTGATTACTTGGACCATTTAAGGATCACAGACACACTCATTCTTTGCTCAGTAGTGTTCCTTGTTCCATGTTTTGCTCTGTCTGGCTTTTGATTCTTGTATTTTTTTTTTTTTTGGATGGCCCTGACCTTTGCCTGTCTCTTGGATTACTCTTTTGGATTGCCTTTGCTAATAATGTTTTGACCCCTGCCTGCTGACCATTTTCTCAAAATAAAGCTGCATGTGGAACTCCATCTCTGTTGCCATCTGACCTCTCATTACAGATTCTTTCATACTGTACATATTTTGATTGATTACATACATTTTAATTCTACAAAACATCATTTATTTAATATTTCCACTGTATTTTTAGAATAATGGAGTAAAAAAAATTCCACAAATCCTCTCTGTAAAAACTTTGACTCTAATATGCCAAACAAATATTTTGAATAAAATCCATCAAACGATTAGAATTTTTTGTGCTTGAAATACATTCAAATTTGCATATATTTCAATAAACAATGCTTTATTTGCATATTTTAACATTTTAAACAACTAGTAATAAAAAAGTGTGTTATTCTTAATGTAATTAGTCATCTGGGAAATTTTGTGACAGCAATTATTTATTTATTTTTTGTACCTATTCACCTGCAGTGCCTTGCCCTCCCAATATGGCTTTTTGACATTCAGTGGAATAACTGAATGTCTAAAGATATTCAGTTTTGACCTTTACGATATGTCGTCATAAAGGTTATGTCATGGTTATGTACGTGTGAGCGGTGACCTCTTATTTATTTATTCATTTATTTTTCAAATTAACAGCTGCAGCATCAGACGACACAGAAGGAAACACTTCAGGAGATCCCAGTATGTCATTTCTCATGTTTCTGTTGTTGTTTTTTGACAATGTGATTGATTTTAGTCTGTCCTGAGCAGGTCATACTTCACCAAAATGAAAGAAACATTAAAAACGGTAAAACCTTCAATAAAATCAAGATGAAATTAAACAAAAAAATAAAAATAATGCGGGTATGCAGAAAAACAAATACTATTATACAGTAATAGTTGGGGAATAATAGGGAAATTTAAAATCTAACAATGTGTTTATGTGAAAATTAAGCCATAAAAATGATTTGTACAAATCCCTCGTCCAAAAAAAGATATTTTATATACTTCTTTTCTTTTAATTTTGGGGTGAAATATGACTCGTTTCATGTCATCTTTATAGTTTAGTAATTTTTTTATGTGTTGTAATGATACATTATTTGAATTTGTACTGTCTTTTAATTCCCTCTTAACATTTTTATTTCCCTAGGTGATGATGAGGACGAGGAGGCTGTATCCGGTAGGTGTTTTCCTCTCCTCTCGACAGGCTTTTACTGTAAGACGTGACCGGCTCATCCACCGCATTAATTCCTGAAAGCAATCAATTAGCGTGTCCCAGCAGAACGCCGCTGATAACCCTGGCTCCGTGCGCACTACTGTTCGTCCCCTTAATAGACGCCGACAGCCTCACTGAACTCTCCTGTCCATCTTCATCAACACAAATGATTGCTCTCTGATAGAATTACTGAGCTGTTAAAGCAAGCGCCGCTCACTGTAAAACTCTCCAATATGAGCACCATCACTGTGATTCACTTTCCTGTCTAATTTCCAAGAAGATGTGAAATAAATGTTAAGATTAATAAGAAGAATTGGCTTGGAGATGCGGCGTTGTCTGCTCATATGACTTGATGATATCAATGACAGCACAATGTTGTGCTGAAAATTAGTTTTAGGTATTAGTTTTAGGTATTAGTTTTAGTTGTTGTACTGTAGTTTTTGGACAACTGTTTCCCCCAATTTCAAAACTCCACTACATTTCATAATAAAAAAATGTCAATTTGAAGAGAAGAAATATTTGTTTACCTTGTTTACTTTTTTCCTCAGTAAATTCAAGACAAGGTGTTTTTGAAGCTCCTGAAGAAGATCCTGGATCAGATCAATCCAAAGGAGACAATGAATCTGGAGGTTGGAGGAAAAAGAAAAGAAAAAAATTCAGATACTTTATTTTTAGATGATTTAAAAATTCAGATTTGGAGTTAATAAATATGCATCTTTGTTTCCTGAATCATTTTCAGATGGAATGCTGATAATAATCATCGCTGCTGTTAGCGTCGCTGTTCTGGCTATTGGCAGTATTGCAGGTAATGAATGTTGAGTTGCAGCAAACTCTACCACACAAACAACCGTTTACTAGATCAGAGTACAATGTGCTCATACATTTATATTTCAAGAAGTCTTTCAAGCATATTCAGAACAAGAATCATTTGATGACATATTAAAAGGCTTTATTTAAAGGGCTAGTTCACCCAAATAACAATTTAGTCACCCTTTGTTTGTTTCGAATCTTCATTTATGAGTTTTCACAGCCTGATCTCACAAGGAAACACAAGCATTTTTTACGTTTTGTCAGTTTAGTGGCTAATTCATACGAGTTGAGTCGTACGAAAATGTACGATTTTAAAAAGGAGGCATGGCACCCAGCCCCGCGCCTAAAGCTAACTGTTATTGGGTGATAAGCATATCGTACTAAATTGTACGAATTAGATCGTACGAATTCATACGACTAAGCCACTAAATCAAAGCGTTACGAATTGCCGTGAGATTGTGTTGGTTTTCATCTTCTGTTAAAAACAAAAGAAGATATTTAAAAAATTTTGAAAACCTGCAACCATTCGCTTCTACAGTATTTATTTTTCATACTATAGGTATCAATGGTTACAGGTTTTCAGCATTCTTTTAAATATCTTAAAGGAACTTCTAAATGATTAGAACCACTTATGTGTGAAATAGTGAGTAAATGTTCATTTTTGGGTGAACTGTCTCTTTAAAGATCAAAGTGCAGCCCCAAAATACAAACTTTGATTTTGATTTAGTGGCTGATACTGTGAATTAGTTTGATCTTATTAATAAATTTTAGTATGATTTGCTCATCCGTCAATGACAATGTAAGGTAGTTAGCTTTCCTTGTGAGATCTGGCTGAAATTACTCAATATTATCATTTTTAATTATTATACTTCACCGATGTCTTTCAAACTACTAGGTTTTGCTCATTTGTCTTCTAAGACATATTTAGAACAAGAATCATTTGATGACATATTAAAAGGCTTTATTTAAAGGGCTAGTTCACCCCCAAAAAATTATTTATTCACCTTTTGTTTGTTTTAAATCTTTATGTGTTTTATATTTCGTTTAAACATAGAAGAAGATATTTCAAAAAATGTTGAAAACATGTAACCATTGATTCTACAAAGTGGGCCATTTACATGGATACACCTTAATAAAATGGGAAAGGTTGGTAATATTAACGTCCTTAGTATATGTGTTAAGGCACATTAGTATATGTGAGGGGGCTTATAAATAACTCATGAAAGCATAAAATGACGTTAAAGCCAAGCACACCAGTTTTTTCTTGTGAAATTCCCAATAAGTTTATTAAGGTGTATCCATATAAATGGCCCACCCTGTATAGTATCATTTTTTTTATACTGTCAACGGTTACAGGTTTTCAGCTTTCTTTAAAATATCTTAAAGGAACTTATAGTTTGGAGCCCCTTGTGGGTGAGTAAATAATGAGTAAATTTTCATTTTTGGGTGAACTGTCCTTTTAAAGGATCACAGTCCCACCCTAAAATATAAACTGAATTTGATTTAGTGGCAAAATCTTATGAATTTATTTGATCTCATTTGTATATTAGGATGATTTGATCATCCCTGATAACTGTTTCGTTTAGGATTGGGGTTTGAGCACAACTAAAAACCTACAAATTAAACTGTTTGAAAACAAATTAGCCACTTTTCTGACAAAATGTAAGGTAGTTTGTTTTCTCTCAGAGATCTAGTTGAAATTATTTATTATTATCATTATTAATTGTCATACTTCACCAATATTCCTGAAACCACTAGGTTTTGTTCATTTGTCAGTTTGTAACCATTTAAAATATACTAAACTTTTGTATGGACATGCATTCTTTTAAATATTTTAATACATACAGGTCACAATAAATATGCTGTTTTATGATTGCACAAATACATCTGAAACACTTAATTAAAGAAGCTTTATTTACTTTGAATATATGTCTGTACATATTATTGAATGTCTGTAAATTTATTTTAATATCCACCCATATGGGAGGTTGTTTATGTAAAAACACAATAGATTTTAATATTATGCATTATAAAAGTCCATATACAGTACTTTTTTGTTAGTTATTTTCAGTAATGGAATCCATTAAAATGAGTTTCAGTAAGTTAAACCAATTAATAAACTGAATTTCCATAATCTTCTAATCTAAAAGAAGCATTTATGTCTCTAATGCTGTACTGTACGTAAAACTGCAGGTTTAAATAGTAATGTGTATCTCAGTGCCCATGCAAATATATGAAAATGTGTGAGTGCTAGAACCACACTTTACATATGAATACCTACGACTACTAATGTGATCACGTTGCAGATGAAAACCTAGGAATACTTTCTTCTAATTTTACATGTTGCATGTGTTATGTAAGGCCATTCAGTCCTGCGATTTTAGTTTTAACAGTGCCAGCTCCTGTAATGCAAAATTAATAAATGAATAAACATCTCTTTTTTTCCATTACAGCTATTTTCCTTCTCAGACGCCACTTGCAAAGCCGAGAACAGGGGTAAGACGGATGCTTTTTAAATGATTTTAAATGATTTTCACTTAGTGGCTTACCTGCCCATTATTAAGACTTTGCCAGGTTTTTTTTTTTTACTTACAAAGTACATCCCTAATCCTTCTCAATCCCTAAACTCAACAATTACATTAATAATTTTTAATAAGCAGCAGATTAGGAGTTTATTGAGGTAAAGGTCATAGTTAATGGTTTGTCAATGACGAGAATTTAACCTTGAAAAGTGACTACACCTATATACTCTGTAAAAATTAAACATTTAAGTTCACTTAAAATTTTAAAGCACCCGGCAAAGAAATTTGGAGATTATCAAGTTATAGTTGTCAAATATTTCTGCTTCTGTAATACTATATTAAGGTCTGGACTTTGTGGAGGCCATTTCGTGACTATTTTAGCTGTTTTTGTCTATATCATATATCATATACTGTAATGTCATAATCAATATAATTATCTATAAATATCATTACTGTTCAGGTGAAGAGCGAATGTTATTATACTACTGTATATTACTATATATAATTTTATATAATATAATACTGTATATAAATAATTTTACTAAAAGGACAAATCTAAATGGCCAATGACAGTACTGTACATATATATATATATATATATATATATATATATATATATATATATATATATATATATATATATATATATATATATATATATATATATATATATATATATATATATATATATAACGTTATTTTAAAAATGCAAAACTTGCTGGGATGAATACAGCAAATCCATTTAGGCAGCCATGCATGTCTCTATAAAGTTCATACTGTATTTTTTATGTTTTTACACTGCAAAAATGCTTTTCTTACTAGAAGTTTTGCTTTGTTTCTTATCCAAATATCTAAAAATTCTTAATCAAGTAGATTTTTTTTTGACAAAATAGCTAAAATATTGACATTTTTAAAAATAATGTTAAAACTAAGTGAGTTGTTCCTTAAAAAATGTTAAATAATCTGCCAATGGGGTAAGAAGAATAATCTTATGTAAAAAAAAAAAAAAGCAAAAAAACAAGATTATTCTTCTTACCCCACTGGCAGATTATTTTGCATGTTTTAAGGAAACACTCTCTTAAATTTGCCATATTATTTCTTAAAACAAGACTATATTTTTTGCTTTTGATATTTAGAAACAAGACAAAAACTCAAAGTAAGAAAAGCATTTTTTGCAGTGAATGTGTATAGAGGTTTGATAATATCTGATGTTATTTCATGCTTGCTATAATTCTGAGAATATTAAATCTAAAGCTATTTACACAAGCACAACTGCTTGATTATTAGTTGCTCTGCGTGGTCCCACTTCTTATCTAAAGAAGGATTTGGCAGCGCTTACTGGAAAATCAGTGAAAAAAAAACAATTCTCACCTTTAGCTTACTTGACACTCTATCTTGAGTGACACATTTGAGTTTAGACACACAAGGCTTCTAGAAGGCTCCACCCCATCTTCAGCTTTTGGGGTGGTCCAACCAGTCTGATAGGTAACAGTTCTCCGAATCCCAGGTTACCCACTAAACACAAGACGACATGAGTAGGCGAGACAATAGAAGGCCATGTGAAGGAGGGATAGGCCACCATTAGCAGCGCGTTGGTACATGTGCACCGATGACTCCTCTTTCTAGCCATCTGTCAAACGCCCCTCAAGCCCTGAGCTGTTAGAAACAAAAAGAAAGAGGAAAAAAAGATGACAGAAAACAAGCCAGGTGCTGACTAATATGAACAAGATATGACCTGCTAAACCCTGAGAGAGTTTACACTGTGGGAATATTCCATGACTACTGCATTAAAAAAATAACATTTTGAAAAATATGAAATTTGGGATTTTTTTTAGCGTGTGTTTGTTTGTTATAGTTGGACAAATACAGTTAGGGACCAAACTGCCCAAACCAGTTTGTATGTTTATAAAGGAGAGAGAGAAGGAACAAGGAAGAAAGAGAAAAGAAAGAAGAAAAAAAAAAGCAGGTGTTGCATATTGTAAGAATTATTATTGTTTCTTCATGCAAACACAGGCATAATCACATACTGCACGTCCTCAGCTTGCATTAGTATGACGAATGACTTCAATTTATCTTTGTGTTGCATTTATAGTGACACTTCAAAATGATTTATTATCTGGATCATGTTCCGGCCATTTTAAGGCTTTATTTTTTATACACTGGCTCTATACACTCACCGGCCACCTTATTAAGATTGGAAAAACGTTGCCTGGTCTGATGAGTCTCGATTTCTGCTGTGTCATTCGGATGGTAGGGTCAAAATTTGGCATCAACAACATGAAAGCATGGATCCATCCTGCCTTGCATCAATGGTTAATGCTGCTGGTGGTGGTGTAATGGTGTGGGGGATATTTTCTTGCCACACTTTGGGCCCTTTAGTAACAGCTGAGCATCATGTCAATGCCACAACCTACCTGAATAATGCTGCTGACCATGTCCATCCCTTTATAACTTCAGTGTACCCATCTTCTGATGGCTACTTCCAGCAGGATAACGCACCATATCATAAAGCGCGAATGATCTCAGACTGGTTTCTTGAACATGACAATGTGTTCAGTATTCGAATGGCCTCCACAGCCAACAGATCTCAAACCATCTGATCTGGATCTGCAGATTTGTCAGCAACTGCGTGATGCTATCATGTCAAAAGGGACCAAAATCTCAGAGAAACATTCCCAGTACCTTTTTGAATCTATGCCACAAGGATTAAGGCAGTTCTGAAGGCAAAAGGGGTCCAACTAGTAAGGTGTAATGTACCTAATAAAGTGGCCGGTGAGTGTACAGTATGCGCACATAAAGACAAAATGATTAGCTCTCCTCTGTAATTAGAATTATGTTTCAAATGTTTCCCAAATGCTGTTTATTAAACATAACAGTTTTAATAACCAATTTCTAATAACTCTTTACTTCTTAGCTATTTTTTACTATTAAGGTACTATTATTCAGCGTAATTTAAAGGCTTAACTACAGGTTAATTAGGTTAATTAGGCAAGTCATTGGACAACAGTGGTTTGTTCTGTAGCTGCAAGCTGTTTTTTAGAGTTACTGCTGCCTGGAACATTAAAACCTAAATGATCTGCCTAAACCAGTCTGGTCTGGTCATTTTTTGCCTTTAAAACCTGCTGCTCACTGGATATTTTTGTTCTTTTTGGTTGTACATGAAATTCTCAGTGATTAAAAGAGGCTTGATTAACTTAAATCTTATTCTTCTTCAATCTGATACTCATTTTGAATTTCGGCAGACCACCACGTTCTTTAATGCACTGAGTTGCTGCTGTGTGATTGTCTGATTGGATATTAAAGGATTAGTCTACAGACATATAAAAATTCTCTTATTAATTACTCACCAGGCAGCATGGTAGCTCAGTGGTTAGCACTGTCCCCTCACTGCAAGAAGATTGCTGGTTTGAGTCCTGGCTGGGCCAGTTGGCATTTCTGTGTGAAACTTGCATGTTCTCCCTGTATTCGCGTGGGTTTCCTCCGGGTGCTCCGGTTTCCTCCACAGTCCAAAGACATGCGGTATAGGTGAATTAAATAAACTAAATTGGCCATAGTGTATGAGTGTGAATGAGAGTGTATGGGTGTTTCCCAACACTGAGAAGGGCATCCGCTGCGTAAAACATATGCTGGAATTGTTGGCAGTTCATTCTGCCGTGATGACCTGGGCATGCTAATGTCATCGATGATGTGCTGTTCAGTAAGCGCTTTCGCTCAGCACAGTGGAGATTTCTTTAGTTATATCGTTTTAGTCATATGGGATGCAGTGACAAACACATTGTCAAACATTCAATGTTCAACTCAACTGTAAACACTCCCCTTGTCCCCCCTCCCGTCTCCCCCGATGGCCCGCACTCACATTACATTCGGGCCTGAGCATGCTTACGTCATCGATGATGCGCTGTTCAGTTCAAGAAGCGTTCTCGCTCAGCACAGTGGAGATTTCTTTAGTTATATCGTTTTAGTCATTTGGAATGCCGTGACACGCAGTCAAATATTTCGCAGAACAGATCTGGAATTTTTGACGCTCATAAACAATCATAAAGTCCTCGTGCTGCAGGAATTAGGAGGTTTGCGAAAGGTGCAGCTGTGGTGCAGTGAGGGGTTTGCGTCTTTAATAAACTATGACAGCTTGCATTTATTAAACAACAAGAATGATTAATAAACACATATGAAACAGTCCTGTAACAGTCACGTCTCGTCTTCAGTTTCGGGCTCAGGCACGCTTTGCACTCACACTACAAGCGTACAGCGCTAAAGCCCAAGTGAACTGCGTTCTGGCACACCTCTTCCAACCGTGCCTGAGCCAGATTCAGAGCACTCACACTTCTCAAACGATCCGGGAATCAGGCCTGGGCATGGTTCGGAAAGCAAAGTGTGAGTAGGCCCTAAGTCTGTCATATCTAGTGCTCAGCATAATTGAGTACACCCCATTTTGAAAATTTATATTTTTACCCATTTATCAGTGAATACAGGGGTTATATTTTGGTGCATTTGTGATGTCTTTTAGTGCATTTTCATCCCTTTTGAAGCTTAAAAATACCCAGTCTATATTCATTTGGAGCAGCATCAGGGAGAGTCAAGGAAGAAAAATTGCACTTTGCAGGCACCCTTTTCTCTTAAGGTGACAAAATGAATGCAGTTATAAGATAAAAAACCTTCCTTTCTTGCTTTTTTTTTTTTTTTGGTCTCTCTGATTGTTTTGCAAAGCACAGAAAAAGGAAAGCACCGCATTGTTCTCTCTTTCTCTCTCACGTCCTGTCCCCCCTACTTTGTGGCCTATCGCTGTCCTCCTGATAGGTTGTGTAACTGAATTTGGCTGCCGCGCTCACCTGTTTTGCACAGTAATCAGTTTCGGCGAGTTGCTGAGTATGGCGATATGCGAGAAGAGAGAGCGAGTTTGTCTGACACCTGCCTCCACACAGCCAGCTTAAAGATCCTCTGTTTTCTCTCTCTTTCTTTATTGAGGTTAAATTCTTCTGCAGGATTACAGGTTACCTCAGGGGAATGCAGTTAGCTGAGCCACGGCTTTTTTCCCCCTTCTTCTTCTTCTGCGGTGTTGAGTGATAGGGTGGCTGAAAGGGGCTTAATCACACAGCAACCACAGGATCAACACTGAACCTTTTCTGAGCATGTTCACAGAAAGCACACACTCAATGATAATAAAAAAATATATGATAAAAGCCCCACGAAATGCCTTGAGGGGCAAGTAAAAAGTTGATAAAGCAAGGCAAACTGTGCAGGAATTCATCACGGGGCAAATTAAACAGCATTTATACCTGAGGAGAGCGAGTCTGCGTACATGTGTTTGAATAGTGTGAATGCACCACAAAGAGCTCCATTCATCTTTCTGCTCAAGCATGGAGCCGAATCTCCAGCTATTCAGAATGAATGTCAGGGTTAAGCTTCTCTCGCATATGTGTGTATGTATTGCCTTAAGTATAACCTGACCCACAGCTGACCCTATTCTTCAGTGATATCAGCACGGCTGTGTAAATTTATACGAGCATTGTCGACGATTTGAAGACGTTGAATGGGCCTTGTAGATGTTTAGCTTTGGTGTGTCTGAACCATATTTAAATGGGTCAGGTATCGCAATTTCCTTGATCTTTTCAAATAACTGTATTATAAAAAAAGACCTTTTAGTAATGTTAAGAAATCTTCGCATATCATGTAACATTAGATTAGAGCGTGAACAGAGACTGCAGCTTCACTGACATTGCATGTATATGTGTTGAAAATAAAGCCGCTGGTTCTCAGGCATACACGACTTTTGAGCAGATATATTTAGAGTTATAAAGGAGTCAAACAAGTTTTGTGGATAGAAACTTTATGGGCTTTATAATATGAACAGATTTTATTAAGGTTATTATTTGCTTTAATTGAGGGGTTTACAATCATCTGTGGAATTTTAGAAATTGTGATTTATTGCTCATTTTTATTATGCAATTTGTAATTTAGCTTATTTTTTTGGCTTTTATTGATTCTTGCGGTGAGAGTTATTACTTTATTAGGTAATATTATGTAATTATATACATTTGTTTTTTTTTTGTTTTTTTTGTTTGCACAGTATGTATTGTAGAGCTTTGAGTTTAAGAAAAACACTGCATGACTACAATTTATTATTATTATTATTATTGTAACCCACTGGTGCTACTGCACCCAGCCCGATCTAAGCTGGGATCGAACCAGCGATTCTTTCCATGGGAGTTGGTTGCTCTAACAAGGAGGCAAGACCATGGCCTCTAACGTCTGTCGCTAGAGCACCTTTTGAGGTCAGAGGAGTGTGGTTTACCTGCATAGCATTTCGCTAGCTGGCCTCTGTTACACTCACCCCTAAACCTCACTCCCATCCCGCATAAGCCCCCATGTGTGACCCCACCAGTACTAATGCACCTAGCCTACTCTGAGCTGGGATCGAACCGGCAATTCTTAGCATTGGAATGGGGATGCTCTAACAAGGAAACTGAAAACCATGGCCTCTAGCATCTGTTGAGGTCAGAGGAGTGGGGTTTACCTGCATAGCACTTCGCTAGCTGGCCTTCATTACATTATTATTATAATTAAAATGTTTTTATTGTAAACTATATATGAAGTTGTGTTAGTGTCAAAAAACCTTTGCAACATATTTCATTGTCTTTTCAGTTTTTTTTTTGTTAATAAACAACACAGAATATGTTTTATTTAAAAATTAATAATAATATAATTATTAAAACAGGGATTAAGAATTACAATGTAAAAAGTGAACATAAATTTAAAAATTATCAAAAAAAAGAATAAAAATAAATAAATAAATAAATAAAATCATGCAATAGATTGAGCTGGAAAAAATAGGTGTTATCAATTAAACTAATTTAAGTTGATACAGATGTTCTAAATACTAATCTGTCATAGTAAAAACATGGTATTACAATTTTTCCTCAGTTTTAGCTAAAAAAAAACCCCAACAAAAAACGTTGTTTTGTACTCTCAAATTTCTAATTAATCTAAAAAATGATTAAAATTGTCTAATCTCATGACCCATTTAAAAAAATGAAATAAAAATGTAAATACAATAAATAAAAAAGAAGTTAAATAAACCACTTTTGTTGAGACTTCATCTTGGCATGCATGATTGAAATATTTGTCATTAATTCCATTATGTGTCTTAATTACGAAAAATATCCACTAAAGGGAAACACAGAGCAACAAGTCCTGAAGATTGAATCAAAGTCAGCACTGTGAACATCCTGTTCTCATCTCTCTTTCTCTGTGTGTTCCTCCAGGGTTTATTCTGTGCCAGCGGAACAAGGACACAAAGCTGCTGTCTAACCATCAGGGCCTTTTCATATCTCCTCTCCACTGGATCCTTCAGGGACGTGCTGAACGCATGCGATTTCTCATCCAAAAATCTCTTTCTTTAAATATATAGCCAATTCTATAACGACAGATGAGAATGTATCGCTCTCGTGAATTCTCAAAGAATAGTTTTAAATGCACAAAGTGCGCCATTTATGCACACATGCCATATGTCGCACTCACAAAGTCCTTGAACTGTGCTCCTATTCACCTGCAATGTTTATTTCTTTATTTAAATCCAGGCTCGAAGGTGAAGTGTGTAATATGTTCAGCCTTTTAGACATAAGTAAGCCATTCATGGTTGTTTTTTTCCACATGAAAAGTATAAACAAACATTGTGGTTGTGCTTATTTGATGGAACAACATGGGCTCAACCAATGGCAAGAATCTGGGGCCAATGATGAAAAAAAGCAAACAAACAGCTGCTTATTTTTCCATTTCCAGTACTCTGATATTAACCGGCCACAGTGCTTACAAAATCTACCCAGTTAACAGATAAAACTGGTCTTTGGCTCTCTGATTATTTGACAAAAGAGAGAAAGAAGTATATAGAGAGAGAAAAGTGAGTGGAAAAGTGGCTTCTGAACACTTACTTGTTGAGCGGTGAATTAATCAGCAGCTTTAAAAGATGTTGTTTTCTTTTCCCTCTCTTTCGCTGTGGCCAAACTCCTCTACAAGCACTGCAGATTGTAAATAGCTGTGGGATGCTGGGTCGCAGATTGATGCTTCATATATACTGCTAGCTTTAATGGGGATGGAGAGAATCTGATAGAATAAGGACACAGAAAGACACACGACACTTATAGAACAGAACGAAAGCAAGTTTCCATAACATATCAATCACATTTACTTGGACACCAATAATCTGATTTTAATACAATTGAGACAATATTCTGATTAAGAGCCTACCATGTAAACAGAGATTTTTGATTAATTTAATCCCATTAAGGTCATAATCGAACCAAACAGAAATGGAATTAAGACATGTGGAGTATGCCGATTTTAGTCGCATTATTGAAGTGCAGTACAGACATGTAAACATCTTAACTATTACCATAGTGTATTACTTGTCGCCGCATTTTGCGACAGGATAATCCATACACACACGGCTGTTTGACACTATTTTCTGCATCTACCGTGTCAGTGAAGGACCACAGACACCTGCATTGCAAGATGCAGAGTTTTTTTTTCCTTTCCATTTGCCGTGCGGTATCAAATTCCATAAAAACATCAGTCCTTACTTCATACTCGCATCCAATACCACAGTTTGTCACGCAGGGGCATGCATGAAATGTTCCTGAATGTAAGTGAAACTGTCGGACTGCAGTTAAAGCCGACAAATCAAAAATGAAACACCCTGAAATTCCATGAAACTTTGGAGAAAAGGTGGATAGCGCGGTGACGCAATGACGTTAATCAAACTGTGCTATAACATGTAAAACGGGATTATTAAAGGAACATTCAAAAAGCAACTTATGTAAACACCTTAATCATATTATTTAGATTAAGGCAAATAATAGGATTACTGATGTCCATGTAAACGTTTTCAATCAATCAATCAATCAACCAACCACTGGACTAAACTACCAAACAAGCAATCAATCAACCAATCACCCAATCAATGAACCAACCTATCAATCAATCAATCAATCATTCAATCAATCAATCAATCAATCAATCAATCAATCAATCAATCAATCAATCAATCAATCAATCAATCAATCAATCAATCAATCAATCAATCAATCAATCAATCAAATCAACTAACCAACTAACCAACCAACCAATTAACCAAATAACCAATCAAATTAATCAATCAATCAAAACAATTGTAATTTGGCCTAGTTTATATCTTGTGATTCATAGAAAAATCACAATTGCAAAATGGCAAGACAGAAACTGAAATATTGAGGTAATTTTGCACCATTTGGATTTTTCTGTAACACTTTAGTTTAATTAACATTTCACACCATTAACTACTGGCTTATTACCTGCTTATTATTAGGATGTTAACTGTTTTTTTAGCACTTATAAAGTATGATCTTATTTTACCATATGTTTACTCAAAGCCTAACCCCAACTACCTTACCATTAATAAGCAGCTAATTAGTACTGAACTAAAAGTCTTTGTGCTAAAAGTCTAAAAGTTTGTTCATAGTGTGAATTGTACATTGAAATAAAGCGTGACTGATTTCTTCTTCTTAGAAGGGTTTTATAGACTTAAATTCATACATGGACAGTGGACACAATAGAAAAAAGTATACAATTATAAAATAACAAGAAACTCAGAATTACACAATCTAGGCTCATTCTGATCACGTACCCCTATATACATTTCTGGAGAGAGCAAAATACGTCCCAGGAGACGTTTTTTTGCAGTTTTTGTTTTCACGAATCCACTAGAGGCCGCTGTGTACGCTTTTTCAGATCTCAAATTTCTCTCGCAAGTCCCATTCACGCATGCTGTTCTCACGTTAATTTACCAGAGGCCGCTGTCGACTGACTAACTGACCAACCGACTGATACCCCCACCCTCTCCCTTCCTTAAACCCAACCAATAAAATCTTAAAAATCACCTATTTACCCGCCCACCTCCTTCCCTAAACCCAATCGACAATTTGGAAAAGCAATCCAGGAAAAGAAAAGCCGCCTCATTTTTACCATGATTTTACCACATTCTCACCCTGCTATTTACTTGTTTATTTCATTTTTTTGGCTTTTGTTTTTGTCTTACCTGTTCATACGTCATACCGCCTGTAGCGTATCTCTTAAAGATGAAATGGTTCTGGCTACATAATTTGTGATCTCCAGAAACGTATATAGGGCTACGTTTTCAGAATGAGCCTACTGTATGTTGGAATTTGTATGACAGAATTTGAACCTTTTTTGCTAAGTTGTATCGCAAATTTGAGCTATTACCTTTGTGAGTTCATATCTTGTTAATTTGTAAAAACAAACAAACAAAAAGTCTGCAGAAAATTGAACTCTGAGTTGCGAGATATAAACTCCCATATTTCTTCATTCACGCTGTTCTTCTCATTTCCAGTTATTAACTTTGCAACCTGTGAGTTTAAGAACTCAATTCTGAGTAAATGTCAGAATTCATACAAAACAAAAAAAAAAACAGATTACATACAGTAGTAGAAAATACCGTGACAGAGAATTGTAAAAAATAAAGTCTGAATTAGAAGTTCTCACCTTGCAGTTGGTTTATATGAGGTAAAAAAGATGTCACAATTACCTGTATTTTTAATTATCATTATTTTTCATGGTAAAGAAACCAGCCTTTCGAACAGTAGGGTCCAAAAGTCTATTAATGGAAATATTTAGCAAATATTCTTTTGTTGGAAATTTTGCTCAAATTATTTGATTATATGAGTTTACCAATAAATGAATATAGTTTGCAATGTTAACAAACCTTATATTAAATTACAACTACAGTATTTAAATATAGGTCTAAAACTCGATTCCTGGAGTGTCGAAGCTCTGCACAGTTCTGCTTCAACCCTAATCATACACAGCTGATCCAACTAATCAAGGTGTTTAAGACTACTAGAGACTATTAAGCAGGTGTAAGTTGGAGGTGGTTGGAGCTAAACTATGCAGAGCTGCGGCACTCCAGGAATTGAGTTTAAGACCATTGATTTAAATGTATATTTTCAGTTTTCCAGTGTGGACTTTTGGACTTGTCTGTGTCTACAGCATCATCGACCGAAACTAAGACATTATATAGCACGCTACTTACTTTTATCTTCCCCCTTTCTCTCTCATCTTCCTTTTTTCCTTCCATTTTTTAGATTAAAATGGAAATCAATCAAAGCCCTTTTAGTCAGAGTCTCAAGACGCCCTGTGTCTCGGCTCTTTATTCGGAATTTACACAAAGGCGGCAGGCTGGCAAACACTTTTAACACACTCTGTCGTGAGGAGAAAGTTTTTCATCACTTTCTTACAGTACAGTTCATTCATGAATGAAAATTTAACTCATTCTTTACTCACCCTCATGACATTCCAGATCTGTATGAAGGTCAAAGCATCAAAATGCAATTACTTTTACTAATTTGATCAAAATGGATAGTATATTTTGAACAGGTGGTGTTGAGGTTAATATTACAAATATAGATGAAATAGTTTCCTCATCAATCAGTGTAACAAAAACTGTAATTTTGACTTTATTCATATACATATTCATTCATTCATTTTCCTTCGGCTTAGTACCAATACACTCTCGCATTCCCACACACATTCATACACTATAGCCAATTTAGTCTATCCAATTAACCTATAGTGCATGTCTTTGGACTGTGGGGGAAACCAGAGCACCCGGAGGAAACCCATGAACACTGGGAGAACATGCAAACTCCACACAGACATGCCAAATGACCGAGATGGGACTTGAACCAGCGAACTTCTTGCTGTGAGGGGACAGTGCTAACCACTGAGCCAACGTGCTGGCAAACCCAAAACAATGTACTAATTTTGACTTGTACATGTAAATATAGATTGAAGAATATTTGATCATCGGCTCAAATAGCCTAGTGGTACTGTGCGCTGACATATAGCACCGACGTGCTCACGGCGACCCAAGTTCAATTCCCAGCTCAATGTCCTTTGGCAATTCTTCGCCTTTCTCTGTTCCTAATGCTTTCCTGTCTGAAATATCTACTGTCCTATCACAATAAAGGTGAAAACCCATAAAAAGATAATTATAAAAAAAAGAAAATGTGATCCTTTAACTTTTTTATTGCGTTTAAACTATTTTAAAGCTTATTTCTGAAAGATTAAAGGTTTAATATGACAATTAATAATTATTTTGGGGCCAAACTGTTGTCCTTAAATATAGTCTTATATTGTCACATAGTAATTCTTGTTCTGAATACACCTGACAAGATTGTTTTGGTATATAAATCAGTGTTACACTGACATTTTATTTTAGTCAATGTCTTCTGTAAATCGTAGTAAAAAATTAAAAGTAATATTAAACAGAAAACATTCCTAAATATGAAACAAACAAAAATGGATGAATATTAAGGGGTCCAAACAACACCACCACCACAAAAACAAACAATCATTAAAATAATAATAATAATAATCAAAAAATAAAAATTATATATATATATATATATATATATATATATATATATATATATATATATATATATATATATATATTCTAAATTATACTGTGTTCCAAAGAAAATTATAAGAAAAAATATATACTGTGTTCCAAAGAAAATTTTAAGTCAGATAGATTTGAAACGACATGAGTGTATGTAAAAAAAAAACCCAAAAATTATATATTATTTTAAAAATAATATATACAGAATGTAGGTGTCTGTGTGTTATGAAATGAAGCTGTCTGTTCATCTGGCCTATTCATATACAGTCCTCAGCATAATTGAGTACACCCCACTTTGAAAATGATTATTTTTATCCATTTCTTAGTGAATAAAGGCAATGTATTTGGGTGTATTTAAATAAAACAGATTTATTAAACATATTTTTTTAAAACAATATTTTACTTAACAAAAATCTTTAGAAATTGAAAGATGATACAATTAAATTCAAGCAAAATATTGGAAAATAAAATCACAACCTACAAATATTTTTGCCTTTCTTGATTTTTCCTCTGTTTTAAATTTGCATATAATATTTTTTCTATTACATATAAATTTGCCTGTACTAGTTTTTGGACCGTCATCGTAAGTTATTTTGTTAGATAAGCTCCAGATTTGGCTTCAGTACGGACTAATATAATGTTAATGCACAAAGATAATATTGTATAGCTTCCTATTAAAAATATGAAATTAAAAGATAGATTTGTGAGGGGTGTACTTATATATGCTGAGCACTGTATACACCTACAGTATATAGACAAAAACAAGATCTCCCAGATATCTTTCATAAAAAAAGGTTTCCATTTCCTTTCTAGCTTTGTTTCTTGATTACCTGCTTTTCTTGAGCTTGCCGCTTTTCTATTTAAATCGAAATGAAATCCAATCTCACACACATCAAACAGCTCAAGCTTGTTACTGTGATGCGTGCGGGTGTGTATAAAGGCATTAGTGTGTAACATTAATCAAGATTTGCAATATAGCTATTCTGGTAAATCATTCACTAAAAGTGTCCTAAGACAATAGCATTTCAGATAACTGCAATTGGAAATCAGACAAAAGCAGAACATTTCAGCTCCTCTGAGTCGCTCCGAAAGCCAGTTTTGTTGTATTTTTCTCCTTTTTTGTAATAGAGATTTGTTTATATAAATATATATATATTAAAGCTGTTGGGCTTCATTAACTCCAACAACTTTCCTTGGGGATTTTTTTTTTTTTTTTTTTTTTGGGCAGGTGGCTTTATTCCGTGTGAAGGGAATTTATACTTCTGTACAAAATCAATGTGTTTGATATTATTATATATCTTTATATATATTTAGTGCTAAGCAAAGATTAATTGTGATTAATCGCATCCAAAATAAAAGTTTGTTTTGATATGTGTGTGTGTACTGTGTATATTTATTATGCATATATAAATACACACATGCATGCATATATTTGAGAAAATGTTTAATTATATTTAGATATAAAATATCAGCCTGATCTCATGAGGAAACTTAACTTTTTCATACTTCATCAGTTTGGCGTACTACTGGGGTAAAATTAATTTTCATATTTTAAAGACATGGCGCAGAAAAATATAATGTAATTCAGTGCTTCTTGTTTGGTTTGATACCCACTTCATATCGTGTCTCAGCCAGGCAGTGAAGATTGCAATTTTTTAAAGAAATCAGATCTTAAACGTGGCGATGACAATTTACTGGAAGCCCTGGGGCTGGCTGACTGAAATTAAAAGTTTGTGTGCATATACCCCATTCATAAGAATTCATATGAGTTCCGTCATACAGAAACACACAATTTTAAAAAGGAGGCGTGGCACCAAACCCCACCCCTAAATCCAACCGGCATTAGAGGATAAACAAATCCAGCCTAATCAGACGAGGACACAGATATCTTTTACATTTTGTCAATGTAGTGGCTAATTCATACGAGTTCAGTCGTACAAAAACGTACGATTTTAAAAGGGAGGCGTGACACCCAACTCCACCCCTAAATCCAACCGTCATTGGAGGATGAGCAAATCCAGCCTGATCTCACGAGGAAATGTAACTATTTTATGTTTGTCAGTTTAGTGGCTAAATCGTACAAATTTATATGAGTTCAGTCATATGAAAACATACAATTTTAAAAAGGAGGTGTGGCACCAAATCCCATTCCTAAACCCAAACGTCATTGGAAGATGAACAAAACTGGAGGATGAACAAAACCAGACTAATCTCATGAGGAAACATAACTAACTTTTGTCAGTTTAGTGGCTAATTCGTACAAATTCATGTGTTCAGTCATATGGAAACGTAAAATTTTTAAAAAGGAGGCGTGGCACCAAATCCCACCCCTAAATCCAACCATCATTGGGGGATGAGCAAATCGTACTAAGGGCCTACTCACACTATGCTATCCGAACCATGCCCAGGCCTGTTTCCCAGATCGTTTGAGAAGTGTGAGTGCTCTGAATCGGGCTCAGGCACGGTTCACTTGGCCGGCCCTGGCCCGGTTGGAAGAGGTGTGCCAGAGTGCAGTTCACTTGCCCCAAACTGACGACGAGACGTGACTTTTACGGGATTGTTTCACATGGATTTATTAATCATTCTTACTGTTCAATGAACGCAAACTTTTGTAGTTTTTTAAAGACGCAAACCACTCAATGTACGACAGCTGCACCTTTCGCAAACCTCCTAATTCCTGCAGCACGAGGACTTTATGATTGTTTATGAGCACCAAAAGTGGCTGATCTGTTCGGCGAAACACTTAACTGCTTGTCACTGCATCCCAAACAACTAAAACAATATAACTAAAGAAATCTCCACTGTGCTGAGCGAAAGCGCTTACTGAACAGCGTATCAGATGACGTAAGCATGCTCAGGCCCGAATGTAATGTGAGTGTGGGCCATCGGGGGAGACGGGAGGGGGGACAAGCGTGCTTTGACCCGGTTCAAGGCAACTGTACATAGTGTGAGTACGCCCTAAATGTATGAATTAGATCCTACGAATTCATACGAATTAGCCACTAAATCAAAAAGTTACGAATTGCTGTAAGATATCATTGTTTTTTTATGCATGTAAAATATATAAAAACTTTAAGGACAAAAATTCAATACAACAAATATTATTATGTTGCTTGAAATAATTTTAATAAATTAATCAGGTTTCAACAACATTTTTTAACTTAAAGTTTAACTGAATATTTTTAGTCAGCTTGATTGATGTTAGTTGAGATTACCAGAAAAGCTCATTTGATTCAACTTAAAATGGGTATGGCAGCAATATTTTTAGTGTATATAAAACACACACACACACACACACACACACACACACACACACACACACACACACACATACATACGTACATACATACACATATCTAATGCCAAAGCAAACTTTTCTTTTAGTTGCGATTAACTGCGATCAATCTTTGCGCACTAATATATATATATATATATTTTTTTTCATTTAAGAAACTCCACAAGCCAAAATAACCTTCAGCTCACAGATTCTAATTTCAGTTACCATTTTCACTTTAAAGTTGATGTGAGAAAAGAGCGGAAAAAATGCAGATGTAGGTTTTCTTTCTGAAGGTCAATCGCAACCGCCTTTGAAAGATGAAAAATCACAGGAGATTGTATTGTATTTCCTTTCAATGACAGCCGGTTCTGACATCAGCGCGTTTTTCTTTTACATTATGTAAGGTATTCTTGTTAGCAATACTTAAACCAGTTTTATGAACAGTTAATGAGGAATGAAAAAGATTGAACATTTATATTTTCCTTTTGGATATTATCTGTAGTGCTTTACTTTGTAGTAACATCAGGTGTCACTGGATAATAAATCATATGCATAACTTGCTCAGTGTAATATACTAAACTCCCAGTACATGAGAATATACAGTCTTCCTTACGATTATCATTACTAATGGATATTTGTTTGATTTCTACTGAAGTTCCAAAGATTATGCCTGTTGCTGTATATATTTTTTAAAAGATGACCTATCATATTTGGTAAATGAGACATATTTTAAATAAATATTATTGTTCTCAACAACTGGGCTAGTAGTGTGTGTGTGTTTGATCAATGTGGAAAATAATATCAAGATTAAATAGTTTTACACCAGGACTTTTATTTGATTTTATTTTAAAATCCAAATTTAGTCATACCTGCTCATCGTATCACTCAAAGCGTGATATTTGTGACCTATGCTACAATAAATGAGTTTTTTAAATTAGTTATTATTGTTAATATGGAAATTATTAAAAGTTCTAATAATGATATTACTTTTGCTGTTTTTTATCATTCTCATACTGTTTTATTTTTTACTTCGAGTTTTATTTCACTTTTTTTCTAACTAATTTATATTTTATTTCAGCTATAACTTAGTGACCAATTATTAATTTGAATAAATACTTCAGTGTGTTTGTCTTAACTATTAAAAAATTATTTATATATATATATATATATATATATATATATATATATATATATATATATATATATATATATATATATATATATATATATATATATATATATATATATATATATATATATATATATACATACAGTGTTGGGAAAAGCTACTTTTGAAAAAAGTAATAATGAGTTACTCCCCGAAAAAGTAACTAGTTGCATTACTTAGTTACATTTTATGGCAAGTAGTGTGTTATGTTGTTTTTGAGTTACTTTTGCATTACTTTTTCTGACCTTTGCTGAGGCTTGGTCTCTTTCAGAACTTTTTTTCCCCTATTTTTTTTAAATAGAGAAGCTCTGCAATTAACAACACACGGTATAACCTTCATTTCCCCCCCAAAACAAACAAACAAAAAAAAAAAACATAAAAGAATTATGTACAATGATACAAGCTGTATATACAGATTAATGACATTTTAAAGTGATATGTTTGCTACTTTTGTACTTTTTGTCTTATTAAAAAGTAAAATCACTGTCCATTTAGATAATCCTATATATATATATATATATATATATATATATATATATATATATATATATATATATATATATATATATATATATATATATATATATATTGTTTATAAAAGAGCATATTCTGCAACAAATCATGTCTTATGCAAGAACAACAAAAAAAAAAAAAACAGTTTTCAATTCACAACAGCTTTCTGAGCACGTATGCTAATGGCAAATGCCACACAGAGATGCTCTTGATATTTTCATTTTTTCCACTGACATCAGCATAAACCCATTTTCCACTTTTGACAAGCCGGTGATGCTCGAGCGAGATAAGTAACATGAAACTTCACTTACTTTACACTCAGACGTAACACACACAGATAAAACTATATATATATATATATATATATATATATATATATATATATATATATATATATATATATATATATATATATATATATATATATATATATATATATATATATATATATATATATATATATATATTCACAGGGACAAGATGAAGACGCTGAATTCAGACACATGAATCACTTGAACAGACCCTGTTTTTTTTATTCCCTACTCACGGGAGAAACACTAATAAATCTGAATGCCTCTTGAGGGCGCCGGCGAGCCACACAGCGCTTCTAGATGACTGACACATCTGAGGACGCACACTATTGAAATAATAATCATAAAACGCAAGTACAGGTCTATGTTGTACAAAGTTTGAGGCTTAAACAGAGCGGTTTGGAGCAGGAGAGCGGAGGGATGAAGGGATTTTTGAGTCTGAGGCGCGTGATTACGCTGGGATCTGCCGGAGTCCCAGCCGTTGTGTTACCGCTGGCGTTTATCTTATTCCCCCGCGCCTCAGTGTGACAAACCAGCAAATCAGGCTGAAATAATGAACAGAAACACACAACCTCTCCATCTTGTCCTTATGATGCTGTTCTCACAAGGGGGAAATAAAAGTCTGTAACCGCTGTAGAAACGGGTCTGACTGGCTCCTCTGTGTTCTCCTGCTGCTCTTCTGTTTATTGATCAAGACGAGGAGGAGTGTTAACTTCTGGTCACCTCGTATGAACTAGATGCATGGAGAAAAAATGGGTAGGAAAATGATTAGTTTGTGAGTTCAAATTCAGTTTACTCAAGTAGAATGAGTCAAAAAAACAAGGTAGGGATTTCTTCACAAGGCAACTCTTGAGGGAAAATTAACCATGGTTTTATTTTAGCAAAAGTAAAGCAACCATTTTGTTTTTCGGCATAGGCCATTAGCTAAAATTGGTCATGAACTGAGAAATCCAAATTGGAATTCACAGCCCACGTGGTGATTATATTATCAAAAACTTGTTATTATACTTATGGTAATGATAAATAAGCTAGAGTGGTCATAAACTGCCCTTTTTGTTTATTTTATATGCTAGTGTTCTCTATGATCAACTTATAAATCTGATAAATTTCTATATATATTCTATAAATTTTCTGGTATTTAGGGGAGCGTGAGGCACAAAGTAACGCAGGGTAAAATGTAACACAAAGTTTTAGGGTATTTACTCAGAGTTAAGCATGCTTTTAAGGTTTTCACCTTTGCCAATTATTGAAAAAGTTCAGCAAAATTTGGATGAGAAATGAAGGAGAAACCATTTTTGCAACGTAAAAGTATTTTTTATTATAGTAGATATTTTTTATTTTAAAAACATGTGTGAAAGTATGTACGTAAAATCTTATATTGTTGTGATTACCGTCTTCTAGGCTAAAAGATGAAACCATTTTAATGGATGTAAAAAAAAAAACAAAAACAAAAAAAAAAACTGACTGCTAGCCAGTTTTGAGGAAAACACGACACAACGGGGGTTAGTTGTAACAGGGTGTTACAATTAAGCCACACACTGTTGGACACCAATTAAACTAACAAATAATAATTTTTGAATTTTGAGTGTAATGTAGGAAAGCTCTTTCCAGTTTCACTTCCTTTCTGTCGGTTGTGGGTTGCATTTTCTATTTAATTATTTGGCTACTTTAATAATGTGCCGTGGTGGCCAAAATGTTTCTTTCTTGTGAATACAAAATGAAAATTAACAATATCTTAATGGGCATCTCGCATTGGTTACATGGCAACCCAACGTTGAGAGGGAGCAAGTAAAAGATGGCACGTCACATATTAAAGTGTTAGAAGTGTTGTTTGGTGTGCAGAAAGTCAGTCATTGCTTTAACATGGATACTGTATCTACAAGTATTACTATATATCAGAGAAGACTATGTAAATATTTTCTTTATGCGAATCCATCAATTATCTTTATCTTAAGCTACTTTTTTGTTCATTTTGGGCAGGGTTTGAGTAGTCATTGGCCTGGAAAATATTCTTGAACCTGGTTAAATGCTTTACTACATATACCATGGTTAAACTATCGTTAGTGTAGCAAAAAACATTGTTCAGTTGCAATTACTAAAGTTTAAATACAAAATTTTTTTTGCATTTTCATTTTTAATAAAACCATAACAATTTTCATTGTGAATTGTTTTTATAGGTTTTTCTGTTCTCAAACATTTCAGATTAATACAAAATCTTTCAATTGTCAAATAAGAATTATGTATTTTTACTTAATAAATTCTGTTTATTATTTTTTACACCAATAATGTCCTGTGAGAATGCTTTTAAAAGATAGTTTTGTTATGCCTCTATAATGTTTTTTTTTTTTTGTCTTTAATGTCCTACTGAAGAAAAAAGAAGTCCTCATCTTGAATGACCTGAGGGTAAATTAACAGCAAATATAGATTGTGTGTGTCTACTTATGTGCACTATCTATTTACAGTAAAAGCATTCCCAGGACGTCATTGGTGTGGAAAAGATTATAAATTGGATTTTAATGGGTGAGTAAATTGATAACACATTTTCATTTCTGGGTGAACAGTCTGTTTAAAATCAACATGTAATTAAAATCAACAATTCTTACTTATTTATGAAATATTAAAGTGCTTATTATAAATCATTTATACACAAACATCATAATTTGTTCAATAAAAAAATACACTGTAAAAGTGCTGGCTTCCACACATGTTGTCCCAAGACAAATTGAACAAGTTAACTTAATTGTTTTTACAAATTTATGTGGATTGAACATAAAATAAGTAAGTTGTCCTAAAAAACTTAAGAATTGTGTTGCATTTTATATAAATAGATTGAACAAGCAGCAAAAGTCATATTTTGACTGAATGCCTTAAAAATCTTAAATTGACTATACCAACATCTCTTCTACAGTACAATGAAGTGTTTACCTGAATAAGGGCAAGGCGACCTGTCAATGGCCCCTTTCACACAGTGATACTGTTAAATATGTGGAAAATTTTCAGAACGACTCAGATAAATAAAAAAAACGTGCTGTTCACACAGGCAATGACGTTCCGGAATTTTTCTGAAAAAGACCATTCACACATCCATTCCAAAATACCGGTAATTCTGACATAATTAACCATAAATGACCTCTAAATGACTGCGCTTGTATCTGTAAACATAGAAAGGGTCGGGGCTCTTGTTGATGGTTTCGCTTTTATTTAAAGCTTTAGCATTCATGCAGCTGCTTTTGTCCCTGAGATATCCAAAGGCAGAACCGCGAACCGCAGCTAAATGTTTACACATTTGATAACATTACAAATTCTGTGGATGATAAGTAATGTGAACAACCTTGATGAAACATGAGGAACTCTTTCGCATGCCGAGATCTACATAATATGTGTGTGCTGGCACTCACCGAAGCACTTCTTCACATGCACATGCGTCAAGCTACTAAAGCAGAGCTTGAAGGTAAACAAACAGCGGTTTATCATAAGCATGTTACCGATATATTTTTACACAGTTGGCATTAAGAAGGAACATAGAAACATTATTTGACCAACATCTAGCAGCTAAATGTGTCTGGAAAAATATTCAGAAGCTTTTATTTTCATAAACGGAGCGGATGTGAATGCGTCTGAGTGTTCTGATTGGCTGGAGTAGACGTCTCACGTCAACGTCAACTCTAATTCTAAATGTGAATTCTAAATGTAAACGCGCTCTTCCTTCTGCGTTCACACAGAGCAGCATTCCAGCAAATTACCGGTAACATTACAACTCTTTCAAGAAAATTGCCAGAATTAATTTACCAGTATTTTAAAAAAGAGCATGTTCACACATGATCCCTTTCCGCAAAATTGACGGTAATTTTCCGGAAAGGTCTGTATGTGTGAAAGGAGCTATTCACATGAGATCCACCAATAGCAAACAACTATCCATTTGATTGATTGATTGATTCATATATTAATTTTCCTTTGGCTTAGTTCCTTATTTATCAGAGGTCACCACAGCAGAATGAACCCCGAAACCCTAAACTCCACACAGAAATGCCAACTGGTCCAGCCGGGACTCGAACCAGCAACCTCCTTGCTGTGAGGCGACAGTGCTAACCACTGAGCCAATGTGCTGCCCTCCATTTGATTCTTGATTGACAAATTAACACCCCCCCCCCCCAATATTTTTTTCTAATATAAATCAGAATATAAGTAGAAAATACACAACTGCTATTTGCACTTCATGCTGACTTTAATAAGCCAAGTGGAAGTTGCAAAGCATACGCTCTACATGACTTCTAAATAACTAAATTTAACCTTCACTGCAAAAGTCATACAATGCTACTTTACAGCCCCCAGGGCATTAAATATTCCAATAAATATAACATTAATGGTGCGTTAAAGCCTTCAGTGGGTTTTTTCGCAGCAGCTCGATGAGAGGCAAGGCCACGTCAACAACCGATTTCTCTCCAGGTAAAGTGTTACCGCTTGTTGCTATTTTGCAGAGAAAGAAAATTATGCCTTTTTTGCCTTAATAGCCGAGACCATTTGAAAAGGCCTTTCATAGAAAAGCATGTCATTATTCCTCTCTTATATTACTGAAATTATATACTGTTTTGTTGTCTCTTTTGCACAAGTCAATTCGGTTGACATTCTGCTCACGCAATTGCTGTGTTTTTTCATTTTTTAATTTTCATTTTAAAATGGCACAGACAGGTGTATAATAAGCACATTACGAATAAACTCTTTGCATTCATCATATGTGGCAAGATTGAAATCACGGGCTTTGGAACGATCTATATAAAATCGCCCTAATGGTGTCCAAACACAACAGAGTCTGTAATGATTATAAAAACACATCGGAAAGCTACAAAACAAGCCAAACACATGCAGATAGAGCACAATGGCTATGTGCGGAGGAGCATATGACATTTACTTTATAGCATGTACTGTATACTAGGCGCAGTATATGAATGTTACCCTATTAACTACTAGTTTGAACAAATGGTGTGTTAAAATGAGGTCAAAGCAAGTGTTATTGTGTAAACTAACTGTGAGACATATTTTACACAAAGCATAACATGACCAGTCCTATTTAAAAAAAATCTCACAAACTACACTCACCGGCCACTTTATTAGGTACACCTGACCAACTGCTTATCACAGGGATCACATGGCAACCACTCAATGCATTTAAGCATGTAGACATGATTAAGATGATCTACTGCAGTTCAAACTGAGCATCAGAATGAGGAAGAAAGGTGATTTAGGTGACTGAACATGGCATGATTGTTAGTGCCAGAGGGGCTGGTCTGAGTATTTCAGAAACTGCTGATGTACTGAGATTTTCATGCACAACCATCTTTAGAATGTACAGAGAATGGTCTGAAAATGATAAAATGTCCAGTGAGTGGCAGTTCTGTGGGTGCAAATGGCTTGTTGATGAGAGAGGAGAATGGTCAGACTGGTTCAAGCTGATAGAAAGGCAACAGCAACTCAAATAACCACTCGTTACAACTGAGGTGTGCAGAAGAGCATCTCTGAATGCATAACAGATTTGCATCATGGATGTGCAGCCGACAAATCTGCAGCAACTGCATAACGCTATCAGGTCAATATGGACCAAAATCTCTGATGAATATTTCCAGCACCTTGTTGAATCTATGCTATGAAGCATTACGACAGTTCTGAAGGCAAAAGGGGGTCCAACCCGGTACTAATAAGGTGTACCTAATAAAGTGGCCGGTAAGTGTATATAAAACAGAGATAAATATATACAATATATTTTATACAATATTTACTTTCCTCATAGAAAACATTCTGCAATTTTCTTTACCAAAATACTTTATTGTGATTTATTTTATAAGCCTTTGCCCATGTGGACCCCAAAAAAATTACCAACTTTTACTTGTATTTCTATAATCATTTTCACCACAATGTCATTAATACAAGGTACACACACACACACACACACACACACACACACAGACCAAAGAGTTTGTTCTCACCTTCCTTTGCCTATTCGGCAGCGTGGCATTCGTTTCACTTTGCCACCTTTCAGATGGAGGAGGAATGAAAAAAGAGAAGAAAGAGCTTTATGGATTTGAAAGGTAACGCTTTCTAAAAGCAATCAGGACTGAAGCTGAAGTGACTTACAGCCAAGCACCAAGATGCCCATCACGAAGAGTATAGCAGCGATGACCAGACCTACTCGACGCAGAGATGAGTAATCTGAAAACACACCATCATATTATACACTCAACATCAAGACAAAACACAAAGAAAAACACAGCTGAAGAGTGGAAAAACGTAAAGGTTAGATTATGCCCAAAAACAAAACCTGATTCATTGGATTTACAAATTTTTTTAAGGTAAGTGGCTGCAAACAATTTATATGGGCTGAATTTAAACAAACAAATGAAATTTAGTAATGTACAGCTTAATTTGCTTGTTTAAATTCAGTCCATTTACATTGTCTGCAACAACTTACATAAAAAAAAATGTAGTCAATCCAGTAAATATTTTGTTTTCAGTATGTAAAGTTCATGACTGTGGCTGAGGGGTTTTGTTCAGTATTAACTATGATGTCTGCATTTACAAGCACTGTTAATAAGTGAATAATTAAACAGATCCTTACCGTAATGAAACGGCTCATCCCATCTCTTATCTGTTAAGGGAAATTGCACAATTTAGAGAGGTTCTGACATTGCAAACAAGACCTGAAATCAGTCCACATGTCTAAAACACATTATGAACTCTTCCATTTTTGTAATATGCAAGATAAGTCACCATAGTAAATGTGTGGGTGTGTGTAAGCATATTCATGTTCATTATGAGTCTGCTGTGTTTTATGGGTCTAATGGGACAACTCAGTCTCAGGACTTTTGCGTTTGCCCATCCACCCTGAATGACCTCCAACATGGATATGCTATGATCCAGTCAGAGACGCTGCTTATGCAAATGACTTCACTTGATGGGTGGAAAGTATTTATTTTTTTATTACAAATTTAAAAAATTCATGGTGGATTTTAAAGGGATCTCTTACCCCAAATTACCATCAAAATGTAATATAAAATTATATTATATTATATTATATTATATTATATTATATTATATTATGTTATATTATATTATATTATATTATATTATATTATATTATATTATATTATATTATATTATATTATGTTATGTTATGTTATATTATATTATATTATATTATTATATTATTATATAATTAATTATATAGGCATTATTTATTCATCATTACCACCATTATTCAAATAAAACTTAAAGCACTGTTTGTTACTTGAATGTATATAGTGAGGGAAATAAGTATTCAACATGTCACCATTTTTTCTCTGAAAACAAGTTTCTAAAGGTGCCGTTGACTTGAAATATTCACTAGATGTTGATAACAACCAAAGTAATCCATCTATGCAAAGAAAACAGCTAATTATGCTTAATTAACAAATTTAGTTATGCTTAATAAAATGAAATGACACAGGGAAAAAAGTATTGAACACATGAAGAAAGGAAAGTGTAGAAAGGCAGTGAAAGCCCAGACAGCAGCTAAAATTTCTCAGTAGTTATTCAGCAACCCTCTGCCCTTTGTAAGTGTAAATTAATATGAAGATGAAACCAGGGTGCACATTTCAGCACGACAATGATCTAAAACACAGCCAAGGAAAGGAAAATCAAGCTCTAAATGGCCCAGAGAATCACCTGACTTCAAAAAATACAAAATAAAGATCAGTTTGGACAGACAAAACCACCTATCTATCTATCTATCTATCTATCTATCTATCTATCTATCTATCTATCTATCTATCTATCTATCTATCTATCTATCCATCCATCCATCCATCCATCCATCCATCCATCCATCCATCCATCCATCCATCCATCCATCCATCCATCCATCCATCTATCTATCTATCTATCTATCTATCTATCTATCTATCTAACTTTGGACAGTATATACAAAATAATAATGACACATGTTGAAAATGATGCATCACAGACAACATTTTTCATTGATTTGTTCACAGATAAAAGTGATGAGAAACTTTACCCCATCTCACGGCTTGGCTGGCGGTTGTGGTCCCTGCAATGAGAAAATGAGAGACGGTGAGGTCAGAGTAAAAGACAAGCACAGAAACCTAATCTAGCGTGTGCATTCTTTCCTCAAATTCACACAATTATAAATAGGAGTCAGCTTTTGAATCCCGTTTTTATGTCCATAAATGTAGGTTGACAGCAAAGACTTTCGGTGTGAAAAGCAGACGCTTCCCCTTATCGCAATCCTATGGATTTGTCCGTAATTGCTTCTAATTAAATTCCAGCAGCACTCATTCTCTGTCCGGTCCTGTCTTTCAAATTCAATTTTTGCATATTTCAATGGCGCCGCTCTCCCAGGATATATGCTTGGTTGATTCTTCATAAAGCATATCAGCTCGCCACGACAGTGCTCCTCAATCCCGCCGAAATGCCGCATTATCTTTAAGCCTCTCAGCATGGAAAGAGCGTTGAACATTTTCTAATTACCTGCTAATTAGTTTCTAAGTTATGTGTGCCCTTGATATGAATTGCATGAGTAAAGAGGAAGCCTCTCAGCTATTCATGCAATCCTCGGCTCTTTTTTCTCTCCCCCAATCCCACAATCCCACACTCAGAGTCCTTTTGTTTTTAACCAAAGTTATACTTCAGTCTGGGGCAACAGACGTCAGAAATCCTATGTGGGATAGTTAAAAAAAACACTCTTTGACATCTTTCAAGTTTGATGTGGCGAAGTATTTACAATGATGATAAATTTCACCAACTTTTTATGAACGCACCGAATTTTCACCTGCCAATAATGATTACACGAAAATAACATTTGGGTTTATGACTAAAGATGATTAGATTAGATTAGATTCAACTTTATTGTCATTACACATGTACAAGTACAAGGCAACGAAATGCAGTTTAGGTCTAACCAGCAGTGCAATAGCAGCAAGTGCAGGATACAGGTATAAGTTATAAAGTGCAGTTATAGAAAAACTATGGTAATATTTACAGATGGATGTACTATCAACATTATATACAGGTTGTATTAGCTATGAACAGAGATTTGCATAAATGAATATATGTACATGATGCTATTAATAATCAGGAGTGGCAGATAGATAAACATAATTACAAATTACAAATGTCCATGTGCTGTGGGTATGTACAGTTCAAGTAAATGAATCAGTGCAATGAATATGTGCAAACTTTAAATGTGCAAATGTTAAATAGTGCAGTGATTGTGAGGAGTATAAGTTAAAGGAGTGTGGGGGGTGTATTGGGGGGGCAAAAGAGTCAGTGAGGGGCAGAGTTCAAAAGGAAGACAGCTCTGGGGAAAAAGCTGTTCCTCAGTCTGCTGGTTTTTGTCCGGGGGAGCCTGAAGCGCCTGCCGGAAGGCAGGAGAGAAAACAGTCTGTGAGCAGGGTGAGAGGTGTCCTTAAGAATACTGCGTGCTCGGCGCAGACAGTGTTTCTTCTGGATGTCCTCAATGGCTGGCAGTGTAGTCCCTGTGATGCGTTGGGCAGTTTTCACCACCCGCTGCAGTTCCTTACGCTCAGCAACAGAGCAGCTTCCATACCAGACTGTGACGCAGTTGGTCAGGATGCTTTCTATTGTGCAGCGGTAGAAGTTCACCAGGACGGCTGATGAAAGCTGGTTCTTCTTAAGTTGCCTCAAGAAGAATAGGCGCTGATGAGCCTTCTTGACCAGGCTGGAGGTGTTGGTGGTCCAGGAAAGGTCCTTTGAGATGTGGGTCCCCAGGAACTTGAAGGATGAGACAGGCTCAACGACCATCCCATTAATGTGGATGGGATCATGCGAGCCTGTTCGTCCCTTCCTGAAGTCCACAATGAGCTCCTTGGTCTTATTGGTGTTAAGGAGCAGATTATTGTCGGTGCACCAAGTGGCCAGATGCTGTATCTCCTCCCTGTAGGCAGTCTCATCATTATTGCTGATTAGACCAATCACTGTGGTGTCATCTGCAAATTTGATGATGGTGTTGGATCTGTTCACAGGCCTACAGTCGATGGTAAAAAGGGAGTAGAGGAAGGGGCTCAGCACGCAGCCCTGTGGTACACCAGTGTTGAGTGTGATGGTGGTGGAGCAGATGTGGCCTGATCTAACATTCTGAGGTCTGTTAGTCAGAAAGTCCATAACCCAGTTGCAGAGAGACGTGTCGATATCCAGGTCTCTGAGTTTGATCAGTAGCTTAGAGGGTATGACAGTGTTGAATGCTGAGCTGAAGTCAACAAACAGCATTCGTGCATAAGTGTTTTTATTGTCCAGGTGTGTGAGTACAGAGTGCAGTGCTATGGAGACAGCATCTTCTGTGCTCCTGTTGCCACGGTAGGCAAACTGATGTGGGTCCAGTGTGGATGGCAGAGAGTCTTTCAGATGTGCCAGGACCAACCGCTCGAAGCACTTCATGATGATGGGTGTGAGTGCTACAGGGCGGTAGTCATTCAGGCATGTTGGGCTGGAGTGTTTGGGCACCGGCACAATAGAGGTGGTTTTAAAGCATGTTGGCACAGTTGCTAGGTTAAGTGACAGGTTGAAAATGTCTGTGAACACCCCAGTGAGCTGTTCTGCACATGCTTTGAGGACGCGCCCAGGAATACCGTCTGGTCCAGCAGCCTTACGCACATTGATCCGACTCAGTGCAGTGTAGACTTCTGAGGAGGTGAGTGTGATAGGTGAGTGGTCGGTTGAGGTAGTGTTCCTGGTGTAGGGTTCTGTATTGTCTCTTTCAAAGCGGGCATAAAAGTCATTTAGCTCGTTCAGGAAGTAGACATTTGTGGCTGTGGGGGTGGACTGGCTGGGTTTGTAGTTGCTGATGGCCTGGATGCCCTGCCACATGCGCCGAGGATCAGAGTTGGAAAAGTGCTCCTCTAGCTTTAGCTTGTAGCAGTGCTTGGCCTTTTTGATGCCCCTCTTCAGATTAGCCCTGGAAGTGCTGTAGGCCTGTGCATCCCCTGATCTGAATGCAGTGTTGCGTGCCTTCAGCAGGAGGCGCACCTCCTTGTTCATCCATGGCTTTTGATTTGGGTATGTGGTGATCTGTTTCTGGGTTGTAACACTGTCTATGGTGGTGTTGATATATTCCAGAACAGAGGAAGTGTAACTGTCAATGTCTGTGTGAGAGCCACATGTGGCCTGGGAAGCAAACATACTCCAGTCTGTGTGTTCAAACCTGTCCTGGAGTGTGGAGTCCACCCCCGCTGGCCACACTTTGATGGTCCTTACTGATGGCTTCACACGGTTGACGATGGGTGAGTATTTGGGGGTGAGAAACAAACAAAGGTGATCTGATTGACCCAAGTGGGGGAGGGGGGTCACAGCATATGCTTCAGCCATGTTTGTGTAAACTTGGTCTAAAGTTTTGTTTCCCCTTGTGTGGCAGAAAATGTTCTGATGGAATTTGGGGAGCACTGTCTTTAAGTTTGAGTGATTAAAATCCCCCGCAACAATAAAAGCAGCCTCCGGGTGAGCAGTCTGTTGTTTGCTGATGGCTGCATGAAGTTCATTCATAGCAAGCTTGGCATCAGCGTCGGGAGGGATATAAGCAGCAGTTATTATGGTGGAGGTGAACTCCCGTGGCAGATAAAACGGTCTACATTTAACCATTAGAAATTCCAGGTTAACAGAGCAATGTCTCCCAACGACGACAGAGTTTGTGCACCAAGCTTTGTTAATATAAATGCATAATCCTCCGCCTCTGGTCTTACCGGAGTCATCCGCCGTTCTGTCTGCTCGGAATGTTTGATGCTCCGTTAGCGATATAGCGTTGTCTGGTATCCCGCTGTTTAGCCATGTTTCTGTGAAAATCATGACATTACAGTTCCATAATCTTTTGCTGTGGTTGATGCGCAGTCGAATCTCATCCATTTTGTTCACCAGTGACCGTACATTGGCGAGAAAGATGCTGGGTAAAGAGAGCCGGTGTGGTGTTAGCTTTAGCTTAGCTCTTAGACCGCCGCGCTTCCCCCGTCTTTGTTTACGTTCTCTGCGCCGCCTTCGAGCACTTCCGCCCGGCCGTGTAGGGCTGTGAGTCCCGGGTGTTCTGGCGATCTCAGGGATGAGTCGAAGATTGTTAATAAAACTGTCCGGAGTGCACAAACCAATATCCAAGATGTCCTGTCGGGTGTACGATGTAAAGGCACTGCTGTTCTGCACGAACAGACCCGAAATGAGCAGGAATAATACCGCAAAATTGCAGAAACTGGAGAGATATACATATATTTTTCCTAAAAGGAAAAATAGCTGGAAATTTGAACCGAAAAAAGTGTATGGTACCCTGTACTGTCCAACAGTGTTCAGTGCACTGGTTTCACTCTCCCTAGAGCTGTAGTCACTGTGTAGTGCAAATTGGCCTACACTAATGAACCCATTCATTTCAATGGCTTGTGCCATGCAGGCGTGATTTGTTGCAAGTGTAAAGTGCAGCAAAGCATACTGTCAACTAACTCTAATATAACTAACACATAATCACATATTGTATGGTTAAAAAACACTGATTGTTGGACATTTTTTTAAGTTTGATGTGCGGAGGTATTTCATGTCCATAGACAATGGTGGTAATTATCACCTACTTTTTTAATGAATACATCAAATTATCGACTGCCAAAAATGATTACCAGAAAATAAAATTTTGGGATTTTAACTAAAAGAAAAAACTGGCAGGAAATTTGCACCTAAAAAAGTCTATGCTGCTGCATAATGTCTAACAGTGTTCAGTGTGCTGCTTTCACTCTCCCTATAGCTGTGGTCACTGCGTAGTGTGAAGCGGCGTTCACACCAGATGCAGAAAACTCTGAGCTACACTAGAAAACCCATTCATTTCAATGGCTTGAGCCGGGCAAGGGCGATTTGTTGCAGCGCCAGCCTAAGCGCAACAGCAGTAAAGCATACTTACAACTAACTCTAATCTAACTAACACTCAGAGTCCTTCTGTTTTTACCATGGTTTTACTTCAGTCTGGGGCAACAGACGTCAGAAATCACACATTGTATGGTTAAAAAACACTGATTCTTGGACATTTTTCAAGTTTGATGTGCGGAGGTATTTCATGTCCATAGACAATGGTGGTAATTATCACTTACTTTTTTAATGGATACACCGAATTATCGACTGCCAAAAATGATTACCAGAAAATAAAATTTTGGGATTTTGACTAAAAGAAAAAACTGGCAGGAAATATGCACCGAAAAAAGTCTATGCTGCTGCGTAATGTCTAACAGTGTTCAGTGTGCTGCTTTCACTCTCCCTATAGCTGTGGTCACTGCGTAGTGTGAAGCGGCGTTCACACCAGATGCAGAAAACGCTGAGCTACACTAGAAAACCCATTCATTTCAATGGCTTGAGCTGGTTAAGGGCGATTTGTTGCAGCGCCAGCCTAAGCGCAACAGCAGTAAAGCATACTTACAACTAACTCTAATCTAACTAACACTCAGAGTCCTTCTGTTTTTACCATAGTTATACTTCAGTCTGGGGCAACAGACGTCAGAAATCACATATTGTATGGTTAAAAAACACTGATTCTTTGCCATCTTTCAAGTTTGATAAGCAGAGATTTATCTTTATAGACATTAGTGGTAATTTTCACCTACTTTTTTATGAATGCACCAAATTATCGAAAATGATTACTCAAAAACAACATTTAGTGACTTTAGAAACACTACCTGGCTGACACACTGATTTTTTATACCTATACAAGAGAACCAAAGCTTACGCTGAGTGGTGGATGTCTTGCTGGAGGTCACAGGAATGGTCATTGTGGCGTCTGTACAGATGTTTCTGACCATGGTAGGTTCAGAGAGGTTAAACTGCTGAGGCTCTGGGCTCATTGTGACTCCTGTCTGGTTATCTGAAGGAACAATGTGAACCGTTTTGTTATTGAATTGCACTGCATTTAGGATATGAGATGGAGATAGAAGCCAGAACAAATAGCACCAGTTTATTATGCCACCCGAAATCAATTTCTCAACAGCTCAAACTTTACAGATTACGCTATCAAGGTAAGTGGAACTGTCGTTACACATTTTGTACTGGATCTGTAACTCAGTTTAGCTTTATTGGAAACACTTAGATTTAAAATAGCAGACAAATTGGAAGCAAATATAGATTAAATACATAAAAACAACATAGCAAGTCTATAAAACATAATAGGCAATGAGAAGAAATAAAAATCCTACCAAGATCCTTTATCGTGGGTGCATCTGTGTTAAATGTGGAGCTTTCCGGTGGTGGTGAAGTCTCTGTTTCTGTCAAGTTTTCAACTGCATACGCTTTATAAACAGAAAAAACATACTTTTTGGGTTAGAAAAACACATCGACAACTCATAATTCAATTCAATTCAAGCTTACTTGCATAGCGCTTTTCACAATAATTATCATTCCAAATGGTAAGAGTTTGGGTGAAGAAGTCTTGTGTTTCCCTTTTAAGTAATAAAGAGTAAGCGGGAATCTATATCTGTGGTCATTTGGATGCTGATCATACTCTCATATATTTTGGAGTTGCCGGAAAGTACGTTTTCTGGGATACCGTTCAAGATCTTGGGATATTGATTTCCCGAGGGAACTTTCAACAATGTGCCTTGGCAACTTTTCAAATAATATTGGGAAGGCTGATGGGTATCTTATGATATTATTTATAGCGCATAAAAAGACCATTACCAGAAAATGGCATAAGCAAACACCCACTTAAAATGGACAATGGATGGAAACCTATTGCGTGGAAGAACTCCCTCACGGTATCATTTATTTATTACAAAGTTACAGT